>NC_041390.1:287394194-287406833 GCF_002162155.2 Triticum dicoccoides
AGTGCTTCTGCTGCTTGCACTTGATTGCTGTCTGCTGCTGCTCCTGAGAGTTGCTGCCGCTGATTGACAAAGACGCTGGAGTGCTGCGGCTGCTGCCTCTTGCTCGTGGTGCTGCTGGATATTGTGTGCGGCTGCTGATTGCCGATTGCAGAGAGTCACGGCTGCTGCTGAGTGCAGCTCTGCTGAAGGCTGCTGTTGCTGGTTACAAAAGGATGGAGGCAACGACTGGAGCTGCTGCTGCACGCAGCTGTTTGCAAGGGGGAGAAGAAGGGGAAGTAGCTGGTCAGGAAGATGAGTGAACAAAAAGGACTTGCTGAGGTTCTCGAGCAGCTCACTCGGTTCATCACGGACTTGGACTCTGGGTTAATCGTTCCTCGACAGGAAGTGGCTCAGAAGATCGATAATGTGGAGCATCCCAAGTTCATCTCCATGTACACTCCGACTACTCTCCAAGCCTCAAGAGGACATATGACGAGACCTCGAACATATGCCATTGGACACAAGATGAACTTGCTCCTCTCCGAACTTTCACTTTCTACATGTGAGACATGGCTACTACCTCCAACATGTGTGTTGTGCATGATCAGGTACTTAGAGGAAAGCCATGGAGCCACCACATCCAACGGACGAGCTAGCGAGGACGCCAAGTACAAGAACCAAGAGAAGAAGCTGCCAGAAATCTACAGCCACCGGACGACCGGTCTGGACCGGATGTCCGACGCCTGGAGACTTCACCAGCCAGCCCAAGTCCCAGCCAGCAAGACCTACAGCGGTCGGACGACCAACGCTGACCGGACGTCCGACATCCTCCAGCGCTCGGACGACCGACCCCGTCCGGAAATCCGACGATGGCTTTCCCGAGCCAAAACGCCGAACGTCCGACAAGTACCGGACGACCGGACCATCGCGAGACACCGGACGTCCGGTATCCGTCGGACGTCCGACGCGTGTCTGTGCACAGTGTATCGGGCCGAGCCCATGTATCCCTTCGCCCTCACTTACCCCTTCGTGGCCCTAGACTACATATACTCCTCCACCTCCACCATTTGAGGGTTAGCATTGGTTTAGCTCATTTGAGAGATAGAGCATTGCTCATCCACATCCTCCTCGAGAGAGACCGCGGCCTCTTCGGAGTGGATTCAAGACCTCCTCGCGGAGAAGAACATCAAGACCTCCTCACGGAGAAGACCGGCTACCCTTGTATCGTCCGTAGTTGATCGTGTACCGTGTGAACTCTTATGTATCCGAGGATCTAGCACATGTGTGACTATCTTGTGTTGGTTTAGTGTTTCTCCCGTGTTTTCCCTTGTGTTTCCCCTTGTTTCCCCCTTGTGTTCATCGCGGGATCCGCTCCTTTCGTGAAAGATCGAACAATTAGGGTTCTACCCTACATCATCTTGGTATCATGAGCCACGTTGATCATGATTTCGGAACCTCCCCTCTTCGTTTTCTAGCCTAATTTTGTTGTGTTCTTCCCCAATTTCGAAAATCCCCACCAAAAATAGCCCCAAATTTTTTTTGTGATTTGTTGGTTTGACGAAGTTTTGTTGGATTTGATCCATGGATTTGCTTGGTTTCGAGTTGATCTAGCATTTCCCCAAGTTTCCCCATTTTTTACCCACGAAATCTCATCAATTTTGACCCCAAAATCCCCAAATTCCGCCCAAAATCGCGTCCCGAAACTCGCATCTCGCGTTGACCCCGACCCCCCGGACTCCGACACTTTACGGACGTCCAGAGCCCCTGGAACGACCGGACGTCCGACCTTTTCCGGACATCCGGAACCCCTAACCCGAGCCGATTTACGGATTTCCGAGCCCGCCCGAACGTCCAGCCCCCGAACATCCGACCTTGTCCGGACGTCCGTAACCTGTAAAAACTGATTTCGCTCAAATTTTGTTTCGGCCATAACTAATTCATCCGAACTCTGATTTTGACGTTCTTTAGCTCGTTTTGAAGCTCTTGACATCCCCCTTCTGACAAAAATACTACCATCACCATTTGACTCCCATCAAATTTTTGAAACTTTGGCATCTTTGTCTAGGGCTTCCACCACATCATCCACTACACCACCACCGACTTCCGCAACCTAACCAATATTGATCCCCATCGCATTAGTGGTTGCTTAAGGAGTGATTTGAGTCTCCTAAGGTGTCTAGGCTATTTAGGGACGGTTGCTTCTTCATCAACCACCACCACCACTTCCGCATAGGCTTACCAACCATACACTTCTTCCACACCGACTTAACCCAATTTTGTTTGTGTTGAGAGTTGTGTCTCCTAAGGTGTTTCAGCTACTTAGGGACCGTGCTTCCGACTCCGACACCGTGTATAATCCACCACCTTACCCTCCATTTCCGCATTGCATACTCCGCAATCCATCATTGCCATTCCGCAATTCCATTGAGCTTTCACAAAACCACCACCGCATTCCCGCTACCACCATTTGACATTTGACATTTGAGATTTTGAGTTCACGGTTTTTCCGTTTCCTAAGGTGTTTCGGCTACTTAGGGACGAGTCTCCATCATCTTGGTATCTCCATCAAGATCACCGCCACTCATCATCGACACGGACGGTAACCCCCATATCATCTTGGTATCGTGGTATCCCTCCATTGTATATTCCCTTGCCATTGCATTGATAACCCCTAGCCCATTTTGCGTCACTTGCCTATCGAGACTAGCCATTGAGTATTGCCGGCAACGTTACTTGTGCACATTAGTGATCTACACCTCCCATTGCATATATACCGTATCATATTGGTATCATCATATCATCTCTTGTGCCTCAAGTTTGTTCCCGCATATATACAATTGCTATCTTGGTTTGTGCATTGTGCCAAAGTGGCCATACAAAAAAAAACAAGAATAAACTTTTAAGCAAAAGAGTGAACAAAGAGCTCGTAAGCAATAGCCATAGCATCATACCACATTGCATATAAGATCATCTTCGATCACCTTGTGAGAAACACCAGGAACCATACATACATAGCATACTTGGGATAGAAAGTTATCCATTTTGCATCTTATAGGTTGTGCACAAGTGTCGTATCCGCCTATTGAGCAATCGTGCTAGCGTCTCTCTTGAGTTGTGCAACACGAGCGTTTTCCGTGGATTCCACATTTTGTGCTCATCCTTGGTTGCACAACCCCATTTATCAATCCGTGTGTGTGTTTCCGTGTGCCACATATTGCTATTGATCTACTTGTTTCACTTGCGAATTTGTGAATCTCTTTCAACATTATTGACTCTTGCTAACATTTTGCATCAAATTTTTTGTGCCACTATCCTCACCGAGCTCCACCATAAGCCTTATTTGTGTAGGTGTAAGAAACCGACAAGAATTGGTACCAATCGTGCTATTTCCTTGTCCACATTGGAGAGATCATTAATCCACTTTCAACTTCGGTCAAGGTACATTTGGTATTCGTTCTTCTCTTTCTACCACTCACATTTTTCTCTTGGAGTGATGGATAGGCAAGGCATTTCATCTCCGGTCTTCCACAACAACGACGGCGTGAACAACTACATCACCAAAGCGTCAATCTTCGATCTACAACGACAAATGCAAGGCGCACAATCAAGATTGCGAGAGCGCATCAAGAACCTCTCCATCGACATTCGTCACTCCGAAGCAAGGAGAAGGGACTACATCGACAACAAGCTTTCCGTGCACAAGGAGGAGCAAGATGCAAGGATGGAGGAGATTCGGACCTTGTTGATCAACCGTTCTTCCCCTTCATCATCCTCAAGGCGGCGACGTTCAAGTCACAAGTCTTCGGAGCGCAAAAATGATGCAAGCGCAAGTCGTCCACGTCCACATCTCCATGGCGACCACCATCACGTTCGTGATCCACCTCGTCATGAAGGGCAAGTCACCTCCAAGCAACATGTGTACGACGACGACGAACGACATCTACTACGAGCTCAAGTGCGACAACGACACCATCATCATGAAGATGCTCGCCAAGCGTAAATGTACAAGTCCCAACAAGCTCTACTTCACGCCAAGTCCAAGCTTCATGAGCAAAAGAGAAGACCGCGAGACGAGCACCACCAAAACGGAGCTACGGCTACAACAACCACTTCGACATCTTCGTCAAGTGCTATCAAGGCATCTTCGCATTTGGACGTACGGCATCTTCGCCTACTTCCCCTGAGTTCGCCTACATCGACATCATCAAGTACAAGGCGACCACCTACGAGCGAGGGCGACACTTCCATCTTCGAAAGCCCCTCAAGGAAGATGGCCGAGCATGGGAAATTCCCTTCGGTCATGGAGACGAGCTATGAGGTGCCACATCATATGGACCTCCTACAACAACAAGACGACGACAAGAAGGTCGAGCAAGGGCCATCCCCTTCGACCACGGCGACGAGCATGAACCTCTTCAACAACATGAAGACGGCGTCCATATTGGACTCATAATCCGAGTCAAGCTACGAGACCGCACATGAGACCTTATCTTTGGTCTTAGAGGAGAGTGATGATGTGCCATCTCCGGCCTTTATCCACGGCTACAACTACAACATGATTGAGCATGAAGACATTTGCACCAACATCTCTCCGACACCCACATATAAAGAGATGCCCCAATTCCCATGTGAGGAGAGCCACCCCACCATGAGTGATATGAGTGACTCCACCATTTGTGACATTGAGTGCATTTCCTATGAGAGGATGAGTGTGACCACCACTAGCCCCACACTTGAGAGCATCCAAGAGGGAGTGAATGAGCCACCACACTTAGTGAGTGAGGTAGTTGACACGGCACGTGAGGCCACTTTGATCTCTAACGACTTAACCTCTACTCCTAGTGTGTTTTCTTCTTTGGTGCTAAATCTCCTACATGACGACACGTCTATCCTCGACGAGTCCATGCCTCCAATGGAGACGACGATGGCCATGGTGGACGATGCTACACCCCCCCACATGGTTCCATCAAGATGAAGATGACCACGACTCGGTCTTTGACACCTCACCTACAACACATGAGCAATGCTCCAACGGTAACATAGGTGACGGTACTTCTCTTGTCCCACTAGTGGACTATCTCACCAATGATTGCTTGCATGATGTTGATCCACCTATTCCCATGCTTCATGCTAGTGCGACTTCTTCATGTCATGACTTACCTATCTATGATGAATATGATGATGAGCATGTTGATTTGCCTAGTTGTGATGTTATGCTCCATAGGATATCATGTGAAAATTCTATTGGTCACATCATGTTTGATAATCTTTTAAACTTGCCATATGCTATGAGTGAGATCTCCCATATCGCATCGTTTCAATCTCAACATAGTAGCTATACATGCCCCATTCAAATAAATCCCATTTGCACTTATGGCATAGATGACGAGATGATGGTCATTGGCTTTTGTTTTTCATGTGATGAAATTGCCATGCTTCCTTTACATGATTTGCGCAATTCATCTAATATGCCATGCCATGATCACATTGTTCCAAATATGCATTGTTTTGGATGTTGCCAATATTCTCCATGTGATGTTTCCATTAATGCTCATGAGGAGACCCCCATAGTTTCCTCATACATATTAGGAGATTTTGATGCATTCCATACTTTGCATGATTCTCATAATTGCTTACACCATATGCATTCCACGCATAACAATGCTCTACATATTTCTCATGATGCATTGCCCAATTTGAGTCTTCATTATGCTATACATCACAACAAACCTATCATGATGGATGACATGTTTCTATATCACGCATCTCATTTATTTGAGCATTGGATATTTGGTGCTAACCAACACAAACACGTGCGCATCATGATGGATGATGTGTACATATACCACGCACACACAATTTTTTCTTTGCATTTGTTTTGTGTAGGTAGTTATGAACTCGTCAACCTCACAATCCCATGAGTTGACGAAACGAGCTCTTGAGAGTAAAGATGACTTGGGATCCCGTGAACTATCGACTACGCGCATCTCTTTTACTTGCCTCTCACACGGCTATGAGATATTTACCATTTGTCACCTTATGCCCATTATATCATGTTCATTTTGCATGTTATGCCTATTTCTATGCCTTTGTCATGCAATTGTGACCCTTGCTTGCATCTACCCATGATTCACCATTATGCTACTCCTATGTGTATTTGCATGCTTGGTGGAGATCCTTGTTGCTATTGCCATGTTTATCATGCGCCTCATGCTATTGATACTATTTTGCTCATATCCTCCTTTCATGCTTGTGCTATGTCATGTGAATTATTCATGCACACTATTTGCACCCATGACATGCTTGCTATGTTTCCCTTAGTATGTTGCATCTTTGCACTACTAGCACACACCACTTGATTGCTATGATTGCTTGCTTTGTCGCATCACCCATGTTCCATTATTACTTGCTTTCTTGGGTTGATGACGCATATGTTCATGCCTCTCACATGATATATTTTGTTCATTGTCGCTTGCCTCCAATTGTTGCATCTATGCTTATTGATTGTGGAGACTTGAACACCTTACTTGTGATGCATGCTTGCTTGATTACGCCTATTTTATTTGGTTGTTCTCGCATCATATGCCTCCATACTATGAAATGCTCCCTTGTCCTTTCTTATGATGAGCATGATGCATACACTTGTTGGGTATCTTACCACACAAATGATAGGTTTTGCATTACCGCTAACCTCATTTGTTTTTCCGACTGTTTGTCATGTTCTTTCGTTTTGAAGGATTCACAAGGTGGTACCATCACGAGACAACTTGGTCATGTGAAGGCGTATACACGATGCGCGACATCAACATTTTTGACATTCTCATAAAGGTGAACTCCTTTCCTTTGAGCCATCCTCAAATATGCATATTGGATAGGTCACTCTTTCATTGTTACCTACATGATACATCTCGCGAACGGAGGAGCGACATGGAAAATTGGCTCTATGGACCTTCACATTAAGGAGCGCTCGGACTTATTGGATGCACCTTCAAACCGCCACTCATGCCACGACATCGAGCATTGGTACACCAACACATTCATATTTGTTGATTGTGCTTACACATGTCATGCTCGATGGACGTCTCACACACATGACAAATTTACATCTTATGCATGGATTGACTCATATTATGATTGCATTGTTGCATCTTGTATTTCCATGTCATCCATGATATATGAGCTTGTGCATTTCCTTAGCAAATTTGTTGTGATTTTTCTTGATGGCATATTCATACATCATGATCTTATTGCCTACCATCAATTGCATGACCACATCACATTGAGCATCCTTTACCATATTCATGCTATTGATAAACCGTCTCACTATGACACCATTTTGCACCGTGGTTGCATTGACCATATTCTTGCTTTTGCTCCCATGAATGTTGTGCATACATTTTCATATCTTTTGGATAAGCTTCATGCACCTTGTCATGACCAATATTGTCGCACGGACACATGCTTACTTGATGGACACTTTGTGTGCTAACCATTGTATTTCTAAGTGTACTTCGTGTTTGCTCATTTTGCATGTACCACATACCGGAGACACCTTGTACTTGGATTGCGCCATGCCTTCAACTCCGTCCAACTACAAGTCCGTCCACGACAACCGTTTCCATGGTGATGAGGATCACGATCCGACGTCGGATCTTCTCCAAGGGAGGGGAGATGATGCGGAGCATCCCACGTTCATCCCCATGTACACTCTGACTACTCTCCAAGCCCCAAGAGGACATATGACGAGACCTCGAACATACGCCATTGGACACAAGATGAACTCGCTCCTCTCCGAACTTTCACTTTCTACATGTGAGACATGGCTACTACCTCCAACGTGTGTGCTATGCATGACCAGGTACTTAGAGGAAAGCCACGGAGCCACCACATCCAACGGACGAGCTAGCGAGGACGCCAAGTACAAGGACCAAGAGAAGAAGCTGCCAGATATCTACAGCCACCGGACGACCGGTCTGGACCGGACGTCCGACGCCTGGAGACTTCACCAGCCAGCCTAAGTCCCAGCCAGCGAGACCTACAGCGGTCGGACGACCGACGCTAACCGGACGTCCGACATCCTCCAGCGCCCGGACGACCGGCCCTGTCCGAAAATCCGACGATGGCTTTCCCGAGCCAAAACGCCGGACATCCGACAAGTACCGGACGACCGGACCCTCGCGAGCCACCGGACGTCCGATACCCGTCAGATGTCCGACGCCTGTCTGTGCACAGTGTATCGGGCCGAGCCCATGTATCCCTTCGCCCTCACTTACCCCTTCGTGGCCCTAGACTATATATACTCCTCCACCTCCACCATTTGAGGGTTAGCATTCGTTTAGCTCATTTGACAGATAGAGCATTGCTCATCCACATCGGATCTACTCCTCGAGAGAGACCGCGGCCTCTTCGGAGTGGATTCAAGACCTCCTCGCGGAGAAGAACATCAAGACCTCCTCACGGAGAAGACCGGCTACCCTTGTATCGTCCCTAGTTGATCGTGTATCGTGTGAACTCTTATGTATCCGAGGATCTAGCACATGTGTGACTATCTTGTGTTGGTTTAGTGTTTCTCCCGTGTTTTCCCTTGTGTTTCCCCTCGTTTCCCCCTTGTGTTCTTCGTGTTCATCGCGGGATCCGCTCCTTTCATGAAAGATCGGACGATTAGGGTTCTACCCTACATCAATCGAGCTGTTGCCCACTGACATCAAAATAGAGGGGGCTACCAACTATCTGAGCTGCTCTTAGAGGGCAATGCTGGCCGTGGACCACAAGGACCTTGATGGGTACTTGTTGGGCACTGTCGAAGAACCAGGAGACCAGATTAATGCAGAGGGAAAGAAGTGGAGGACCATCGACTCTTTGCTTAGAACATCTCCAACAGCGGCTGCAAAAATGCGATTTCAGCGCGCGCGGGACGGTTTCGCACGCTCTAGAGGAGGCGGGAAACTCAGGCTCGCGGGAAACGATTGCGCGCGTGGGGAAAAAGCGAGCGGTCGGCCTCCCATCGCTATCCACATCGCCACGCGCTCTCTCCCCGCTTCCTCTGCCGCTCCCTCGCCTCGCCACCACCGCGCCACCATGCCGCCGCGCCGCCGAGGATCTTCGAGCTACCGCGGCGTGCGCCAGCGCCCCTCCGGCGCCTTCCACGCTGACATTCGGTCCGGCGACGTCCGCCTCGGCCTAGGCACGTTCAAGACCGCACACGAGGCCGCCCACGCGTACGACGCGGTGGCATGGCGCCTCAGGAGGCCTCGCCCACAGATGAACTTCCAGGACGTCTGGACGTGCGAGCAGGCGCAGGCCGTCGCCCCTCCGCCGCGGCTAATAACTGACGCCGACCGTCAGGAACACCGTCGGCAGCAGCGCCGCCTCCTCATCGCCAAGGCGGACGAGCGAGCCATGACGGAGTGGTGCCAGCGCCACCCAAAGGACGTCACCAACGAGAACGCCTTCTGGGCGGAGGAGGGCAAGGCGGCGCGCGAAACGGGCGGACAGGCGGTCGTCGGAAGGCACTGGTGATATCGCAGTGCGATCTGGGAGCGGCATTATTCTTCTCTAGCGACGATAAGCGGTGGGAAGACGTGTGGCTTGATACGTCGGACGACACAAGCGAGGAGGAGGACGACGACTCGGAGTACTTTCTAGTTGCACCGTAGTTTTTACCTCGGATTAGTGTCTTTTTTTACCTATCTATGCTAGATGAACTATCTATGTATCGCTTTTTTATCCATGTATCACTTTTTATCTATGCCTATGGTTTTTTATTTGTTTTGAGTGCATATCGGAGTTTTTTTTGCAGCGCCTGCTGGAGCGGCTCACACGCGCTAAACTTTGCGGCAGCCGCTGGAGGCACCAAACTCTCTTGCCTACTATTGATGAGGCTATTGCATCAATGACTCGAGAGGAGGAGCTTTCTCTTGAGCAAGCAGACGTGAAGGTTGTGCCTACTTCGACGTTTGCAGCAAGTGACCGCACGGAAGGGAGAGATCCCAGGGACTATTATACATGTGGGGAGGTAGGTCACCAGAAGTGGGAATGTCCAACTTGCCGTAGAGGCTAGGGGCAGAGGTGGATACTCGGGAAACTCATAGATCAGAGGGCACACATGACAGTTGAAGGGGACACTGGGACGTCAAAGGGCGAAGAAGTAGGTGATGTTGCCTATGAAGACTTTGCTCACTAGGCCTCCGCTGATGAAGATAATCTGGAAAAGGCATCTCTTGCGACTGATGAGAATGCTCCAAAGTAGGTTCTAGACTCTGGAGCATCTAAGCATGTTGCAAATAAATCATGTGTGTTTGAGTCTTACAATAACCATCCTCCTACTCACAAGGGCACTATATGAACTATTGATGGTACAAAACAGCTTGTTGTAAGGGTTGGCACAGGAAAGTCCATCGACCATCTACCTATCCTCACTTTTACATGAGCCAGCTTTTCCTGTCAATTTGGTCACTTCCAGTGCTCTAACTGATGAAATAGACTTACGTGTGATCCGTGACAAGTTCGGTTGCCTTATTCAGGAGTGACAGACGGTTGGGACTTGCACCAAGCGTAGGGGGCTCTGGTATATGGACCAAGAGGTGCAGCCAGACTTGGTGTGTGCTGCGACCATGGAGGACAAGGAGAAGCAGGCGATGATCCATGATCCATCACGGTAGAATGGGGCATATATCTTTTGATAAGATGAGAAAAATATTTCCGGATGTTATGTGCGAGAGAGACAAGGGCAAGTTGACAGGAGATGCTTGCGAATACGCCGAACACATAAGAGCCTCATGTGGGGGCTTAGGAGCATCTCCGTTTATGGATTCCTTCGGATGTATGGACTTGCCCAATAGTGTCAATGAATGGAATGAAGTATTCTATTACCTTTATCAATTGTTATTCTCGTATGACTTGGATTTATTTGATGCATCACAAGGATGAGGTGTTGAGCTGTTTTCAGAATTTCAAGGCCTTGGTGAAGAATCGAAACTGTTTTCAGAATTTCAGTGCCTTGGTGAAGAATCAGTTTCAGGTGAGTGGTAGAAAGGAAGAATCAACATATTCTTGAGGTTGCTCGATCATTATGTATACGCTGAATGTGCCAAGTTCTTGTGGAGCCTGATCAACCGGACACCATCAAGAATACTAAGCATGAAATCTCCGTGTGAGTTGATGTTTGGAGAAACTAAGTTCGTTGTTCATCAAACTAAGCACTAAAGAAAAACAAGATATGGGTGCTAACCACATTGCCGGCAGAAAAGGAAGCAGTAAGTTGTAAAGTGGATCTACGCCATGAAGCAGAATCCCGAGGGGAAGGTGAAACAGTATAAGGCCAGATTGGTCGCCAGAGGATATAGTCAAACTAATGGGATTGACTATGATGAGATGTTTGCTCCAGTGGCAAAGATGAACATAGTAAGGATATTGGCTTCGTATGCTACAAACTATGGGTGGAAGCTGCACCAATTAGATGTCAAGAATGTCTTCTTGCATGGTGAGCTGCAGGAAGAAGTGTACATGGAGATACCACCAGGTTTTGGTACTTCAGAGATCAAGAGGAAGGTATGCAGGCTGAAGAAATCCTTGTATGGACTGAAGCAATCCCCGAGGGTCAGGCATGGTTTGATAGGTTCAGATGTGTTGTCTGTGTTATGGGGTATGGTCAATGTAACGGTGACCACACGATGTTCTACAAACACTCTGATAGGAAGATCACCATTCTTGCAGTGTATGTGGATGACATTATCATCACTGAGATGATAACAAAGGAACAGAGAGATTTGAAAGGGTGTCTGAGCAAGGAAATTGAGGCAAAGGATTTGCGCAACCTAAAATACTTCCTTGGCATTGAAGTGGCCTGGATATAGAAGGGAATATCTTTGTGCCGACAGAAATACACCTTGGATCTCTCGAGTGACATGGGCATCATGATGGGATGTCGTGCAGCCCCTACTCTAAAGGGCCGCCCAGTGCATGTAGCTCCCGCTTGCGCAGGGTCCGGGGAAGGGTCCGACCACTTTGGGTCGTTTGTACGCAGTCTTTCCCTGGATTTCTGCAAGAGGCTGTTTCTAGGACTTGAACCCGTGACCTCATGGCACAAGGCAGCAGCTTTACCACTGCAGCCCCTACTCTGATTGAACAAAATCATCAAGTGACAAAATCATCAAGTGGCAGCACAATCAGGACAACTAGTGAATAAGGAAGATTATCATAAACTACTTTGGAGGTTATTGTAGTTGTGTCGTACAAGGCCTGACATTACGTATGTCGTGGGTGTGGTGAGAAGATACATGCATGAACCAAGGAGTGGGCATCTTGATAGTGTGCACAGAATCCTGAAATACTTGAAGGGCAATGCGGGTAAAGGGTTGTGGTTTGCGAAGAGTGGACTTCTGTGCTTGTGGGGGGGAATTTGGTTTCATGGAGAAGTAAGAATTAGACAGTTGAGTCTAGATCAACAGCAGAAGCTGAGTATAGAGCCTTCTCAAAGGTTGAGTGAGATACTCTGGGTGAAGCACCTAATAAGCGAGCTGAAGCTTCTGAGGAAGGGACGGTGACAAAACATGTGGAAATTGATCGCTTCTTCATTAAGGAGAAACTTGCATCAGCCTTACTCATGTCAGCTCTGGTAACAAAAGGACCTCCCTCCTTCCCTCCCTCCCTCCCTCTCTC
>NC_041390.1:287407117-287421903 GCF_002162155.2 Triticum dicoccoides
CTCTCTCTGCCAACAATAACAATATATGATCCCTCTCTCTCTCTCTGCCAACAATAACAATATATGATTGGTGTTTATAATGAGAACTTCCAAGCCTCTAGAATTAATATCAATACCTTATCTCTATAACAAAAAATAATCAACACCTAAATCTTGTCAAGGTAACGTGCCTGATCCAGTAGATTTTAGCAGATATTGATCTAGTAGATGCACTTATCGAATCATCTGACAAGCTAAAATTAAATGATGATCCACAACATGTGGTAAATAATAAATGGCAATAGGCATGCACATTTTTATATGCAAAGGAACTAAAGCATATAGTTTGTAGTGAAGTGAAGATGCTCTTATAGAGCTAAGTCTGATGTGGTTAAACTAACAAAACATGGCTAAAAATATAAAAGAAAAACTATGCAAAGTTTCTTTGTGTTGAAGTGATACTGCATGTGTCAAGAGCAAAGCAAGAAGTGAAAAGAGCATCCAGTTTTTCCGATGATAAGCTGGCCAACACTTATGCAAATTGACCAAAACACTTATTGCCAAAATTAAATTTCTGTTACCTATATAGTGCTTTGCAGATTTTTTTGAGGAACAATGTAGTTCATCTGCACGGACCCGAAGTTCATCACTGCAGCGCCACATAGAAAGCTAGAAAAACATCTTTTGTTCTTAATATTGGGATATTATAATATTGCAAGAGTACCTTACAGCATGTAAAAGTACTTCTGTTGTTACAATACCTCAAACATCAGATCTTCTATCTGAGAGAAGTACAAGTTAGCAGCCATCATCCTTGCTAACAAGCAAACATCACGTGTGACCTCCGGTGTAACCCTTGGATTTCCTATGGAACAAGAGAGTATAAGATAAGTTCTAACATTATTTATTATGGACAGGAAAAAAGCCTCTAGTTCTACCGTAAATATCATGTCCGGACCAACCAAAATATATATAGTGTGGGCCGAACAAGTCCCGGACAGTCCGGCCAATTGTTCGGGCCTTTCTTATCTAGTTCTAATATATACTCCCTCCGTCCCAAAATAAGTGACTCAACTTTGTACTAACTTTATAGTCATCTCAAGATGGCTTCAAATTGAAAAACGTGTGCTCCTGCGGAGGAAGCATATACGGCCAAACAGTCCACAGCCAAATTCGGAGTCCAGACTAGTGCCCTCCAAGTAAGGTTAGTTAGACAATTTGGACGGAAATTGGAGTCATTTTCTTGTTCTTGTACGGAAAGTCCAGCCACCTCATATATAGATGAGAGGTGATGGCCGATTGAACAGCACAATCGATCAATCTACCACTTTTACCTTTTACAATGGTAAAATGTCAACTTTTACCTTTTACTGTTTTGGCTATTATGGCCGCATATGACCTCAAACGGAGATGACCCAAAAAACAAAGTTGTTTGTCATGACGAAGCGCGCAACTTTCATGTTGAACACTTATTCATTTGAGGCCATATTAAGGACGTTTTTGTGCAGGCCAAAATCTGGTGTACACTCACATGTACCACTACGAAATCTGGTATCTTCCCCGCAAAAAGGTCTAGTACATATAACAGACTCTTCATAAAAGCATAATTCCCTTTCCTAAATGATCACTGATGTACAAAGTGGCATAGGAGAAAGTACCATCACGGTCACCACCCATCCAGGAGGAGAACTGAATGAGAGGAGCGTTGTAAGGAAGACGCTCATTAATCCCAATATTTTTCAAAGCAGTGTCAATACGGCGCAAGAATTTTGGTACACCCTTCCATATAGTTTCATGGAAATAACTCATTCCGGCACGCATTTCATCCTGAGGAGTGGGAGGTGTCCTGCGGATTTCATCGGTTCGGAAGGCAGCTTGAATCTGTGAAACGTGTTAAGAGATGAATCAAAAGAGAAAAACGTGATGGGACATAATAGTAGAAAACAAGAAGTGATTTTCCACATACATTTAAAGTTTTAAACTTGCATATAATAAGCTACGCCTACCATGTTGCATAGATTATTTACATTATCTCATTATCTTATTTGACTAAAGATGAATATGTGACCAGTTTGGTCAAATCATACTGAGATCTTGTGTTGAATGTGTCATGAAAGCTATCATAGGTGTGGGTTTATAACAGTTAAGAGGGGTACAGGCTACATATTAAATGGGCAGTTCCAGCTATTCGAAAATAATACAATACTAGTCAAGAAAGGTTTTGGTGTACCCTTTATATTGAAAGATCAAATTTACTTTATAATATTCTCAAGTTTCTTCAATTTACCTCCCTCTGCAGAGCCTCATCGAGCTCCTGCTTGTCATCGGCAGTGATATCCTTTGCATACAACTGCCTCAGGCAATTCCGGATCCTGCACAATCAATTAACGCCACAAAATTTTAGAGTCTCCACAAAGGCGAAAGCAATGGGAGTGGGATTCATTGTCCATCGCATCACCTCCCGTGCTTCTGGAGCAGGGACCTCCTGACGGATTGCGTGGGGTGCGCTGTGAACACAAGATCGACAGTCTGGTTCTTGAGTGCATCGAACACCTCCTCACGGGATTTTCCGAGCTCGGAGACCAGCCGTTTGAGTGTCTCCTCGATGTCAGACTCGGTGGGCGCTGATGCCTCGTCACCGAAGTCACCCCGCTTGAGCTTGCTCCGGCGGCGGAACGCGATCTGCACCTCCTCGGCCAGGTTTGCGAGGTTGAGCATGTGCGAGAACGAGCTGGAGACGACGATGGAGTCAGCGGGGGACAGACTGGTGAGCTTGCTCCCGAGCTCGGCTATCCGGGCCTCGTCCCGATCGGTCTCGTACTCCGCCGAGAGCTCGTAGCACTCCTGCACCTGCATAGGAGAAGAGAACCAAACAGTCCGTAAGGGCATGACGTCGGACAGATGGTGTGCGGATCTGGGAAGTAGATGAGACGGGAAGGGCGCACGAATTCGCGGAGGTGGGGGCCGTGCAAGTCCTGGAGGATGTCGAGGAAGCGGTCGACAAGGAGGGCGTCGTACTCGACGAGTTTGTCGTCCTCGGAGACCTTGCCGGGGACGAGGAGCCGCAGCTGCGCGTCGATCGACTGGTGCCGCTCCATTGCGGCCTTCCCCGAGGGCGCCGCCATCTGGCTGCGCGCCCGCGCCTGCGTTAAATCAAGCGGGTCCCCTCTGGGGTTTGCGGGCAGCTCGCGCAAATCCCCTCCGGTGCGTGCTCGCACGTGGCGGCGGCGGTGGAGGCTCGTCGGCGAGGGATATGGGGCGGAACTATAGGTAGGCAGAGATCGGAGTCTTCTTTTTCAGGCGAGGTAGAGAGCGGAGTCTGCTTTGGCCTGCCGGCCTCCGTTCGTCGTTTCCTCACTAGTCGCTGACAATCAGGTCCACACATAGGATGGATCCCATAGTTACAGGAGACAATAGCTAGAATGCCACTATAAGAAACTGAATTTATCAAAATACCACTGTGAAAAATCAACTTGCCAATATACCACTACGTTCAGTTTTCTCTAGCCAAAATATCACTAATGACTAACGGAGAGTAACACCATCCAAAAAAGACTTCTATACCCTTACCTCTTCACAGCCCAAAGCATACATTTCAACAACAAAAAGAGCAACTATAGTGCAACATTTCAGGAGCCAATTGACATGAAAACATCACCAACTCAACATAATCTTACTTTGCATCATCCAATAACAAGATAGCAACTTTTCAGCATCATTTTGAAAAATTCCAACAGCATTTTGACAACATTTCAGCAGCATTTTGACATGAAAACATCACAAATTCAACATAATCTAAGTTTACATCATTGAACATCAATATAACAACATTTCAGCAGCATTTTGACAGCATTTTCAGCAGCATTTTGATATGAAAACATCACCAATTCAGCATAATCTCAGTTTGCATCATTGAACAACAATATAGCAACAAATCAACAAATCAACAATGATACACAATGGTTCGAAATAAGATAACATCAACAACGATACATAATGGTTCAAAAGAAGCTAGCATCAACACATAATGGTTCAGACCACCATTTCTTCAAACAAAAGATCATGGTTCTCACAACCATAAACAAAAGATGATGATTCTCCCAACCAAATGCACTAAACTCGCCGTAGAGGGCTAGGAGCAGCAATTTTACTCCTTGTAGATCCACTAGGAGGTGTACAAGCAATTGCAATAGTTGTTGTCCTTTGCCTTGTCATTGGACTCGTAGGAGTATCAAGTTGAGTACCTTACTTAGTTGGTGTCTTAGGAGAAGTAGCCGCGATGCTTGCTTCAACCTTTGACTTTTTCCTACATTCAAAACAATATTGTTAGTAATTAATATGCATGACATTTGGCAACAATGTGAGAAGAAGTAGTATGATGAAAGAAATACCATGGAAGAGGAGTAGCATCATGAAATAAATATAAGTGAAAGAGATGAGACTTATGAAATAAATACCGCGGAGGAGGAGTAGCATCTCGATCCGCGTCACTTTCCATCTCAGGCTCCTTGCATGTCTTTCGAAGATGGCCTCTTGCTCCACATCTTTTGCATTTGTGTCTTCTACCGGTTCCACCTTCGATGTAATTCTTTATCCTCCTAGTTCTTGGACGTCCAACACTCTTGGTAAGTTTGGGAGGGATCATATCAAATCCAGGATTTACCTTGGGCCATTGGGATCTGCCCCTAATTGGCATGAGAACTCCAGCATATGCCGCTTGGAACCTTGCCACTGAGAAGCACTCTGCAACATAATCCTCTAGCTTGGCTTTTTTGGAGAAGATGAACCGAAGAGCATGTGTGCAAGGTTTACCACAAATCTGCCATCTTCTACAAGAGCACTCGTTTTTCTCCAAGTTAACGATGTGCCTCCATCCATTTCCTGAAATCTCAGCTATTTGGCGATGCTCTTGCTTCCAAATAATGTAGCCCCTTACTTTTCAGATTCAACTCCTTTATCACACTAGGTAGTATGTAACCTAGCAGCGCTTCACCAACGGCTCTCCTTTTCTCGAACAATATCATTATCATTTCTCTAAGGTTGTCCAAAAGCTCAACAAGTGCAAGTTGCTTCACATCCTTAATCCAATTGTTGAAAACCTTTGCCAAATTATTGCTAACATACTCAACTTTTTTCATTGCTGAAAAATTGCTTCTTGTCCACACACGGTTGTGATGCATGTTCAAATAGGCTATTACTTCAGCGCTTTGTGCTTGTATTTCTGCCATTGGTGAATCATGCTTCTCTACTTCATATGTCCAAGCTGCAGGCCACATATTATCTAGTATGTCACCTTTGAACTTTTTCTTGAAGTTGAGCATTAGATGCATCATGCATTCTCTATGTTCACAATTTGGGTAGACCTTAGAAATGGCATTCTCCAACCCCTTGCATGCATCGGTATGGATTGCAAGCCCTTGTGGTTCTCCAATAGCCATTTTCAACTGCTCCATGAACCATACCCAATTTTCTGTATTCGCTTTCTCAAATATTCCAAATGCTACCGGAAACATCCAACTATGCCCATCTACACCAATTGCGGCTGCCAATTGGCCAGTGTATTTCTCACAAAGAAAAGTTGCATCAACCCCCAAATATGGTCTACACCCTGCCAAAAACCCATCAATGCATGGCTTGAAGGCAATGAACAACCTATCGAAAACATGCATAATTTCACCCTTACTATTGGTAGTTGTTTTTACATCTATCTCAAATATACTTCCAGGATTGGCTGCCAACAATTCAGCTCTAAAGTTCCACAACAACTGAAAAATCTCTTTATATGTACCTTCTAATTGATCCTTTGCACGAGCTCTCCCTTTCCAAACATCGGTGTATTGAAGCTTAATATCATACTCCCTTTGCAAGCGTTCTTAGCATTCTCCTCAAGTGCAGCCTTCCCTTTATCAGCGAGCCAATCTCTATTTGCCATTCCTTTGCTGCAGTTTTTGCTCCCACAAGTATGTTCAAAGGGAAGTTTCTTTACCTGCAATGACATCAAGAAACACAAGTGTCAAATAAATAACAATATAAAGAAAAGAAATAAACAATAACATGTGCCAAAGAAAGAAGCAAACAATGCTACTAATCATACCATGAAAGTGTTAGTGTTCGGTAACTTGGAGGCATGTATCCTCCATGGACAATCCTCATCGGTGCAACTAGCCCTGAATCTTTTAGTGTCACTATATTGCGTGTCAAAAGACCAATCTTCTCTAATTGCTAGTTGTCTCAATGCAACTCTAAATGCTTTGGAGTTAGGAAATATGGCTCCTACTTCGATTCGAGGATTTTTTTTATCGTGGAGATAAGTAGGAGCCACATTGTTTGCGAGTAATGTCTCATCATCCCCTCGCACATGATGTGGATCATAAGAGTTGTCAACATCTAGTGTTCCCAGTGGTACTCTTGCAGCCTTTGGCTCGACATTTTTCTCCTTTGACTTTGCATTCTCCTTTGACTCCGCATTCTCGTGCAAATAGGTGTTCTCCTCACCGCATCCTACAGGCTCATCATCCTCATACTCGCCTTCATAGGCTTGCTTCGGCCAAGCAAAGAATGGAGCATGAATAGGTTGATAATCCATATCCTCGGCCATGATAGGAGCTTGTTCCTTGTGTTGCTGTTTGTTCTTAATGGTCACACCAAACCTCACTATTTTCGTGTTAGAACACCTATCAAACAATTCAGCTATCTCTGATTCAGAGAACAATGGGATGGTGTTATATCCTGTTCCATACCAAATGGTCATTCTTTGATCAGGAGACCACTTGAACTTCTCCTCCACAACCTCCTTTATCCGCGCCACAGACAAGTCCCGGCCGACCATGAAATCCCATGTTTTTCCCCTTCTGTAAACTCTTTTGCCGTCTTCAATCGTCAAGTAGGACTGAACATCTATTTCTACTTTGAAATCGGCCATCGAATTGACTCTGAAACACACAAACACAGCAAATTTAGACTGCACTTACAATGAAAAAGAACTATGAAAACAGGGGGAAATTTTGTACCTTTTGCCGCTGGAGATGTACTAGAGGGTTGGAGGCAGAGGAGCCACTCGAAGGCAAGGTTGCAGAGGAGGCCGCGAGCTGATCCGGTCGGTGCCAAGCAATGGAGCGCCGCCGTAGGACTGATCCGGGACGAACTCGAGCAGATGGACGAGCTGGGTAAGGTTGCAATGGAGCAGAGGATACCGGCAAACTGATCTGGGACAAGCTGGGGCGGATACCTCTGACCAGAGCTGCGCCGTTGGGCTGGTTGGCACCGGAGCCGATGCGTCAGAGGGAGGGAGGAGCCAGCCATGAACCCAGGGAGGAGGAGGAGGGCGGCGCACGGGGGACCTGGGGGATGGGTGGCGGAGAGGGTCAGAGGGAGGGAGGAGCTGCGGGGCGGCGCCGGTGACGGCTGGTTCCTCGCACCGCCATGCTCCTGGTGTGTGCGTGTGGGAGGAGAGGGGGGGAGAGGATACGGTTGAGCCACGGGGGTAATTTTGGAATATCCAAAAAACTGACAAGTTGCCTCCGGTTTGACTAACAAAAAAAGTTTGACAACTAACGGAAGTGTTATTTTGACAAGAAAAACTGAGTGTGCAGTGGTATATTGGCAAGTTGGTTTTTCATAGTGGTATTTTGGCAAGTTCGGTTTCTCATAGTGGCATTTTGGCTATTGTCTCTAGTTACAGAGCTGTGTAAAACCGAGCTCCCACATTCACCAGAGCATATGGGTCGTTAGATTCGATTTCCTTTGCGATCCTGGCAGCCGGATCTCAGGCTGAATCGTTGTGAGTCGTTGGATACTTACCCGATCAACCTCAACCGTCTGATAAAATTGCAATTGCAAAAAACTATAATATCCCAGGCCCATTAGGGTATTTTTTTCATTTCACATAGAGGTGTCTAAAAGGCAGCAACCCCAGGTGTAGAACCCTAGTCGCCGCCCCATCTGCACGTCCTCTTGTGCACTCACTTCCTCCCCTTCCCTCGCATCGCGCCCAGCAAGCCGTCAACCAACCGCTCCTCCATTTCCATTAGGACCGCAACCTCCTCTCGAGTTGCTGCTCCCTCCCCCCCTACCCCCCACCCCCCTCGATGAGGCCGCCACCTCAATCCGTTGTCCAGCCTGCTTCGGCATGAGCAGCAGGAGGACCCCGCCGCCTTGGAGCAGGCCACGACACCGAGGGCGGCGGAGGGCATTGCGAGGTGTATCTCTACCCCCCCTCCTCCTCCTCTTGTGTGTGTGTCTGAGAGAGACTAATCTATATTTAAATTATTATACAACTTCATGGTTACATTTGCAAGAGGTTACTATTTGTACAAAGTGTTGCTGCTGGATAGATATATGCTAATGCGTGTATAAACTCTAATTGTGTACCCCTTTCGAGCGTTGTTCTTGTTTAAGTCGGCACATCGCCTCATTTTCGGATAAATTGTCATATGACCGCCAATGTTATGAACCAAACTTCTCTTACTGAAGATGCTTACGTCTAAATCGTGCGTCCTCTTTATCAATATATCTATCCGATGTGTTTTCGACATCTAAAACCTGTCTTTGATTTTGCATCTTATTGTTTTAGTCATTTGTTATGGTAAACATCATTCTCTTTTTATATACGTCCGTCTATAACCAAATGATCATGCTTTCTCTAGAGACACTCTGGCAATTGACATAGTTCGAGCTAACAAGGCCTCCAAAGAAGCCGCAATGGGAAGCCACTCGATTGTACATTAATGACCATGCCATCCTATATTCTACCATTATATGTACGAATTTATATGAGTTCTGCTTATCTTTTGTGAACTTACTTCCTATGGAAGTTTTGTATTAGCGACCCATAGTGCTAAATACTATAGTATTGCTATTGTTCCATGTCTTGCCACAATCTCGGTATTCTTAATAATTTTGTTTCATTTCCTACCAAATGTATCATCAGGTGTGATGGACCTTAATATACTATGATCATGATCAATTCCAAAGAATACTATTTATTAATAGTCAGATTTACTTATCTGCTTTCCTTGCATTTCTGCCTGGCTATATACAATTTCTGCCACCGGGTCAACTAAAACGAGAACGTATGGGGTGCAGCTGGCTGCACTTCCTATCTAGTGATCATAATGCATCGATGATCTCACTCTGCTATATTTTTCTATTTTAGACAAGCAAGACGTATGCTGCTGTGTAGAGACTGAACCGGCACATCATCTTGAGATTGACGAAGTCGTCACAGGGCTTTCATAGTCGACGGAAACATGTCCTCTCACTAAACGCATATCGTCGAAAGACACAACATAAATTCAGGAAAATGTGAGTACCAATGTCAAGTTTAGGACTTGAACTGTGGTGGCCGGGATACCTTCTGTCCTCCTACCCATCCAACCACAGGTTGACAGTGATTTCTCCTACCAACAATGTGTATGGAGCACCTGCCTATCCAACCTAAAAATAGAACATACCTCACACAGGAAAAAACCCGGATACATACTATCCGTCACAACGACAAATGATGCGAAGCCGACACAATTGAACAACCTGGGACCGAGTGAAAAAGAATGCACATCATTCATTGCAACGACAATGCATGTTGCGAAGCCGGCATACTCAACCAAACGGGGCTGGCTAAAAAGGACAATCAGGCCTCTGCTCGGAGCGAAAGTTTGGCCATGTTTAAGATGTATCACTATGTCTTAGGTATTCACGCATGTTCTTCCTCATGTTGGTCTCTCATGTGTGCAACACATGTGCCCTAGTTTTGTGCTAGAACTAGGCCTTCATTGATGTTGATGATACACTTCCATATCTCACAGCATATACACGTCCTTCACTTCATAGTCTATTTTGCGTCTGGCACAGCCGCATCGCCCATTTTTTGTGGAGTGTCTTATCAAGATAGGTCTTCAAGGTATCACGGGGCTGGTCAATGATTGATTGATGATGTGATGTCAGCAAGCTATTCTTCAGGCTTGCCTTCGTCAAGCACCATCCATAGCCTCTGGATGTCGACGAAGTTTGAAACCGTGATGCCCCAACAATCTAGCTTATCTACATCATCATAGATGCAAAATCCAGCGAATGTGCAGCCTCTGTGGTGGAGGAACCGCCTAAGAGAATTGTTTCCCCCTAGCAACATGCATACCTGGTAGAGGAGACAACTCTGATTGTAGCACAACTGGATTAGCGATGCTTTCTGCTCACGCTAACCATTGGCATTGGGTGTGTACTCCATGTCGATGTCGACGATATTAATTCTATGGCCTCGCAGCCACGCCTTGCACTCTCTTATCTAGCAGTTGACGCGGGTGTGACGGTTGGTGTACACGGTGTGGATGGTGCGCCTTCCATGGGTCTCCACGTTGATGAGGACATGGCTACCATAGTTACACCCACAACTCCTGTTGTTATACCTATTGGACCAATTACTAGAGCTTGCACACGCTAGTTAAATTTGCAGGTACTTTCGTTTCTTGGTAATGTTTCTAATGTTCATGAGAATATGATGTTGACTAACTTAGATACATTTGTGTTGCTTACAATTGAAGAGTCTAGTATGGACAAGAAGGATGAACAATTGTGATGCCTCCATTTATAATCGTACACTAGGAATACATGCATCATGCACGATCATGAACGGTGACTCACGTTAATATCACACCACAACTATACGACACAAATATAAACATAAATCTTATATTACAAAGGGACATTTACATCTATGCCCCTAATTTGCGCCCACTCTCAGATTTACCCCTAATTTCAAAGCATGCTCAAATTTGCCCCTCTGCCGTTAGGTGCACTTACAGAAATACCCTTCTGTGCCGTTACCGTCCGGTCAAAGTAGGTCAAAGCCGGTCAAAGGGCTTTGACCATCCTGAAAAAATAGCAAAAAAATTCTAAAAAATCTGAAAATTTGTGGGATCTAAGATACTCAGGTTCACAAGGTGCGTGCAAAGTTTCATGTTGTTCGTACATTCCAAGAGCTCGTGTCAGAGGAAAAACAATAAATATGTAAGCCTGTGAACAGTGAATTCAAAAAAAATAGTAAGAAAATTCAAAAAAATATGAAATTTTTTGGCATCAAAGAGGCTCGGGTCTGCAAGCTGCGTGCAAAGTTTTGTTGTGTTCGGACATTGGAGGGGCTTGTGGAGAAAAAACAAAATTTGGCTCGGGAAAAAACTTGGGAAAAATGACTATTTTGTTTTTCTTGCTAGAGCTCCTCGCATGTCATTTGATCACAAAAACTTGCAAGCACCTTGTGCACCCAAGCCACTTTGATGCCAAAAAATTTCATTTTTTTTGCTATTTTATTTCAAATTTATTGTTCATAAGCGTGCAGATTAACTGTTTTTCCTCGCCACGAGCTCCTGGAATGTCCAAATAGCACGAAAATTTGCACACACTTTGGGCACATGAGTATCTTCGATCTCACAAAATTTTAGAATTTTTTAGTTTTTTTGCTATTTTTTCAGGACGGTCAAAGCTGTTTGACCAGACGGTAACGGCGCAAAAGGGCATTTCTATAAGGGCACCTAACGGCGGAGGGGCAAATTTGAGCAGGCTTTCAAATTAGGGGTATATCTGATTAGGTGGTTCGAGTTAGGGACAGAAGTGCAAATGGCCCTATTACAAACTAGGGTCACGAGGACCCATAATGCATCAATCATGAAAGCAAATATTATCTGGGTACAAACATAGTTAGACAAGTTTTGCCTTAAGAAGGCTCAGCAAAACAACGACGCTAGATCGAAAGGTGTCGTGGTTTTGTGACGGCAGATGCCCTAGTGAAAGGACTTAGGTGTGGAGCCATCGCAACGTAGGTTAGCTCGAAGGGGTTGAACGGGACGAGAGACACGAGTTTACCCAGGTTCGGCCCCTCACCAACGAGGTAAAAGCCTACGTCCTGCTTTTTGTTGTATTGATTGAGTATCGATTACAAGGGAGCGGAATCGCTTAACCTAGCTATCGATCGATTGTAACTTGAGTTAACCCGCCGCAGGGTCTCGCCTTTATATACACAGGTCAAGGCCCTGGGCTTACAAGAGTCCAATTTGGATCACACTACGTGACCAACTTGGGTTCTAAGTTGCCTTGCCTTGCTAGGCAAGTCACCATTGGGCGGCTCACATCTCCGGGTTACAGCACCCCCTCCGGGTCTTGGGCCTTTAACAGGCATGCCTCGTAAGCTGCCTCCAGTCTTCATATCTCATCTTCTTAAGCCTACTTAAGCCCTTACCATTGAGTCACCAACAGTGTAACCCGACCCCTCCTGGGAAGGTCACACCGCGGGGTTATATCCCCAACATTAGGCCCCAGATTGATTTGAACTTGTTCATGTCAATCTTCACTTCTTCTGGTTGGCAAGTCTTCTTTGATTCCTTCGAACACTTAACCTTGAACGAATCCTTGTAACCCGCCATGACGTCATGCAAACTAAATCCAGAAAAAACTCATGACATCACAATGGATCTTTTTGCATTAACTGGCTTTTCGATAATCGAGGCACCTCCTTTGTCTAGATAATAATTATGCCTCCTCGATTTCTGCGCATGCCATTTTATCGTTGTACCATCCTTTCCTTATAAATAAGCATGGGGGACCCCCTTTTCACTTTTTACCCCCATCGCCGCTCCTTCTTCTTCTTCTTCCTTGCGACGCCTGTTGCCACCGAAGCTCCACCGTTGCCCCTGAACTGCGTCAACCACTCCGTCAAGGTCATTGCATCACCCTATTCATACCAAAAAACAGTGGTTCTCATCCACTATTCACTCAATTCATCAGGTAATGCTCTTTTCCTTATTCAGATCCACATTAGGATACCCTAGTTCATAGAGTTCATTATAGTTCATCCTAGTTTTGAAGGAAATATGCCCTAGAGGCAATAATAAATTTGTTATTTATATTTCCTTATATCATGATAAATGTTTATTATTCATGCTAGAATTGTATTAACCGGGAACTTTGTACATGTGTGAATACATAGACAAATAGAGTGTCACTAGTATGCCTCTACTTGACTAGCTCGTTAATCAAAGATGGTTAAGTTTCCTAGCCATAGACATGAGTTGTCATTTGATGAATGGGATCACATCATTAGAGAATGATGTGATTGACTTGACCCATCCGTTAGCTTAGCACTATGATCATTTAGTTTATTGCTATTGCTTTCTCCATAACTTATACATGTTCCTGTGACTATGAGATTATGCAACTCCCGAATACCGGAGGAACACTTAGTGTGCTATCAAACGTCACAACGTAACTGGTTGATTATAAAGACGCTCTACAAGTGTCTCCGATGGTGTTTGTTGATTTGGCATAGATCAAGATTAGGATTTGTCACTCTGATTGTCGGAGAGGAATCTCTGGGCCCTCTCGGTAATGCACATCACTACAAGCCTTGCAAGAAATGTGACTAATGAGTTAGTTGCGGGATGTTGCATTACGGAACGAGTAAAGAGACTTGCCGGTAACGAGATTGAACTAGGTATGATGATACCGATGATCGAATCTCGGGCAAGTAACATACCGATGACAAAGGGAACAAACGTATGTTGTTATGCGGTTTGACCAATAAAGATCTTCGTAGAATATGTAGGAACCAATATGAGTATCCAGGTTCCGCTATTGGTTATTGACCGGAGATGAGACTCGGCCATGTCTACATAGTTCTCGAACCCGTAGGGTCCGCACGCTTAACGTTTGATGATGATATGTATTATGAGTTATGTGATTTGATGTACCGAAGATAACTTGGAGTCCCAGATGTGATCACGGACATGACGAGGAGTCTCGAAATGGTCGACACATAAATATTGATATATTGGAAGGCTATGTTTGGACACCGGAAAGGTTTCAGATAGGTTCGGGCATTTTCCGGAGTACCGGGAGGTTACTGGAACCCCCCGGGGAGTTAATGGGACTTAATGGGCCATGGTGGGAGAGAGGAGGAGGCGGCCAAGTGGGAGGCGTGCGCCCCCCAAGCCCAATCCGAATTGGGAAGGGGGTCGGCCCCCCTTTCCTTCTCTCCATCTCCCTCTTCCTTCTACTCCTACTCCAACTAGGAAAGGGGGGAAACCTACTCCTTCTAGGAGTAGGAATCCCCCCTTGGGGCGCGCCATAGGAGGCCGACCCTCCCCTCCTCCACTCCTTTATATACGGGGGAGGCGGGCACCCCATACACACACAAGTTGATATCTTAGTCGTGTGCGGTGCCCCCCTCCATAGATTTCCACCTCGGTCATATTGTCGTAGTGCTTAAGCGAAGCCCTGCGTCGGTAACTTCATCATCACCGTCAACACTACAAAAAAAGACACATCCGTGACATTTTGGACCGAACAAATTTTTTTTCTGTCATACATATGACACTTCTATGACGATAATTGTGACAAAACCCGGTATCATCATAGATGTGGTGGGCTCCTACTTCTATGACAAAAAATCATGATAGAAAATGGGCTTTTCGTCCTGGGCGGGCCGGAGACGCAGCTGCATGACATTCTTTGGGCCGTCCATGACGGAAACAACCGTGGTAGAAGCGAGGGCGAGGAAAATTTCGGGGAGTTCCCGGTTACGGTGGGAGGTCGGGGGCCAAGCGATGCGCGTTTCTCTCGTACACATACGCGCGTGTGTGCGAGGCGTTGGCTCTAACTGAACCCGAGCGAGGCATTGGGCTCTAACTGAACCCGAGCGATTGCACTGCAGGCTACGCGTTACTGAACCCGAGCGATTGATCGATGGCTGTTAACTGAACTCGATCGAGTGATTCCTTCGCTACTGCTGCTAACTGAAGCCGATCGATGCTGCCTCTGGATGA
>NC_041390.1:287421984-287594464 GCF_002162155.2 Triticum dicoccoides
GTGGATGAACAGGACCCCGTGGTGTTGCCTCTGGATGAATAGGACCCCGATCGATCGAGCCGGTTGGGGCTGGATGAACAGGACCTCGTGGAGGGCTGGATGAACAGGACCACCCCGTGGAGGGCATGATGAACAGTAGACGGTGGAGGGCAGGATGAACAGTAGCCCGTGGAGGGTTGGTTGAACAGGAGCCCGTGGAGAGGGCTGGTTGAACAGTAGCCGATGGAGTAGCGCGCGGTGGAGGCTGGATGAACAGGAGCCCGTGGATGAACAGTCACAGTTGGAGGAATAATTATTTTGCATGTAATAAGGAGGCACTTCCTTGCTGCGGCTGTGGACCCAGCTGTCAGCCCCTCCATGTATAGTCCACGTCCGATGGAAGGCGTTCCTTGACCACGTTGACCACGCCGTGCCGAGAGCACCAGGGCGGTGGACGACGACAAGGCCTAGGAAGGGGACGACGCGGAGCCGGGGAAGACACGGCAGTGGATGCCCACGCGTAGAGGAGTACGAGGGTTCACTGGTTTGCTGCGGTGTGGGGCTGCAGACGCTGCAGAATAACAGGGGGTGTGGGTGAGTAGAGGGATGGCCTGGCCAGCGGTGGGAGTAGTAGGGGGCGGTGAGGCCTCCGCCGCATCGTAGCCGGCCACGGGAGGCAGGAGCACGAGGCACGACCGACGTTGGTTTGGGCGGCTGGAGCAAGAAGACCAGAGGTTGAAGAAGCACTAGGCCATTGGATGGACATCGTACGGTCACTGGAGATAGAATTGTGCATATTGACTAAGTTGACAAAGCCCTCCATCCTCGTCAACTTAGTAGGCCCACAAGTTAGCCTGCCACTATACTGGGTCCTAGCTAACAGGGGGAGTATTCATTTTTTTTTGTGCGTAATAAGGAGGCACTTCCTTGCGTGCGAAGATATAGCTGGTGGGTCCGAGCTGTTAGCGGTGGAAACATTTTTTCGCGAAATACAGAGGCCCTTTCGGTGGGTCCCTGATGTCAGGTGGAGGAATCATTATTTTGCGCATAATAAGGAGGCATTTCCTTGCGTGCGGCCGTGGACCCAGCTATCGGCCTCTCCACGTAAAGTCCACTTCAGATGCATGTCGGTCGTTGACC
Organism: Triticum dicoccoides; assembly: GCF_002162155.2. Lineage (NCBI taxonomy): Eukaryota > Viridiplantae > Streptophyta > Magnoliopsida > Poales > Poaceae > Triticum > Triticum dicoccoides. Next base: position 287,423,104 of record NC_041390.1, read on the forward strand.
ATGTTGACCAGGCCGTGCCGAGAGCACCAGGGCGGTGGACGACGGCGAGGCCTGGGAAGGAAACGACACGGAGGCAGGGAAGACTCGGCAGTTGTTTCCCACGCGGAGGGGAGTACGACTGTACAAGGGTTTACTGGTTCGTCTGCCATCGCCAGAGAATAACAACAGGTGTGGGTGAGTAGAGAGATGGCTAGGCCAGCGATGGGAGTACGGTCGGGCGGTGAGGCCTGCGCGGCAGCAGAGCTGGCCGCGGGGAGGAGGGAGCAGGCAGTCCCGCCGGCGCCTGTTTGAGCGGCTGGAGCAGAAAGAGTAGAGATTGAAGAAGCATGATGGCCGTTGGATGGCCATCCAACAGTCACTGCTTGTACGTCAACCTTTTTTTAGGAAAGCCTCAAATCTGTGGAAAATAGCATACAACCCATCTGCCATTATTTCTAATAATTTACAGCCCATTTGCTAATTATTAAGGTTTTTTGGAGCCCATATTCTTTTTGTTAGCATTACAACTCATATTGTGGCCACGGTTAAAAAATTATACGAAATTTTGCATATTTCGGTGCGGTTCGAACTGTTTTTAATCCCGAAATTTCGACTCACATTCAAACTGATTTTAAAAATAAATGTATATCAATATAAAATCCAACAAATTCTCCATGCATAAAAATTAATGTAATTTCAAATCTCGAAATGAAAAAAAGATATTTGAAACTAATTGCCGGTTTGATGTGTTTTAAAAATGTACAACCCATTTCTCATTACTGATGGGCCATTTTCTCGACCAGCTGAATGAAAGCTCTCCTTGTCTTGAAAGATTTGCAGCCCAACAGGCCTGACAAAGCGACTTACTTGGCAAATCACAAAAAAATTGGGCTGTGGCCGTGGACCCAGCTGTCAGCCTCTCCACGTACAGTACTCTTCCGACGGAATGTCGTTGACCACATTGACCACGTCGCACCGAGAGCACCAAGGCGGTGGAAAACAGCGAGGCCTAGGAAGGGGACGATGCAGAGCTGGGGAAGATGCGGCAGTGGATGCCCACGCGGAGAGGAGTACGAGGGTTCACTAGTTCGGCTGCGGTGTGAGGCTGCCATCGCCGCAGGGCCTGGCTAGCGGTGGGAGTAGTAGGGGGCGATGAGGCCTCATCGGCAGCACAGCCGGCCACTGGAGGCAGGAGCAGGCGGTCTCCTCGGCGCTGGTTTGGGTGGCTGGTGCAAGAAGAGCAGTGATTGAAGAAGCAGCAGGACTGTTCGATTCAAATCCAACGGTTACTGCTGCTAGAATCATTTGTTGACTAAGTTGACAAGCCCTTCGTACGCGTCAACTTAGTAGGCCCACAGATCAGCCTCCCAACCGATGCGCCCCAGATGTAAGTGGGAGGAATCATTTTTTCGCGTAATAAGGAGGCAGATGATTGCGTGCGGCCAGGCCAGCGGAGGGAGTAGGGTGGGCCGGGGAAGCCTGCGCGCCATCACAGCGGGCCACAAAAGGAGGGAGCAGGCAGTCCCGCTGGCGCTAGTTTAGGCGGCTGGAGTAGGAAGATCAGAGATTGAAGAAGCACGTCGGCCGTTGGATGGACATCCAACACTAACTGCTGCTAGAATCGTGTGTTCACTGACAAAGCCTTGTGTAAACAAGTCAGCCTCGAAATCTGTGGCGTGTACAACCCATTTGCTAGTATTTTTTATAATTTTTACTTATTTTCTAATTCATATGGAATTTATTGCAGCCCGTTTTCCATTTTTAAAATTGCTGGCCATTTTCTGGTCAGTACCAGGGTAAAAAAATAACTAAATATGTGGGAAATTTTGAAAATTCGCAAATTTTGCTGGGGAACGAAATATTCTTAATCCAAAAATCAATAGCCATACTAAAACAAATTTAAAAATAAATTAGTACTATGTCATGTTAAATCCAATGAAATACGTATAAGATATCAGTGAAGAACAAAAACAAAAAAAGAAACTTATATCCCATTTGCTATAATTTTTTTGGAATTTTCAACCCCTTTTGATATTACTTTTAACAGACATTGACCATACTCTTAAGCCATGCCGGAATGCATCCCTCCTCGTCTTGAAAGATTTGCAGCCTAGTAATTCGGAGAAAACAAATAGGCCTAGCTTAGGTATTCTTCAAAAAGAAATACTGGGCTACCTATTTTCCCAAAGAACTAGTGCATGAGCATTTAGCTTTATTTATTTATTTACTTATTTATGTTTAGGGGACCATGAGCATGTACCTGGGCCGGATTCATGTGAGAGCCTCCCTTTCAGTTAATTATGGGCTTCTCTATTGGGCCTTCATCAGTGGGCTGCATGTTATCAACAAGTGGAAAATGTGTTCCGAGTTTCAAAAAAAATGTGTTCCGTACGATAAATAGTATGCGCTACGTACGGTACGGGGCACTAAAGGATCGAACCATGCAATGACTTCCAAAACATTGTGTTTGTAGTTCTAACAACACATTTATTCAACCAACATACGAAATATACTACTGATTGTACATTAAAAACAGCAGCAGCAGCAGCAGCAGCAACCAGGGCTGGGGGTGCAACAGAAGCAGTAAGCAGGCCAGAAGAGTGAAGACGCAGCTCTCTCTTCCAAACCAAACATCAGCCATCATTACAAAAGGGCTACCAAAAAAGAACAAGTGTATGCATCAAACTAAATAAAGATCCTACTACACTAAGTATACGCATCTAACTAACTGGCTCAGTTAGACGTTACTATTTATTAAGCTGTGGAGATTGGCTAACAACTTGAACCAGATGGGTGCCTGACAGGGGAAACTCCAGCCAGCAGGTCGAAGTCTGATACTTGCGACCCTCTCTCCTACTTTGGGCTGCAGAGCGTGGCGGCACATATCAGGGTATGGTGCATGCAGAGACGCATGGTACGCTGTGTACACACAGTTTTGCCTGATGAACGAAACCGCGCTGCCATCATGATCCTTGCCATCGGTTATCTCCTAGTTAATCGGATAATTCAGTCCGACAAACAGAGAGCGTGTACCAAGGCTACTTACCAGCCTCCAGTCAAAAATTCCTGAAGGCCCAGAGAAGCTGGGATCCTGCTCAAAGACTTTGCAGTGACTGTGATTGTATTCCATGAAACAACACATCCGGTACGTGCGAACGATCATCAATCTTTCGCCGTCGTCTGATCGAGCCAGGAACCACCTGCAACTGCCATGCCGCTTTTCTTTGAAATGTTCTGGGATTAGGAAGGGTAGGTTTACCAGGCGGCCTACAACATCATATCAAGTTGGAGTCAAATAAAAAAGGGCTCTTGGTTTAGTCAATCTTAAGAATAGCATGTTATGAGCATGAATATTTTTTCAGCAAATGTTGACAGTAATATAAGCAAGCCATCTTGATATCATAGGAAAGTAACATACTGCTGTAACAGCCGTTTGTAGCGATGAATGGAGTAGGCCAGCAATACGTCCAGCCATAGAAGGAGTCGACAACGTAAATGAAGCCCTTGTGTTCAATGGCATCAGAGAACCATGGAGGATGTATGATCCTGCGATGGACGTGCAAATTTATCCACTTACCGCAGTGACCTGTCAGATAGGCGAGACCGCGGTTGAAGAACGCAATTAGCCTGAAGTCTTTATAATTCGCAGATCTTGTGGGCACTTGGCAGATTACAACCTTGAGCAAATCAAACTTGGTATCATGTTGGCTACTGTAAGATTTCGAGTATTCTGGGCCGCGGTGCCAAAGCAGTGCAGTGTTAATCGAAGGAAGGGGGATCAATCGCCGGGTGTAGACCTCCACGAGCATCCAGCTGTTGCGACCATCGACGAGCACCATCCAAGACGTGTTCATGCCGACCCAGTGCATAACCGTTAATGTAGTTGAGGCTGACGGGGATCGGATCGTAGTCAAGGGGGTTGATGCTCTCCACCCTACGATCACTGGGCTCCGAAGTGTCCTAACCGCTTTGAGGAGCGCGAACATGAGAAGAGCGGCAAGTCCTCTAATGTTGTCATCAGTGATGTTGATATGAAGGAATCAGGGTACGGTATTTTTCCTACCATCCTTTCAGTATTTCAATCCCCTGATTGGTTAATTGACACCGGTGCCAATGTACATGTTTGTGTTGACGCCTCCATGTTTTCTTCTTACCGGGCAATAGGGACTTCACCCGTGCTGATGGGGAACGGGTCACATGCCATCGTTCGAGGTGTTGGTATGGTCGATCTGAAGTTTACTTCGGGGAAGACTGTGCGTCTGAAGAATGTTCATCATGTGCCGTCCATAAATAAAAATCTCGTTAGTGGTTCCCGTTTATGTCGAGATGGTTTTAAGTTGGTTTTCGAATCCAATAAAGTTGTAATTTCTAAGTATGGACAATTTGTTGGAAAAGGCTATGAGAGCGGAGGCTTGTTCCGCTTGTCTTTGTTAGATATTTGCACTAAAGTTATTAATAATGTTTGCCACAACAATGAGTCTGATATTTGGCATTCACGACTTTGTCACATTAACTTTGGTTGCATGACGCGGCTAGCCAATATGAATTTAATTCCGAAAATCTCTACTGTTAAAGGCTCTAAGTGCCAAGTATGTGTGCAAGCTAAGCAACCTCACAAGTCCCATAAGACTGCAGAGGCAAGAGACTTGGCGCCACTAGAGCTTATACATTCTGATCTTTGTGAGATGAATGGCGTGTTGACAAAAGGTGGAAAGAGATACTTCATGACGTTGATTGATGACTCCACTAGATATTGTTATGTGTATCTCCTGAAATCAAAAGATGAGGCTTTAACTTTCTTCAAAAACTATGAAGCTGAGGCAGAGAACCAACTTGATCGAAAAATTAAACGGCTTAGGTCCAATCGTGGTGGAGAGTATTTTTCCAATGAATTTGATCTGTTTTGTACAGAACATGGTATAATCCATGAGAGGACGCCTCCCTACTCACCTCAATCAAATGGGGTAGTCGAAAGAAAGAACCGAACTCTAACTGATATGGTTAACACCATGTTAGACACATCGGGTCTTTCCAAGGAATGGTGGGGGGAGGCGCTAATGACTGTGTGTCATGTCCTAAACCGAGTTCCCACAAAGCATAAGACCATGACTCCATTTGAGGAATGGGAAAGGAAAAGATCAAAACTCTCTTACCTACGTACTTGGGGTTGTTTGGCGAAAGTCAATATACCAATTCCCAAGAAGCGCAAGCTTGGACCAAAAACCATGGATTGTGTTCTTCTGGGCTATGCTTTTCATAGCATCAGCTATAGATTTTTGATAATAAAATCTGAGGTATCCGACATGCATGTTGGTACGATTATGGAGTCGAATGATGCAACTTTCTTTGAGGACATATTTCCTATGAAGGATATGTCGAGTTCATCAAATCAGGAGATACCTACTCCATCTAGTGAGGAATTCACTGTAATTCCTGAACCCACCATTGCGATGGAACACGTTGAGAATCCCGTTGAGGGTGACAATGGAACTCCTGTGAGGAGTAAGAGACAGAGGACTGCAAAATCCTTTGGTGATGATTTCATTGTGTACCTCGTGGATGACACACCCAGGACTATTTCAGAAGCCTATGCATCTCCTGATGCTGAATACTGGAAGGAAGCTGTACGTAGCGAGATGGATTCCATCTTAGCTAACGGTACCTGGGAGATCACTGACCGTCCTTATGGGTGCAAACCTGTAGGATGTAAGTGGGTGTTCAAGAAGAAGCTTAGACCTGATGGTATGATTGAAAAGTACAAGGCACGACTTCTGGCCAAGGGTTATACCCAGAAATAAGGTGAAGACCTTCTTTGACACTTACTCACTCGTGGCTAGACTGACCACAATTCGGGTGTTACTATCACTGGCTGCCTCACATGGTCTTCTCGTTCATCAAATGGACGTTAAGATAGCTTTCCTCAATGGAGAGTTGAAGGAGGAAATTTACATGGATCAGCCAGATGGTTTTGTAGTGCCCGGTCAGGAAGGAAAGGTGTGCATGTTATTAAAGTCTTTATATGGCCTTAAGCAATCTCCTAAGGAGTGGCATGAGAAGTTCGAAAGAACATTAAATGCTGCCTACTTTGTAGTAAACGATGGTGACAAGTGCGTGTACTATCGCTATGGTGGGGGCGAAGGAGTTATTCTTTGTCTGTATGTCGACGACATACTGATCTTTGGAACCAAACTTGATTTAATCAAGGAGGTTAAGGATTTCTTATCTCGCTATTTTGAGATGAAGGATCTAGGAGTAGCTGATGTTATCTTAAACATCAAGCTGTTGAGAGATGAGAATGGTGGGATCACACTGTTTCAGTCTCACTATGTGGAAAAGGTCTTGAGTCGTTTTGGGTATAGCGACTGCACGCCTTCTCCAACTCCATATGATGCTAGTGTGTTGCTTCGAAAGAACCGATGGATTGCTAGAGATCAACTGAGGTATTCTCGGATTATTGACTCGCTTATGTATTTGGCGAGTGCCACGAGGCCTGACATCTCTTTTGCTGTGAGCAAGCTGAGTCGGTTTGTGTCAAAACCGGGAGATGATCATTGGCATGCGCTTGAGAGAGTTATGCGCTATTTGAAAGGCACCGTGAGCTATGGGATTCACTACACCGGGTATCCAAGGGTACTAGACGGTTATAGTGACTCAAACTAGATATCTGATGCTGATGAGATTAAGGCCACAAGTGGTTATGTTTTCACACTTGGTGGTGGCGATGTTTCCTAGAAGTCTTGCAAGCAGACCATCCTAACGAGGTCAACTATGGAAGCAGAACTCACAGCATTAGACACTGCCACCGTTGAAGCAGAGTGGCTTCGTAAACTCTTGATGGACTTACCTATGGTTGAAAAACCAATACCCCCTATCCCGATGAACTGTGATAATCAAACTGTGATCGTCAAGATAAACAGTTCAAAGGACAATATGAAGTCCTCAAGGCATGTGAAGAGGAGATTGAAATCTGTCAGAAAATTGAGGAACTCCAGAGTTATTACGTTGGATTATATCCAAACGTCGATTTTTTTGGCAGATCCCTTCACAAAGGGTCTATCACGTAATGTGATAGATAATGCATCGATGGAGATGGGTCTGAGACCCACCGCATGAGTTGTCCATAGTGGTAATCCACTCTATGTGATCAGAGATCCCGTGAAGTAGAAGTGGGAGACAAGCTGTTGGTCAGCTGGGAGGAGAGTATCCCTATATTACCTATCCCACTCCATGAAGATGCAATACTCTCCTGATCTGCATGGCAGGTTGATACTTATCTTAATGTGTTCCAAGTGGCTTATTCGGGTAAGCAGAGATGTTGTCCTGCAGAACATCTTCTGAGGAACACACCTATATGATTTTGACTGTTAACGTCGCAGTCTGTGAGAATTGGGTGTTCTCTAATAAATTCATGAAAAGGCCCTGGAGTATGACATATACGCTCCACCCGCGGGGAAGCCTTGCGGCAGCCCAGTATCGGTCAAGAATTTGTGTGAAACTAGTCTCGCAAAAAACTTGTAGTTCAAGGCATAGTCCACTATTCAAGTTGTGATCTAGTGTAGCATAAATATCTAAGTGGAAGTTCAAATTCACAGTCTCCACTAAGCACCGGTATATAAACAATTTTTTGGAACTAAATGATGAGATGTGCCAATGAGACTTTGTGGGGGATTGTTGGAATTTTGCTAGTAGGCCTTTGGCTCAAAGCCCAATTAAAATTCTGAAATTATCTTGGCCCATTCATGCACACATGTGAGTGGAGTGAGTGAGGCTAAAGTTTAGTCCCACCCCGGAAGTTGAGAGAGAGTTGCACCTCTTTATAAGGTGAGCTCTTCTACCACTTGTATGAGCATGAGAAGAGGAGACCTACACGCGCGCTCCTCCTCCTCGCTCGCCTCGCCACGCCACGCCTCATCACAACGCGCCGCGGGTTGCGGGATTGAGCCGAGCCGAGGACAGAGCTATGCACATTGTCTATATTTTTGCTGCTCGGGAAAAATTAATGAGTCATTAATTAATAATTAACGGACACGTTAATTACTGAACCATTTCCGATTCTTTTGGATCGTGACGACTCGGACGTGGGGTTTACTCCTACGACCTACCCGGCCCGCACTATATAGTCAGGCAGATGTCTACCCTAGCCGCCGCCGCTTCGTATGGTTTCTCACCACCGTTCCAGATCATTGCGTCGCCAAGCAAGTCTTCTCCATCCCTCCTTTCGGCGTGCACCGGGAGAAGGGACAACAGGCCTCTGGAACCCCGCCTCTCGTGATCCTGTACGGGAGAGGGGCGATCAGGTTTTTGGGGAGCGCACTCGCGTGACTGCTGGCAGCGACGACTTCGCGAACGACGACTTCTTCCCCGACCTCGGCAACCTCATCCTCGATGACATGGGCGACAACGTCAACGCCGGTGGTGCTGCTCCCGCTGCACCGTATGTGATTCTATCCTTCCTATTCGAGATCGTGGTAGAATTTATGTTTCTAGTATGTGCCCTAGATGTGATTTGTTCATCTGCTATGCTAGTTCGCATGATTAGTTTAATCTCTGCTATTGTAGTCATGATTTATCTTCTAATTATTTGGATTAAATCTCGTAGTAACTTGCTCATATTTCCAACAGTACTCCCTACAATGTTATGCCCTAACTTGCTTGAGTAGAGTAGTAGAGTAGGACTCTGCTCTACTACTAGCACCGGAGGAGTAGTATATTCTAATCTAAAATAGTTACAAACTTCAATGCCCGAGCATGGAACGACTACGAACCATGCTCAAAGACCGTGTCTACGCGGTGTTTGGACATGGGCGACAACCTCAACGTCAACGGTGCTGCTCCCGTTGCACCGTATGTGTTTCTGTCCTTCCTGTTCAAAATCGTGGTAGAATTCATGTTTCTACTCTGTATCCTACTACTATGCTAGTCCACATGATTAGTTTCATCTCTGTTATAGCCGTCATGATTTATTTTGTGCTTATTCGGATTAAATCTCGTAGTAACTTGCTCATATATTCAACTGGCGCAACGTCCCCTACAGCCACTCCCGGTTCATGGGTGGCCTGGTTGATATTGGAATTTTGCTAGTAGGCCTTTATAAGGTGAGCTCTTCTACCACTTGTATGAGCATGAGAAGAGGAGATCTACACGCGCGCTCCTCCTCCTCGCTTGCCTCGCCACGCCACGCCTCGTCACGACGCGCCGCGGGTTGCGGGATTGAGCCGAGCCAAGGACAGAGCTATACTCCCACGACCTACCCGGCCCGCACTATATAGTTTCTCACCACCGTTCTAGATCATTGCACCGCCAAGCAAGTCTTCTCCATCCCTCCTTTTGGTGTGCACCGGGAGAAGGGACAGCAGGCCTTCGGAACCCCGCCTCTCGTGATCCTGTACGAGAGAGGGGCGATAAGGTTTTTGGGGAGCGCACTCGCGCGACTGCTGGCAGCGACGACTTCGCGAACGACGACTTCTTCCCTGACCTCGGCAACCTCATCCTCGATGACACGGGTGACAATGTCAACGCCGGCAACCAGTGAGATACAGGGTGTAGGAAGCGGTTTGGGAATTTGCATGCCTTTCCAACCAGTGAGATACTCCGTACAAAGTACGATAGAGAAATAACCACAAAGAAGGAAGCTAAAGGTAAACAATCAAACGAGCATTTTTGCATTTGTTTTGCATTGAATCGTTTCACAAGCTTGACTAGTGTTGTTTTTCTACTTTTACAAAAACCGCATCATAATGTTAAAACGTGCATTTGCACGTACATAAGTAATAGTAGTACTCCCTTCGTTTAGGTGTATAAGTCTTCCCTCCTTCTTGGTCACGGTGCACAACCCAAGATGACTTATTGACCTGGACGGAGGGAGTAGCACAGTCTGCAAGCATATATCGAGAGAGACGTGTAGTGCGATAGTATATAGTAAAGTTTGTGCTATATGTACGTACTTGCAAAATGCGTACGAATACACAAGGTTTCCAAACTTTCCCTTTTACATACTTAATTAAGGACGCTAAAAATTCCTGAACGTTTGGGATTTATCATTTGCGTCCCAAAACTAATGAGATTGCCTTACGAAACAAAAATTATACTCCTCCTAAAAGCCACGGCGCTCGCAGGAGCGCTTGCGACGCGTCACGAGTGCCCTGGTGCGCGACCGTTTCCCAGCGCGCCGACACAACGCCTCTTCCTCTGCCTCGCAACTCGCGAGGTGCTAATTGGCGGCTTGCCGGCGGGCGAGCGCGATCTCACCAGTGTGGTGATCCGGCGTCAACAGGTACTCCTCTTCGCTGGAAGCGTGCACCCGGTTCATGTACTGCCAAGCGTAGATGAGGCGCTTGGGCCCGACTGCACTGAGGGCGTCGGCACGGGCGTCCTCCGCCACCCTCACGGCCCTCGCACGAGCCTTCTGCCAAAGAGCCAATTGCCTGACTCTCTCGGACGCGACATAGGCCTCCCAGGCAGCTTGTTCCGCGGTGCGCTTCTCTTCCTCGGCCTTCTTCTCCGCCTCTATTTTGGCGCGCTCTGCTGGAGGCAAAGCCTCCCACAAGGCGATATCTATTTCTTTCCAAAGCTCCTTAAGGCTGGGGGGCTCGGCGGGCGGCGCGGCGTTCTCCTCGTAGCGGGGAGCCGACGTGTCCTCCGGCGCGCGTGCTGGCGAGATTGGGAACGCCGGCGCGTCCACCTCTACGCGTCGCAGCGAGGAGCGGAACACCGACGCGTCCTCCTCAACTAGTAGCGGCGAGGAACGGAACAGCGACGCGTCGCGGCGAGGAGTGAAACACCGATGCGTCCTCCTCGACTAGTGGCGGCGAGGAGCGGAACACCGACGCGTCCTCCTCGACTAGTGGCGGCGAGGAACGGAACGACGACGCGTGACCGTCCGCACGGTGTAGCGAGGGGCTCCTAGGGCTTGGGAGGGGTGATGCGATGGTGGTCGACGTGAGAGGGAGGGGGAGGAGATAGCGATGAACGTGAACGTGAGGGGGAGGAGATAGCGATGTCGTGGGAGGCGCAGTATATATAGCGAGCAATGGCACACCTACGTAAGATATGGACTGAGCTGCACTGACTTAACTGCCGGTCCAGTTACGTCATTGACATGTGGGCCAGACCCCTGTTGGGCCCATATGTCAGTGACTGAATGCACCTGTAGTTAAGTAACAACTACGTGGGCATATTTGTTGGAGTAAATTACGGGGGAGTGAAGGGGTGGAAATATTGCTGGTCACAACGGATTGGACGAGCGTGGGGGAGGAGAGTCATGCATGCAAATTTTTTCACACGGGGTGGAGTGGTGGGACGACCGGATGGAGAAGGAGAGTTTGGCAGGCATATTGTTTCCACACATGGAGAGGAAAAAAAATGGAGATGAACGGGCTTCCTGCAGGTATGGGGAACGGTGCATAACAAGTCATCTTGCATGCCGGGCTAGGTATAGTCTCAAGTCATTAAAAACAAACACGCCCCACACATGTTCATATTTCAAGGTGCACTAAATTATTGCATGCGATGATTAAGCTGGCCATAATGGTGGTATCTTAGCTGGTATCATGCACACGGGAATAGCAAACATGCTGATGTGGCAAAGAATTAAAGAAGAGAGGGGGGTTAGAGTAACTAGTGTTCATGCATGCATTGGTAAACACATTTTTTTGTGGAGAACAACAACACTAGTTGAGTACTTTTGCAGACTTAAAAAACTTTTCCACAATGTGTCAACATTCACAATGTCAAATCAATATTTTTACACTCATTATAAAACGTAGTTCTTATACTCATTATAATCAGTACTCCCTCCGTCTAGGTGAGCAAGTCATCTTAGATTGTGCACTGTGACCAAGGAGGAGGGGAAAACGAGAGATCTTAATGTTTATTTGCTAATTAATAGCATTGCATGCAATGAACTAACCACTGCATGTCGTGTTTGGTAGTCTCAAGTCATTAAAAGCATGCACACCCACATCTCCTATTGGTTGATATGTCAAGAAACAAGAAACGAGGTATAAGTTAATGCACCGCGCCTAAGTGTTTTGGGAGTATTGTAGATACTGGTATTTTTAGTATAAATTTGGTCGTGGGATTTCATTGATGCCTGTCAAAGCGTTGACAGGTTTGCTATCCGTGACCTGAATATGAAAGCGTTGAGCATCTCGAAGTTGATCAACAATCTTCAATTATCAAAGATTAGCCATTCGGCCAATAAGGTGGCACACTTAATCGCTAAGTATATCTTTGACAATAGATTAGATGGTATTCTTGTAAATAATGTACTGCCCTGTGTGGTGAATATTGTATCGAATGAGTGTACTGGTGTGGCTGGTTAATTAATATAAGGTGGTGTTAAAAAAAGTATAAATTTGGTCAAACACTTTGCAAACGGTTGACTGGAGTAAAAAGGACTAGAGGGAGTATCATGCATGCGGAGTAGGCAAAATAAAATTGCTTGTCTAAAAAAAGGCAAAAAAATTGCTCATTTATAGCCGGTCGAAGTCTCAAAGGGCGCGACCGCGCGAGGGAGGCAAAGTTCGTGGGAGGCGCGACGTTTGACGGAATTAAGTGAAGTTACATCCACGCGGCGGCATGGCATGCGAACAGGCAGAAGCTATACCATCAGGCCTACGATATGGGTCTAGTAGACATGACATCTATGAAGGAAACATGCCCTAGAGGCAATAATAAAGTTATTATCTATTTCCTTATTTCATGATAAATGTTTATTATTCACGCTAGAATTGTATTAACCGGAAACATAATACATGTGTGAATACATAGACAAACAGAGTGTCACTAGTATGCCTCTACTTGACTAGCTCGTTGATCAAAGATGGTTAAGTTTCCTAACCATAGACATGAGTTGTCATTTGATTAATGGGATCACATCATTAGGAGAATGATGTGATTGACTTGACCCATTCCGTTAGCTTAGCACTTGATCGTTTAGTTTGTTGCTATTGCTTTCTTCATGACTTATACATGTTCCTATGACTATGAGATTATGCAACTCCCGTTTACCGGAGGAACACTTTGTGTGCCACCAAACTTCACAACATAACTGGGTGATTATAAAGGTGCTCTACAGGTGTCTCCAAAGGTACTTGTTGGGTTGGCGTATTTCGAGATTAGGATTTGTCACTCCGATTGTCGGAGAGGTATCTCTAGGCCCTCTCGGTAATGCACATCACCTAAGCCTTGCAAGCATTGCAACTAATAAGTTAGTTACGAGATGATGTATTACGCAACGAGTAAAGAGACTTGCCGGTAATGAGACTGAACTAGGTATTGAGATACCGACGATCGAATCTCGGGCAAGTTACATACCGATGACAAAGGGAACAACGTATGTTGTTATGCGGTCTGACCGATAAAGATCTTCGTAGAATATGTAGGACCCAATATGGGCATCCAGGTCCCGCTATTGGTTATTGACCAGAGAGGTGTCTTGGTCATGTCTACATAGTTCTCGAACCCGTAGGGTCCGCACGCTTAAAGTTTGATGACGGTTATATTATGAGTTTATGTGTTTTGATGTACCGAAGGAGTTCGGAGTCCCGGATGAGATCGGGGACATGACGAGGAGTCTCGAAATGGTCGAGACGTAAAGATCGATATATTGTATGACTATATTCGGACATCGGAAAGGTTCCGAGTGATTCAGGTATTTTTGGGAGTACCGGGGAGTTACGGAAATTCGTATTGGGCCTTAATGGGCCATACGGGAAAGGAGAGAAAGGCCTCAAAGGATGGCCGCACCCCTCCCCATGGGCTGGTCCGAATTGGACTAGGGAAGGGGAGCGCCCCCTTCCTTCCTTCTCCTTTTTCCTTCCCTTTCCTTCCCTCCTACTCCTAATACTTGGAAGGGCTCCTAGTTCTACTAGGAAAGGGGGGATCCTACTCCCGGTGGGAGGACTCCCCTAGGGCGCGCCATAGAGAGGGCCGGCCCTCCCCCTCCTCCACTCCTTTATACACGGGGACAGGGGGCACCCCAAAGACACAACAATTGATCTCTTGATCTATTAGCCGTGTGCGGTGCCCCCCTCCACCATAATCCACCTCGGTCATATCGTAGCGGTGCTTAGGCGAAGCCCTGCGTCGGTAGAACATCATCATCGTCACCATGTCGTCGTGCTGACGAAACTCTCCCTCAAAGCTCGGCTGGATCGGAGTTCGAGGGACGTCATCGAGTTGAACGTGTGCAGAACTCGGAGGTGTCGTGCGTTCGGTACTTGATCGGTCGGATCGTGAAGACGTACGACTACATCAACCGCATTGTGCTAACGCTTCCGCTTTCGGTCTACGAGGGTACGTAGACAACACTCTCCCCTCTCATTGCTATGCATCACCATGATCTTGCGTGTGCGTAGGAAATTTTTGAAATTACTACGTTCCCCAACAATCTAGTGGGTCCCGCATAGTTCTCGAGAACTCTTTGGGGGCTTGCAGCCATTTATCCACCGGGCAAGCCAGCAACCCCACGCCGTTCGCACGCCCTACTCGTCCCCGTCTTCTACCTTACAACAGTTCACTCCTAGTCGCCCCGTCCTTTCACATTAGTTCGCTCCTAGTTTTTTTGCGAGGTACAATAGTTCAACTTCTCCTAACCCTCCTCCAAAATCCATGGCCTCCCAAATCTCCATGGTCACCGCTGAGTACCAGGTTAGAGCCATCATCGGCGATCAGTTCATCGTCATCTACACACGTGGATCCGATACGGTGAAAGCATGGCTTGCTCGCTTCCTACGCATGTTCAACAGTTCAACGGATGAGTGGGTCACTGGGCTAGATGTTGAGTACACCACAGTCCTAGGACGAGAGAAGGATCTAAAGGACGAAGAGAGGAAGAAGCCCGCCATGATCCAGGTTTGCGTACATAACGTTTTCTTGGTCTACCACATATGCCATGCCGACGTTGAGTGCCAGGATTTTAAGAACTTCCTCAAGGACAAAAGAGTGAAATTCGTTATTGTAGGCTTTAAGAACGATAGTGACGTCCTGCGTCGGATAGGTCTCGTTGTAGGCCAGCCCTTCGATCTCCAGAAGGCAAGCCCGGTGTCCTCTCAACCTTCAATGCTGACCCTGGCAGTAGCCATGATTGATCCTTCATACGCTAAACTGAAGAAACCTCATCACGAGTTTCATCATGCATGGGAGTTGAAGACATTAGATGAAGATCACATCCTGTATGCAGCAATGGATGCCTACCTTTGTTTAAATATCTACAAGGGTTGGATGAAGAAGCAGAGCCCAGTGTGCGGTTCAAGCAAAGAAGCATCGGCGAAGAGGAAGAGGGATGAGGACGAAGTCGAGGACATGGACTCGGACTCCAAGTAGGTGGCAGTGTCGTCGCTCATGCTGGTTCTACTGCAGTGTCAAGCGGACTAGTTGCTTATTAGTTTATTTTCAAGGGTGTGTTGTGCCGAGGCCCCAGCAGAACTATGTTTATGTTCTTTCTCGTTATTTGAACTCTTTAGTACGTACAGTAGTACTAGTACTATGTCTTACTACTGTTCTTCTTGTAGTTGGTACTACTGCTCGTATCTTCGTGTTCCTACTGTACTTAATACGTTCGTACTAGTAGTATAATTTGGGTCAGTCGATTTGTGAAAGAAGTTCGACGGAGCGAAGGAAGAAGATGACAGAAGAGGTGGAAGAAGCCCTTCTATCCATCCATGTTGCATCAAACAGCTCACATGAGTCAACTGACCCAAATTGCTGCTTCAGATTGCAGGATCCACGTGGCATTCAAGGTCTCGAAGGTAGATTCCGCGTCCGCACCCGGTTTGCGGGCTCGACGCGTGTGCAACTGGCTTCCGCCGCGACAGCCACCATGCGCGCCTCCTCCGCGCGGGTGGAGACGACAATGACACGCTAGTTCCTCCTCGCCGGCGTGCTGGAGCACGCGCTCATCCTCCTCTTCGTACGCTGCGTGCATAGACGCGGCTCCACCAGCTGCTCACATGCTTGGCAGCGCGGTGGCATCGCAAGGAGGGACTGCAGACGATGTGAGCGGGCGAGCCTTCAGCTTCACGGCACAGGGATGGCGGCGACACGGCGGTGATGAGTGAGAAATTGTTGGCCGGAGCAGGCGGGCGTCGGCATGCGCAACGGCGGCGGCGGCATATTGATGAGTGCGCGTGTGGGAGCTTACTTTAGTTTTATATATAAGGTTGGTCAAACTTAAAAGAAAACCATACTAGTACACGTAAACATTAGACTTAGGCAGCGCTTTTATTAGTTACTAGCTTATGTTCTTGCCCATTGTGACCAGCCTTAGTACCACGGCCACGATACGGAATCCTGTGCAAGCGCGTGAACCGCAGCCGCGCGGTCGATCGAACGGTGCGTCACCGTGTCGCGCTCGAAGGACATCCACCGAACCTTTTTGTGTGTGTGAAAACAATCCTCGAATATACTCAACTTTTTTTCCTATGAAAGTTCTTGACGCTGCAATATTTCCATATATTTGAATTTAGCTCCAGTTTGTGTTTATTTGGATTTGGACGTTTTAGGTGCGCCCTAGTTTTTTTAATACTGATTTTGTGTGTGTGACTGAGAGAGAACGTGTGTATGTGTCCATATGTGTGTTGTGGCGGAAGGGCAATGTGGAGACGGTGTGTGTGTGATACAGACATAGAGAGGTGTGAATGTGCAAATGATCGTGCATGAGTGAGACATAGACAGATGCCGATACGTTGTGTATACATGAGAGAACGATCTTCTAGTTTACTTGTGTGTGTGTGTGTGTGTGTGAGAGAGAGAGAGGGAGAGGGAGAGACAGAGAGAGGAGCATCCGTAACACAACAACCATCTCTCTCGATTCGTCCGTCCCTCGCACGGTCGCATGCAACACATGCATCAACGCGCACATTTTGACACCCTCACCCGGCCCCTGCCCACCTCAAGACCCGCACAATCTCTTCGTGAATACCCATTTCTCTCCTTAGGTTTGTTTTCTCTCAATATCTGACACACACACACACACAGAGAGAGAGACACGCAACACAACACACACACACACACTCCCCCGAGCACACAATTCATCCCCATCCAAGGTTATACGGCGACCACTCTCGCTTGTGCTTCTTTGCACCCCAACATGCACAACACCTCAATCTTCAAAGAGGGCAATGAGCAGATCGAAGACGGCGACCACACTGCGCTAGAGAATGCGGGGTCATTTGGAAGCAGGGTGATGTGACAACGGCTGACTGACTCCCCCCCCCCTCTCTCTCTTGCACAAAATTACCAACCCCTCTCTCCCCCGCACAAAATTGTCAATCCCTCAACCCACGAGATCCTTCTCGTCCATGTTTTTCCTGCTCTCTCATCAAACATGTTGTCTCTTCTCCTTCCACGTATACAGAATCCAGATGCACACGCATCTCATGTATATTACATGTATGCATCTTTCTCACAGACCTAACTTCTTCCTCTCTCTTTCTCTCTCTATCTCTCTCTGTCTCGTTAGGTTTGTCTCCTACTCTCTCGCCCACATACATACAATCTTTCCCGCCCTATCTGCTCCATCTTTAAAAGCTCTCTCTGCACGTTTCATTCACACATTAGGATATGTCAAAATGTTGCTTCTATAATGGCTGATGTAGAGTTATGGTTGTTCTTGTTGCATCCTACAAAGTAATAACTATGAAATGCATTTAGATTCTCATTTGACTGGGATTATGTGAGTTTGAGCATGTTGTGAAGTACTATAGACCTTGTATACATCTTGGGATTCAACAATGATTGTAACTATTAAATTGTATAGACCATTACATTCGAAGTAAATAGCCTAATATATTTATTTCACAATTTCAACAAATGATTAGTTCACTACAAACTAAGAAAACAAATGTGTACTCCCTCCGTTTTTATTTAAGTCCGCGTATTAGCATTGGTTAAAGTCAAGTTTTGTAAACTCTCAGAAAGCTTATAACAAAAAATATTAACATATACAATAACGAATAAATACCATTAGATTCATTATTGAATGTACTTTCACATCATACATATTTGTTATGGTAGATGTTTATATTTTTCTATAAACTTGGTCAAACTTTAGGAAGTTTGACTTCGGTCAAACCTAATATGCAGAGTTTACTACTACTACTCGCTAGTTGCTTAGCCGAATCACTCAACACGCCACACGGGGAGTCCAGTGTCACAAAATTTTGAGGTCAGCGGGAAAATCTCCCGCGACCCTGATTCGAGCAGTGGGAAGTTACCATCATAGCCTTCGGAACAGGCCTATGGATGACGCTTGGTAGGGGGCTGTTTTTGTAACTTCAGGTTCACCCTACCCAGCCAGCCCCACCCCAGCACCCAGAGTAGTACACCTGAATACTCCGCAATTTCTATCCCCACTGCAAAATAGACTTCTCCATGACACCGCAGCCTTCGTGCTCCTCCCCTTTACATCGGCGCACTCATCCACCGCAGCGCATCTGCCTCATCGACGACCTCGTATGCCGCACTGGAGCCGATCCACTGTCGTTGTCGTACACGGAGCCTCTTCCCCGACATCGTCCTCCACGGTCTCGGATCTGCTTCTCGGAAGCCGATGCCAAGCGCATAAGTACCACCGTCATGGACAATGAACTGACTCCCGTTGCCGACCATGACTCACAAAGGCCGCCGCGACCATCGTTCTCCTCCTCGATTGGTAATGTGTGTATTGAATCACTTATCAGTACATGTGCAGTTCCAATTTTGTTCATACCTACCCTTCAAATTTCCTGGGTGCTATTGTTCCCATAAAAGTAATTGGTTATAGCCTCCATTGTCCAACAGAATATCAGCTTGTAATTGTGTGTCGCTCCTGTATCGCGCTGTGCTTGGGTAGGTTTTTCATCTACAACCAGTAGTGTGGCAAATGATGGAAAGGTTTTTAGAACTAGCAAAATGCCCATGCGTTGCACGCATCAAGATGCATTTGTATGAGTAGTTTATCTTGTTGGAGATGCTCTAACATGGCAGATGAGTGCTTTAATGTTGCCCACAAGATGCGCGAGTATTACTAGTAGTATATTTTTCTTGCCATGTTGAGATTTTAAAACCACGAGTGCGAACATGCAGAGGAGCAATCAAGACCAAACACGGGATATTCGGGACATCTTCAAGGAGCGTGGCAAGTTAAAGAGGAGCTGCACTGAACCTGTAAAACGAGCTTTGGTAAGTAACACCCTTTCAATTACTTTCGTGTAGCCTTGTGTTCTTTGATGTGTATATGTTGTAGTTTCTGTTTCTCTTAAGCGTAGTGTTCTTCGATGTGTAATAAGAAGAGTCTTAATCGTCCTAATGCTTTCGTTTTTAGCTTGATGTAGGAAGTGGGTGTTCTCACCTTGTAGTCTTATTTTATTTATTTTTTCCTTTTGAATTCACTTCTCCGAGTTCTGTTTATCTGGCTTCTACTAAATGGATCTAGGTTGCTCTGAGTATTGATCTAAAAAAGAAGTAACTTCATGTCAGGATGCAGTTCCTGTGAGGAGGGAAGTATGGTCAACCTAGAGATCATGTTTCCAAAATGAGGCTGGATTACACACAACGTGCCAATTCCCTAATGATGCTGGATTAGACACAAGGTGCAAATTCCCAGATGATGCTGGATTACACACAAGCCAGGTGGAGTCGTCAGCTGTTCGTGTCCTTGTGGCATTAGTAAAGGCCGAAAGAAAGCGTGCAGCAGCCCTTGAGAATGTAGCTGAGTTCTTGAAGAAGCGAAAAGAGCAATCAGACGCTCTCTTCACCCAAGCCAAAGAAGAGATGGAAGAAGCCAGAAATAAGCTAGCAGAGGCAGAGCAGGCTAGGCGTCTCCTGCTATCTAAAACTGTTGTCAATACAAAATTTCCTTCATAATATCTAGGTTCAAATGTTTATCTAGTCAGCATGCCTGTTGTGATGTCCGTGCATCTACTGATGTGGCACAAAATGTTTTTTTCGGGTCATGTAATAACAACAATTACTTTCCAAACAATAACAGACGAAGCATTGGACATGGTATAGTTCACGCGCAAGCTCGACATTCCAAGTTCAACTTCCACATCAAACTCATGTTCATAGATATCTGCACATTCATACATAATGTCCACAACCATGATTCACTTCAAAGCCAAAAAAATGTGAGGAGAGTTATAAATAAAGAAAATCCTCTACTAGTTCCTGCTACCAGTGCGAGCACAACAAGTCAAGACCATGCGTAAATTAATTATATTTTAGTCATTTTTTGTGTTCTAAAATGCTTGCCGGCTCGCGGAAGGACGTGTTGCCGGCACATGCACGGATTCAATGAAGGCAGGCGGGGCAGTCTTAAGCTGGTTGCACGCGGCGAGGAGGCGTGCTCAGCCGGGTCTGCAGCGAGTGCAGCCCTCTTGGCCGGCGCGCCGGTTCAATGCCTGCGCTATGAGAGGTCGTGTCCGTGTCAGAGCAATCACTCCCTCCAGTCCTTTTTGTTTGGGTATAACAAAATCTCGTTTTCCATTCATATTGTACAAGTAAAGTTCGTGCATAAACTTTGACCCAAAGTACGATGGGGACTAGTAAACTAGAATGGAGGTAGTAGTTTTTTTAACCGAAGAAGGGTTCCCCCTTCCGATTTTCATTAAAGAAAATCAGCATCTAAATCTAAACCATAGTATTTGCCCTAGAACTACCAAGTTCAACATCTCGCAACATAAACCCATACAACCTCCAACACAAAAAAAAACCATACAACCATACGCCAAGGAGGTACGTAGTACTATGAATTCCATTTTCGCTCCATACCAATCGTTCTAAAAACTACTTACTACTTATAACGCGCCATTGAAAATTGGAACTCTTAACCTCGCTAAAAATGATATTTTAAACGTGCTTACTCGATCCGTGGCAACTGGCGAGCCACCGCGCTCCAAGTTGTTCACCTGTGGTCCCGACCATCAACTCCTATGGATCAAATTATCATGCGAGCTGACTATTCCTACAAAGGTGCTCCACCACGTACCCGGTACCCGCGAATGCAGCAATCGTGCCCCTAGGGTTTTAGGGTTTATTTGTTAATGTCGCCTTTACGTAACACTCATGTGTGCGAGACAACGAGAGGCCGACTGCGTGCGTGCGCCTCTTCTCTTCGTATATGTACTCCACCATTTGTCTGGTGTCCAAAAAATTATAATAACTACTAGCAATGTGCCAATGCGTTGCCACACAATCAAAGTAGATTAATATAGTGGCGGAGCTAGATGCAGACTACGCCTGGGGCTGTGCTATGTTGAGTGATAAACTTCTATGATTTTCTATGCTTTGCATGAAGAAATTACAAAGGAAGTTGTTTCTAGGCCTGGGGCTATAGCCCTAGCTGCCCCAGGCCTGTCCCCGCCACTGGATTAATACATATTCACCGATTTGATAGAAAAAAAGTCTAGCTTTGAAATACGTATATCACTAAAAAATATGTTATGTTTCACTCAAAATATATTCCTTTGGCGGGTTTGATGAGATAAGGGAGGAATGTTGTTGGTTTCAAGATTCGAGAAGTGGTATATGTCTAATTTCTACTCTTACTAGCAAGATGCCCGTGCGTTGCATGGAACATCAAGATCTTGTGGGAGAAAAGGATGAACGAGGGAAGGCCTTATCTACAAATGTGGTGAAGAGTGCGGGTAAATTGCCATATTTTCCTTCATATCCGTCAAATATAAATCAGACGACCTACATTGTAGGATGGCAGGCCCACCATCATCACCAACTCTATTTTTTATCCCTACTCTTATAATAAGCATTGTCGGTGATGATCATGTGCCTGCCATCCTGCAATATAGGCTGTCCGATCTATATTTGACGGACAGGAAGGGAACTATGGCAATTTTGCAAAAAGATACCCACACCCCTCTCCACATTTGTAAATAAGGCCTTCCCTCGTTCATCCTTTTCCCCCACAAGATAAACTACTCATACAAATGCATCTTGATGTTCCATGCAACGCATGGGCATCTTGCTAGTTGTTGCAAAAAGCTCATGTGTGTGTGAGAGAGAGGGCGAGTGGAGGAGGACGGAGTGCATGTGTGACAAAGACACAAGGAGTGTG
This sequence comes from Triticum dicoccoides, assembly GCF_002162155.2. NCBI lineage: Eukaryota > Viridiplantae > Streptophyta > Magnoliopsida > Poales > Poaceae > Triticum > Triticum dicoccoides. The sequence goes on from NC_041390.1 coordinate 287,445,137, forward strand.
TGTGATAGGTATCAGCTTAAAATGAGGTGATAGTGTGTATGTGAATGATCGAGAGGGCGTGTCTCAAGAAGGGAAGAAAAATCTACATAGATACAAGGAGCGGGAGAGAGACATGTATGCGATGGTGGAAGCACGAGTGTGCAAGTGTATAAACCTATCTAGAGGCTAGCTAGTCGATAAATGTTTGTGAGAGAAATATGAGTCTGGATGCGAAAGCAAGAGTTTTGTGTGTGTGTGAGAGAGAGACAGTAGTCGGGAAGGGGAGTGGAAGCAGGAGTTGTGCGTGTGTGTCTGTGAGAGAGAGAGAGAGGAGAAGGTAGCCGGGGTTGTCTGATCGGTAAACAAATGAATAATGTCAGTCTGGGATGGAGACGAAAAGGAGACCGCAACAAATGTTGTGTCTACAGGAGAGATAGAGAGAGTAATTTTAGTGGTATGAGTCATATGTAGAGACATATAGGGTGTGTGAGAGAATCCCATAGAGAGAAAGACAAAGTGAAAGACGAGTGGAGACTGTGTGTTTGGCGGTGAAAAAGAAAGCTTAGGTACCGAGTGATACCAGAGAACAGTAGAGACATGAGAGATAATGAAAACCGTGTAATTTATAATGATAGGGAGAGTGTGACACTTCTCAAGGGAGACGTCGAGAGACCATGTTTGTGAGGATAGGAGCAACATGAAGTGAGCATGCGGGTGAGCTGGAGAAAAGAGAGTGATAGCTACCTGAAGGAGCATGCATGCGAGAGAGATGGGCGTGAAAGGAGTGAACAAAAAAGGGATTCAAGTATTTGAATTCGAGATGATGATACATATAACCCATACTCGAACCAAAATTGATCTATCAAACATGCATACTCATATGAATTCACGCACATCTATGTTATTTAATATGTAGATATTACTGATCCATACATTTTAGTAGAACATAATTTGGTTAAAAAAATTCGAATTCAACCTTAAGATTTCGAGATCGTTGTATTTGTAAATCATATTATACATATAAAGGAGCAAAATTCTTTGTTGTGCTTTTGAAAGTATATATAAAAAAATGATGTATATAGAATGTAATTCCAATTGAAAATGGATCCCGCCCGAAAAAAATAGAATACAAACGGGATTCGAATTGAGTTGGCACGGTAAACGTGCACTCTGCAAAATTTGAACGAAGCGGGGAAAGTCGCAGTAACCGCCCGAAACCAAAATGTGCGAGATGGAAATCACTACTGCCTATCCCTGCCACGCAAAGCCTATATGCTGGATTTCTATAGGTTTCGATAGGGGTAGGTTTGTAATTTCACACAAACGTGATGTAACCGCCTCTCACCCGGATTCATACACGGTGGGCGCCAAAACACAGTGTATCCTCGGCCGAAATCGACTCCCTCCCCGATTCATATTCATACACGATGGGCGCCAAAAACAAACTCTCGTCGGCAAATATTCGGTGTATGCGAGATTACCGTCCTATCGCCAACCGACTAATGTTGCTGTGATGTAGTAGAAATTTGAAACGGGGGCTAAGTTTGTAAATTTCCTCGCATTTGAGACAAGCGCACCCTGAATACATGGTTACCCCTTCCTCTCTACCTCCCTTTTCCCCATTCGTACTCCGTGGGCGTCAAAACACCCTCTCCACCCCACCCTCCTCCGTCCGCCACCGTCCGCCACCCCATCCACCGCCGTCCTCCTCCACCATGTCGGAGCTGATACCCCGACGCCGCCGTCCATTACAAGAGATCGACCTCTCTCATCCACGGCTTCGGACCGGGATCCTTGCATCCCGTCCTCTCGCTTCATCCCCGCCGTCGTCCACCTTGCCGGCGCCGCTCCTAGGACTGTCTCGTCCACCGCGCCCCGCCGCCACTGTCTACCCTCCTAGATCTGCTTCCACGCTACCGACAGCCATCGCTACCGCAACACCGTCAAATTCTCAGCAGATGCGTACACGGCGCCGCACTAGAGGCGGTACTCTTTCGTATCTGCTCAACTTATTTATCGCAGCAAGAAAATAGATCGCCACTTCTTTACTCTAATTTCTTGTCTTGGTTGCGAAGTTGCCTTTGTCCAGTTTGCACCTTCAGATTCGCCATGGCACGCTCAACACCATACTCACAATGCTTATGGTTTTCCCCTTTTATATTCCACACTAGTTAAATCACAGTAGACTAAATTTCAAAATTGGGTCAGTCGATTTTTTAGAGCTCGCCGGAGTTCGCCGGTGCGATCGAAGGGGCTCAGGTGGGGACGGTGGTTGTGGGGGCGGTGGTGGGGCCTTGTCGAACAAAGAAAACTCGACGCAGGTGGGGGCGGGGTGGGGGTGGTGGAGGAACACAGGCGGTGGGGCCGGTGGTTCGGCCGGCGGCCCGTGCGGTGTTCTGTATGGGAAGCATAGTATGTTCCTTGTCAGAAAGGGGAGCAGGGACATCTGCAGTCAACAACTGATAGAGTTGGCCTGTACGTGATTGATAGGCTTTCAATTACTAGCGGCAATACAACACCGTAATTTCCAGCCAGTTCCACTTTCCCGATTTATATATCCTGGTTATGGTGTACCCTTGTTATGTACACTATGATCTGCCTAGTTGCTGTGTGCTCTTGTTATCATGGTTTGGCAATAAACTCTCTATACATTATATTATGAACCTATCATCTGCCAGCTATCCTTACTTCTGGAGCCTATTTTTTTGTGTACTTGTGCCAGATTATATAAATGCATGCACCATATTACAGCACACATGAGCTCTCTCATCAGAATCCAGTGATAGCACACAAGTGTTTGCAGGGGCGCCCCTATATTAGAATATCATCTGTATTACAAAGATAATCTCACAACTATTTATGTTTTCATGGTTCTCAGATATTATATAAAATTACAGTGAATATCAGAATCCGCGCATTAGAAGAATATTGTGGAACACTGCAATGACTTACAAAATTGGCAGCAAGGCATTGAGTGCCATTTTGGAAGCAATGAAACTCGTACGCTCCCCACCTGTTGATTCTTGTTCAAAATATCATCCTAATGACTATTCTAACCTCGAGGAGTCAAAGGCAGATGGCCTGTCCTGTTCACCCATCAAGGTGCTTGTTCTAATTTGGCAAGGTTTTATTGATTGCGCGTATCTTGCATATGTTGTCTTGCATTTCTTCTACTTTTTTGCACTGCCATCTACTTAGTTTACTCATCATATACGTCGAGATGCCATGCCCATCCATTATCAATACATATTACATCTGTCATCATACCATGTTTTTCCACTCAAATGCTGTTCTTGTGCATCAGACATCAAAAAGGAAGAGGGTGATTGCCGAACCTGAAGGAGCACCAGCAAAGTCCTTGAAAAATGTGGTGGTGCCGGAGAAATCAGACAGCACCCCACTTATATTGGCTGTACAACCAGTGACACAAAACGTAGGACCGACTCCAGCAGACTGTACCCATACTTCACTAGCCACACCACTAGCCCCACCACACAGGACCTGCACTCCAGCAAAAGGTATACCGATTTCATTTTCCATAGCACTAGCTGTACCACAGAAAAATCCCACTCCAGCAAAAAGTACAGCAAGTCCATCGGTCGAAGACCTATCCCAACTGCAGAGACGGCCAATTCCTGCAGATTGGAACCCCATTCCATTTATTCCCAGTTTAAAAGACAATGCTTTCAATGTTGTTAGGGACTACGTGCATATATTCCCATCATGGGAAGATTATTGTGAAGACAAACACCATTTTCACATCTTCCTGTCTAACTTATGTGTAAGTGCTATTATTCATGGTTATTATTTTCCCGTTTTCTGCTGATTGAACACATCAATGATTTACATTACATTGTTGTAACTAGGCGAGGGTCAATCTGGATAGTCATGACGAGCAAAGCTTTCTTGTGCTTTTCAAGGAAGCATTGCAGCAGTATCGGTGTTACCTGAGGAAATCACACTTTGATGGCAAGTCTATAAACGAATTTCCAGTGAAGTCTCCTGTGCTAAATTTAGAAGATATTGAATGGAAAAACCTTGTTATGCACTGGTCTCGTTCCCAGGATGAGGTACTGTTTATGAAATCACATGACAATTTGAACTTCTACTTTTCCGCATGTGCCTTACGGATCTTTTTTGCAGGAAATCTGCTCGAAGAAGAATTCCGGTTTGACAAGAACGACAGGATATCGCAAATATGCTGCCCACTGCATTGCTCTTGTTAGTACCTGCTGTCCTGTATCACTGTACTTGCATACATACCTGGTTCATTATGTGACAGCAGTATGCATGATAGCTTGCTTATCAATTGTTCGCTCCAAATTATCTGATCTATATGAATGGTTACATTAGTGTAGAATATATCCAATGCCAATGTTTTTTAGCTCTGCATTGTTCTTGTAAGTACATGCTATCCTTTATTAGTGTACTTATAATGACAGGTAGTTGTTCATGTACCATCACTCTGCAGCTTATGTTCCTTTGCCCTCCATTTTCTACACATCAGATCTATATTTACTCCTACCATAAGGTTGGTACTGAAGAAGTTTAGCTGTGCATTGCTCTTGGCCGTACCTTTTGCCTGTATCGCTGCACTTACATTATAGCTACTTGGTTATGTAGCATCACTCTTCATCTTATCTTAAATATTCTCCATTTTTTCGTATATTATCACATCTATATTTACTCTTAACAAAATGTAGAATAAAGGCAATGCTTTTGAAGAAGATTCTGTGGTAAACTTCTTGAATTGCCCCCCCCATCAGCATGGAGAAGGCCTTTATAGAGCCTGTCTTCACCAATAATGTAAGTTTGTCCATCTCAAGCCTTCAAACTTTATTGTATATATTTGGTTAGGCATGACTGCAACAGCTGTTTATTTTTGGTGTTTGCATCAAATTGCTTGTTTAAAGTTTATTATATGTAGTTCATAAACAAAACTTCGTCCTTTCTCAATTTAAGTTTTCAGTTGTACAACCAAGTTCCTTCTTCATACCATGTAAATTAAACTATATAGAGCAAGTGATCTTCTTTTGCACTGCATGTATGCTTCTGTTCTTCATCTGTAATCCAGTGGTGTGGTGAACCTACCCACTATAGCACAATGTCATATTCTACAATGTCTTAACTATGAACAATGTCATATCATTCTACTATTATTTAAACCGTCTCTTTATTTGCCAATCTGAAATGGTATAAATTGACAGCACACTAACCATTGATACTTATGAGTTCTTGATCTGTAATTCAGTGGTGTTGTGAAGCTGCCAACTCCTTCACAATGTCATTTCCTGCCATGTCTTGACCTGAACAATACCATATTGTGTTAATGCAAATTTAAACTGTGTCACTTTATTCGTTAGTAAGAAATGTGATGAATTGTCAGCACTGATACTTTTATGTGCAAAACCTGTCATCTGTCTGCTTGTTTATCTTTCAGAGTGAGGAAGATATAAGTGTTGAACAAGCGCAGTCTCATCATCTTGCTCAGTTGCTTGTGCTGCAGCTCCCCGGCAGGGCTAACCTTTCTTGAACTCTATTGAAGTGCTGCCGGTTTTGTATATTATTTTGTCGGCGTGTTTATTTGCACTGGTGGCGATCTTTGATGCCCAGTGTATGTAATCTGCTGTCTGCTTGTGCTTTATTATCATAGTGGCGAACTTTGATGCCCAGTGGATGTAATATGCCGTAATTTTTTTTATTGTATAGTATAGGTTTTTTCTTATTCACGATGCTGCAGTTATTTTACTGTATATATATCCTGTCTTCGCAGTAAACCGGCCAAACCGTAAAATTACGGTACATAATCGGGTCGTCATGCAATCACGATGTAGGTTGGGCCTGAAACGCGCCGATCAGCTCACGGGCCGACAGCAGCCCGAAATGAACCCCGGCCCATGATTGTGCGAATCAAATCATGGGCTTTTAACAGGCCGAAAAATTGTCTCGGTCCTTGTTTGGCCCAATCAGATATCGGCTGCGAGCAGGCCGGATGCAGACCGGGCCGTAGTTAGACCCAACTATATGATGGGCTTTTAACATGCTGAAATTAATATAGGGCCAAAATGTTAAACGGGCCCTTAACAGGCCAAAACTAATATCAGGCCGAATTACTAAGTGGGCCTATAGCAAGTGAGCCCAAAAGCATAGTGTCCAGTTGACGGGCCGAATCTGATATGGGCCATAATTAGGCCCAAAACCTCTTAAAGGGTCGGACCTGATCTGGGCCGTAATTTGTCCCAGAACGTGGTAGGCTTTTAACAGGCCAGATCTCATATGGGTCACTATTAGGCCCGGAGCGTGGCATGCCGTTAATAGACCGGATCAAATATGGGTCGGCATTTGGCCCAAAACATGGCAGCCAGTTAACGGGCCGGCCTACTAGGGTCCTCAAAATCTTGTGGGCCTACAGCTGGGCCGGCCCATTAATGTCGGCGAAATCTCGTGGGCCTTTAGCTGGGCCGGCCCATTATGATCCGCAAGAATTTTGTGGGCCTTTACCTGGGCCGGCCTATTATGGCACACAAAAATCTTGTGGGCCTTTACCTGGGCCGGCCCATTATGGTCCGCAAAATCTTGTGGGCCTTTAGCTGGGCCAGCCCATTATGGTCCGCAAAATCTTGTGGGCCTTTAGCTGGGCTAGCCCATTATGGTCCGTAAAATCTCGTGGGCCTTTAGCTGGGCCGGCCCATTATGGTCCGCAAAATCTTGTGGGCCTTTAGTTGGGCCGGCCCATTTAAACTTGTTGGGCCGTGCCACGTGTCGACGTATCATAGGCGCCTTCTGTCCAGTGAGTGGATGACATCTGTCCCGGCGATGAGCCGACACGTGTTTCCTCTAGCCAATGATGTTTTTACATGTGGAAAATCCCCATTGGTCGGGGCTGTTAACGGGTTACCGAATCCAAAACCCGACCCAATAGCTTAACAGCGTTCCATTACGGTGGATGCCACGTGTCGGTCACCCTTGACGAAAGCACTTCTATGACGCGCGATTTATCGTCATGGAAGTGGACACTTCCATGATGATAATTTTGGTAATGTCATGGAACACTTCTACGACATCACATGTATGACTATCTTGATTCTGTCATAAATTTGTCATGGATGTACATGCATGACAAAAAAAGCGACCTACTGTGACAAACACGTATCATCACGGAAGTGTATTTTTTTGTAAGTGCAACACGCCGTCGTGCTGACAAAACTCTCCCTCGGCCTCAGCTGGATCTAGAGTTCGAGGGACATCACCAAGCTGAACGTGTGCAGATCGCGGAGTTGTTGTGCGTTTGGTACTTGATCTGTTGGATCGCGAAGACGTTCGACTACATCAACCGCATTACTTAACGCTTCCGCTTTCGGTCTACGAGGATACGTAGACACACTCTCCCCTCTCGTTGCTATGCATCCCTAGATAGATATTGCATGATTGTAGGCAATTTATTGAAATACTGCGTTCCCCAACAAGTTTATCCAAGTTCATCCATCTCTCGCTTGGAGAACATAGTTCAATCCAAAAACTATGTACGACTAGGGAGGTAGTTGTTTTTAGTCTCTATCTTGCATCTTGGATAAATCTTCCATCTTTTTGAACCAATACATAGCTTGCTAGTTGCTACCTCTTGAGCACTGCGTTGGTTTTCCCTTGAAGAGGAAAGGGTGATGCAGCAAAGTAGCGTAAGTATTTCCCTCAGTTTTTGAGAACCAAGGTATCAATCCAGTAGGAGGCCACGCACGAGTCCCTCGCACCTACACAAACAAATAAATCCTCGCAACCAACGCGATAAGGGGTTGTCAATCCCTACACGGTCACTTATGAGAGTGAGATCTGATATATATGATAAGATAATATTTTTGGTATTTTTATGATAAAGATGCAAAGTAAAATAAAAGGCAATAAAAATAACTAAGTGTTGGAAGATTAATATGATGGAAAATAGACCCGGGGGCCATAGGTTTCACTAGTGGCTTCTCTCAAGAGCATAAGTATTCACGGTGGGTAAACAAATTACTGTTGAGCAATTGACAGAATTGAGCATAGTTATGAGAATATCTAGGTATGATCATGTATATAGGAATCACGTCTGAGACAAGTAGACCGGCTCCTGCCTGCATCTACTACTATTACTCCACACATCGACCGCTATCCAACATGCATCTAGAGTATTAAGTTCAAGAGAACATAGTAACGCTTTAAGCAAGATGACATGATGTAGAGGGATAAACTCATGCAATATGATATAAACCCCATCTTGTTATCCTCGATGGCAACAATACAATAGGTGCCTTGCTGCCCCTACTGTCACTGGGAAAGGACACCGCAAGATTGAACCCAAAGCTAAGCACTTCTCCCATTGCAAGAAAGATCAATCTAGTAGGCTAAACCAAACTGATAATTCGAAGAGACTTGCAAAGATAACCAATCATACATAAAAGAATTCAGAGAAGATTCAAATATTATTCATAGATAAACTTGATCATAAACCCACAATTCATGGGTCTCAACAAACACACCGCAAAAGAAGATTACATCGAATAGATCTCCACAAGAGAGGGGGAGAACTTTGTATTGAGATCCAGAAAGAGAGAAGAAGCCATCTAGCTAATAACTATGGACCCGAAGGTCTGAGGTAAACTACTCACACTTCATCGGAGAGGCTATGGTGTTGATGTAGAAGCCCTCCGTGATTGATGCCCCCTTCGGCGGAGCTCCGGAATAGGCCCCAAGATGGGATCTCGTCGATACAGAAAGTTACGGCAGTGGAATTAGGGTTTTGGCTCCGTATCTGGTAGTTTGGGGGTATGTAGGTATATATAGGAGGAAGGAGTACGTCGGTGGAGCAACAGGGGGCCCACGAGGGTGGAGGGCACGCCAGGGGGTAGGCGCGCCCCCTACCTCGTGGCCTCCTGGTTGATGTCTTGACGTAGGGTCCAAGTCCTCTGGATTACGTTCGTTCCGAAAATCACGTTCCCAAAGGTTTCATTCCGTTTGGACTCCGTTTGATATTCTTTTTCTGCGAAACTATAAAATAGGAAAAAAATAGCAATTCTGGGCTGGGCCTCCAGTTAATAGGTTAGTCCCAAAAATAATATAAAAGTGTATAATAAAGCCCAATAATGTCCAAAACAGAATATAATATAGCATGGAACAATAAAAAATTATAGATACGTTTGAGACGTATCAAGCATCCCCAAGCTTAATTCCTGCTCGTCCTCGAGTAGGTAAATGATAAAAACAGAATTTTTGATGTGGAATGCTACTTGGCATAATTTCAATGTCATTCTTCTTAATTGTGGTATGAATATTCAGATCCAAAAGATTCAAGATAAAAGTTCAATATTAACATAAAAATAATAATACTTCAAGCACACTAACTAAGCAATTATGTCCTCTCAAAATAACATGGCCAAAGAAAGTTCATCCCTACAAAATCATATAGTTTAGTCATGCTCCATTTTCGTCACACAAGAATGCTCTCATCATGCACAACCCCGATGACAAGCCAAGCAATTGTTTCATACTTTAGTAATCTCAAACTTTTTCAACCTTCACGCAATACATGAGCATGAACCATGGATATAGCACTATGGGTGGAATAGAATATAATGATGGGGGTTATGTGGAGAAGAAAAAAAAGGGAGAAAGACTCACATCAATGAGGTTAATCAATGAGCTATGGAGATGCCCATCAATTGATGTTAATGCAAGGAGTAGGGATTGCCATGCAACGGATGCACTAGAGCTATAAATATATGAAAGCTCAACAAAAGAAACTAAGTGGTTGTGCATCCAACTTGCTTGCTCACGAAGACCTAGGGCATTTGAGGAAGCCCATTGTTGGAATATACAAGCCAAGTTCTATAATGAAAAGTTCCCACTAGTATATGAAAGTGACAAAACAAAAGACTCTCTATCATGAAGATTAGTGTGCTACTTTGAAGCACAAGTGTGGTAAAAAGGATAGTAACATTGCCCCTTCTCTCTTTTTCTCTCATTTTTTGGGCCTTCTCTCTTTTTTTGGCCTTTCTTCTTTATTTTTATTTTTTCCTCACTTGGGACAATGCTCTAGAAAATGATGATCATCACACTTCTATTTATCTACAACTCAATGGTTCCAACTCGATACTAGAACAAAATATGACTCTATATGAATGCCTCCGGTGGTGTACAGGGATATGCAATGAACCAAGAGTGACATGTATGAAAGGATTATGAATGGTGGCTTTGCCACAAATACTATGTCAACTACATGATCATGCAAAGCAATATGACAATGATGAACGTGTCATGATAAACGGAACAGTGGAAGGTTGCATGGCAATATATCTCAGAATGGCTATGGGAATGCCATAATAGGTAGGTATGGTGGCTGTTTTGAGGAAGATATAAGGAGGTTTATGTGTGAAAGAGCATATCATATCACGGGGTTTGGATGCACCGGCGAAGTTTGCACCAACTCTCAATGTGAGAAAGGGCAATGCACGGTACCGAAGAGGCTAGCAATGATGGAAAGGTGAGAGTGCGTATAATCCATGGACTCAACATTAGTCATAAAGAACTCACATACTTATTGCAAAAATCTACAAGTCATTAAAAACCAAGCACTATGCGCATGCTCCTAGGGGGATAGATTGGTAGGAAAATACCATCGCTCGTCCCCGACCGCCACTCATAAGGAGGACAATCAAAGAACACCTCGTGTTTCAAATTTGTTACATAACGTTTACCATACGTGCATGCTACGGGACTTGCAAACTTCAACACAAGTATTTTTCAAATTCACAACTACTCAACTAGCACAACTTTGATATCACTACCTCCATGTCTCAAAACAATCATCAAGCATCAAACTTCTCTTAGTATTCAACACACTCATAAGAAAGTTTTTACTAGTCTTGAATACCTAGCATATTAGGATTATTTAAGTAAATTACCATGATATTTAAGACTCTCAAAATAATCTAAGTTAAGCATGAGAGAATAATAGTTTCTATAGAACAAATCCACCGATGTGCTCTAAAAGATATAAGTGAAGCACTAGAGCAAAAACTATATAACTCAAAAGATATAAGTGAAGCACATAGAGTATTCTAATAATTTCCGAATCATGCGTGTCTCTCTCAAAAGGTGTGTACAGCAAGGATGATTGTGATAAACTAAAAATCAAAGACTCAAATCATACAAGATGCTCCAAGCAAAACACATATCATGTGGTGAATAAAAATATAGCTCCAAGTAAAGTTACCGATGGAAGTAGACGAAAGAGGGGATGTCTTCCGGGGCATCCCCAAGCTTTGGCTTTTAGGTGTCCTTAGATTATCTTGGGGTGCCATGGGAATCCCCAAGCTTAGGCTCTTGCCACTCCTTGTTCCATAATCCATCAAATCTTTCACCCAAAACTTGAAAACTTCACAACACAAAACTTAAAGTAGAAAATCTCGTGAGCTCCATTAGCGGAAGAAAACAAAACACCACTTCAAGGTACTGTAATGAAATCATTCTTTATTTATATTGGTGTTAAACCTACTATATTCCAACTTCTCTATGGATTATAAACTATTTTACTAGACATAGATTCATCAAAATAAGCAAACAACACACGAAAAACAGAATCTGTCAAATCTGTAGTAATCTATAGCTAACGCAAGATCTGGAACCCCAAAAATTCTAAAATAAATTGCTGGACGTGAGGAATTTATCTATTAATCATCTTTCAAAAGAATTAACTAAATAGCACTTTCCAAATAAAAATGGTAGCAATTCTCGTGAGCGCTAAAGTTTCTGTTTTTTACAGCAAGATTAAAAAGACTTTCCCCAATTCTTCCCAATGGTTCTACTTGGCACAAACACTAATTAAACACAAAAAACACAACCAAAATAGAGGCTAGATAAATTATTTATTAAATAACAGCAAGGATAAATATTGGGTTGGCTCCCAACAAGCGCTTTTCTTTAAAGCCTTATAGCTAGGCATAATATTTCAATGATGCTCACATGAAAGACAAGAATTGAAGCACAAAGAGAGAATCATAAAACACGTGACAAACACATTTAAGTCTAACATACTTCCTATGCATAGGCATCTTATAGGCAAACAAATTATCAAGGCAAGCAAAAACTAGCATATGCAAGGAAGCGAAAAGAAACAATAGCAATCTCAACATAACGAGAGGTAATTTAGTAACATGAAAATTTCTACCACCATATTTTCCTCTCTCATAATAATTATATGTAGGATCATAAGCAAATTCAACAAAATAGCTATCACATGAAATGGTTTCAACATGATCCACATGCATGCAAAGTTGACACTCTTCCAAAATAGTGGGATTAACATTAACTAAAGTCATGACCTCTCCAAACCCACTTTTATCAAAAATTTCATGAGATTGAACATTCTCCAAATGTGTGGGATCTAAAGTTGACACTCTTCCAAACCCACTTTCAATAATATTGCAAACACTATTATCAATCTCATATTCATCATGGGGCTTAAATAAATTTTCAAGATTGTAAGAAGAATCACCCCAATCATGATCATTGCAACAAGTAGAGGTCATAGCAAAACTAGCATCCCCAAGCTTAGGGTTTTGCATATTATCAGCACAATTTATATCAATAGAATTTATACTATCATCATTGCAATCATGCTTTTTATTCAAGGATCCATCGGGAATCACTCCATAAGGTACTTTATCACAATTTTCAGATTCACGAATTTCAAGCAAAACTTCATAAAGATAATCTAGTGAACAAAACTCACTAGCAATTGGTTCATTATAATTGGATCTCTTAAAAAGATTAGCAAGCGGATGAGGATCCATAGATCTTAAGTTCTCTGTTTAGTAATAAATAAACAATTATTCCAACCAAACTAGCAGACGAGCCAAGTAAGACATCAAAGCAAATGGAAAGACGAATAGAAGAAGGGCGAATAAAACGGCAAGGGTGAAGTGGGGGAGAGGAAAACGAGAGGCAAATGGCAAATAATGTAATGCAGGAGATAAGGGTTTGTGATGTGTACTTGGTGTGTTCACTTTTGCGTAGACCTCCCCGGCAACGGCGCCAGAAATCCTTCTTGCTACCTCTTGAGCACTGCGTTGGTTTTCCCTTGAAGAGGAAAGTGTGATGCAGCAAAGTAGCGTAAGTATTTCCCTCAGTTTTTGAGAACCAAGGTATAAATCCAGTAGGAGGCCACGCGCGAGTCCCTCGCACCTACACAAACAAATAAATCCTCGCAACCAATGCGATAAGGGGTTGTCAATCCCTACACAGTCACTTACGAGAGTGAGATCTGATAGATATGATAAGATAATATTTTTGGTATTTTTATGATAAAGATGCAAAGTAAAATAAAAGGCAATAAAAATAACTAAGTGTTGGAAGATTAATATGATGGAAAATAGACCCGGGGTCCATAGGTTTCACTAGTGGCTTCTCTCAAGAGCATAAGTATTCACGGTGGGTAAACAAATTACTGTTGAGCAATTGACAGAATTGAGCATAGTTATGAGAATATCTAGGTATGATCATGTATATAGGCATCACGTCCGAGACAAGTAGACCGACTCCTGCCTGCATCTACTACTATTACTCCACACATGGACCGCTATTCAGCATGCATCTAGAGTATTAAGTTCAAGAGAACAGAGTAACGCTTTAAGCAAGATGATATGATGTAGAGGGATAAACTCATGCAATATGATATAAACCCCATCTTGTTATCCTCGATGGCAACAATACAATACGTGCCTTGCTGCCCCTACTGTCACTGGGAAAGGACACCGCAAGATTGAACCCAAAGCTAAGCACTTCTCCATTGCAAGAAAGATCAATCTAGTAGGCCAAACCAAACTAATAATTCGAAGAGACTTGCAAAGATAATCAATCATACATAAAAGAATTCAGAGAAGATTCAAATATTATTCATAGATAAACTTGATCATAAACCCACAATTCATGGGTCTCAACAAACACACCGCAAAAGAAGATTACATCGAATAGATCTCCACAAGAGAGGGGGAGAACTTTGTATCGAGATCCAAAAAGAGAGAAGAAGCCATCTAGCTAATAACTATGGACCCGAAGGTCTGAGGTAAACTACTCACACTTCATCGGAGAGGCTATGGTGTTGATGTAGAAGCCCTCCATGATTGATGCCCCCTTCGGCGGAGCTCTGGAACAGGCCCCAAGATGGGATCTCGTGGATACAGAAAGTTACGATGGTGGAATTAGGGTTTTGGCTCTGTATCTGGTAGTTTGGGGGTACGTAGGTATATATAAGAGGAAGGAGTACGTCGGTTGAGCAACAGGGGGCCCACGAGGGTGGAGGGCGCGCCCAGGGGGGTAGGCGCGACCCCCTACCTCGTGGCCTCCTGGTTGATGTCTTGACGTAGGGTCCAAGTCCTCTGGATTACGTTCATTCCGAAAATCACGTTCCCGAAGGTTTCATTTCGTTTGGACTCCATTTGATATTCTTTTTCTGCGAAACTCTGAAATAGGCAAAAAAACAACAATTCTGGTCTGGGCCTCCGGTTAATAGGTTAGTACCAAAAATAATATAAAAGTGTATAATAAAGCCCAATAATGTCCAAAACAGAATATAATATAGCATGGAACAATAAAAAATTATAGATACGTTGGAGACGTATCACTAGTTCCTCCGCTGCCATGTTATTGGTTTAGGAATTATGCATTTTTTCTTGAATTGGCATAGATCTATAGTTGTAGCTTGTAATCTGCAAAACTTGTTTGTCCAACACTTAGCAAAATTCCAGAAAACTTGAATCTGTAGGTAGTTGACCCGCCTTTGACCTTACAGACGGTCTTAATATTAAATTTGTAACCCGCCAAGAATCTCCAAAGCAGCTTATCTCAATTAACCCACCGTTATTTACCACAACTTATAATGCTGCCTTATTTGTAATCTACTTTCGTACCTTTAGGCTGCCCAATATGACTATCTACAACTGGGAGCGATCTTTGGTTACCAAAGAAATCCTCAACGATTTCATAGGTCAAGGCCTGTTGGCGACTAAACAGGAGATCGTATGGCGGGTTAGCAAAGGAGAGACCATCCCAACTCCCACTAAAGGGGAAATTGTAGTCTTCACTGATCATATTCTCAGGGGTTTTACCCCGTCCGGGTCTAAATTTCCCCAGGACCATCTTCACTATTTCAACTTGCATCCTCAAGATATAGGTCCAAACTCTGTATCCAACATCTTCCACTTCCAAATCTTTTGTGAGGTTTACCTGCAAATAGACCCTACCGTTGCTCTCTTTAAAGAATTCTTTTATATAAACCGCCAAACTGAATGCCAAAATGGCCCAATCCAAGAATTAGGCGGGGTCTCTATCTAGAGACGAAGAGATAACAGTTTTCCTTCCACAATCCTACCAAGCCACCCCAAAGGTTGGGTGACCACTTGATTTTATTGCAAAAACACTGCTCGAGCAACTGAGAATCCTCTGCCTGGTTTTAGATCTGAGCGTCTTCCATCAGATTTTGACCCTCCAAGTAAAATCATCCCAGAAGAAAATGCCGAGGCCTTCCCATTTCTCTCCAGGGATAAAGATTTATTAGCCCATGGGTTGATTGGAGTGGATTTGACTCGGTGCTGGGTCTCTTAGAAAATACTCCTGCTAAACCGCCGTGTTGGTTTAATGTGTGAGTATTCTCGCGAACCAAACGACCCTCAACGGTACACTAAAGACAACTTTACAGCCAAAGAAGTCTTTAAGACTGTGAGGACCTTACTTGGCGAGTCTCAAGAAAACTGCAATAAAGTTGGCCTACTACCATTTTTTAAACAAAATTCAGCTCCACCTGTAAGTGTTTATCCTCATCCACCTCAATATGTTTTAAATCCATGTCATACCTTTCTTACTTGATCTTTTATGTACTTATACAGGCCGACTCTGCCTTCTGGACCAAGAAACAAAAAACTATCGTGGCCAAGACCCGAGCCAACAAGAAAGTAAAGAAGAATAAGACGGCTACCATTATTGAGCCGGCTGTTGTGGGCGAGTCAGCAGATGTTGAGAACCAATCAGAGGTAGAACTTGACTCGCTTGGTCGACTATTTATGGAACTAGCTGACACCCTTTCCTCACAGGAAGAGGCTGCTACAAGCTGGGCAAATGATACTGAGCTAATTCCCGTTTCATCTGGTTCACACTCTGCTCCTTCAAAGAAAATACGACGGGTTTGTCCAAAAAGTGAAACTTTCTCGCCCCGATGCTCACTTAGAACCACACTTTATTTCGAAGAAGGCTCAATATGATACAAGACGCCAGCATGGAGTGGCGGCTCAGGTGAATTACTGGCTGGGTTAAGTAATGAGCCCTCTGCCCATAAACGCCTAGCGAGGTACCGCGTGATGACCCACAAGTATATGGGATCAATTGTAGCCTTTTCAATAAGTAAGAGAGTAGAACCCAATGAGGAGCAGAAGGAAATGATTCAACAAGGTAATGTCTGCAAGTGCTGAAATTGTAAGTAACAAAGTAGTTTGATAGCAAGATATTTTGTAACGAGCAAGTAATGATAATAGTAACAAAAGTGCAACAAGGTAGCCCAATCCTTTTGAGGCAAAGGACAGGCCAAAACAGTCTTTTATAATAAGCAAAGCGTTCTTGAGGGTACACGGGAATTTCATCTAGTCACTTTCATCATGTTGATTCGATTCATGTTCGCTACTTTGATAATTTGATATGTGGGTGGACCGTTGCTTAGGTGCTGTTCTTACTTGAACAACCCTTCTACTTTTGATTAAAACCCCTCGCAAGCATCCGCAACTACGAGAAATGTATTAAGAATAGATTCTAACCATAACATTAAACTTTTGGATCCAATCAATCCCTTACGAAATAGCGCATAAACTAGGGTTTAAGCTTTTAAGCTTCTGTCACTCTCGCAACACATCATCTAATAACTACTCCAAAATGCATTCCCTTAGGCCCAAATATGGTGAAGTGTCATGTAGCCGACATTCACATGACACCACTAAGGGAATCACAACATACATACTATCAAAATATCGAACACATATCAACTTCACATGATTACTTGCAACATGATTTCTCCCGTGACCTCAAGAACAAAAGTAACTACTCACAAGTGATAAACATGCTCAAGATCAAAGGGGTATTAAATAGCATAATGGATCTTGATAGAGGCAAATGTGTCCCATCTTTCGATGAGATGATGGATATCGCTTTGGTGGCAGTCGACTTTGAGGATCCGACTACGAACGTGTGAGGACGTCGCGCCTTAGCAATCGCTAAACCAACTCCGAGAGGTTATTGACCATGCCGGGGCACGATCAACCTGACCACAAGGGTCTGTTTCCTGCGAGCAAACGAAGAACAAGCAAGAAACTGAGATTGCAATCTGGATATTGCGAATATAAGATGAAAGCTTTATTGATCAAGGTGGGGTTCTGTGACGCCTTTGTCTGGTCGTTGAACACAAACGAAGTACGCGAAGTTGCAGCTATGGCGAACTTTTAATCTAAACAAAACCCAAGGGAAAAGCTACTAGATGGATATACTTATATAGGAGCAAGGGGTGGCGGCCAAGGAGGTGGGAGGGCGTCCCAAGGCAGCCTAAAACTAACCCTAGGTCGTACAAGGCCAATGGGCCCAAGTGGAGGTGATGTAACACCTTTGGACTTGTAGTTTGACTCGGATTCTGGTGCAGCGTTAGATTGTTTCGTCCATAACTCAACGCTCCGGATGGATTTTAAGGTGATTCCAATTGGGTTGGAAAGAGGATGAAATCTAATTTCCAACAAAAAAAGAATCACCCAATTCGGAGTCCGTATGAAAAAGTTGTTGGCGTTTTGAGTCAGGTATGTCTGTGCAGGCCGAATCTGAATTCAGAACGTGAGAGACTTGGACTCTATCTTCTCTTGGGACAAAAGTGACGTGAGAGAACTTTTTGAACAGCAAAATAAACATATCTTTCTTACTTATCTTCATATGTGGATTGTACAAATATCCCATACACCTGCAATTAGACAAAACACAAAAGTGTGTGAAGTATTTTTGTTCTGGATAACATAAATAGATTATTGAATAGTTTGCACTAGAAATCACCTGACAAATATGCATGTATGCAATATTTTTGGTCATATCCAAGGTAGTCATGTCCTCATCATCCTCCCCTTCTTGAAAATAAAGCCGTCCTCGGTGTTGCTTAATCTGAAATGTGGCTAACAAAAGAGAGAAGGTGTACATGTTGTATATGTATATGTCATCCATTTTTACTTCCCTCGATTTTTGCATATATGACACATGAATAGATGAGTAACTTGCATACTTCATAAAATCTAAAGCCAAAACATTAGCACAAGAAGTAGAAGGCATGAAAATATTGCAACTTAGTTTGCACATATAAGTGAAGCTCTTATTCATTTCAAAAGATTGAAAATGTTCATCATTAAACCATCCCAACATTGGTGAATAAACCTTACTTGCATCAAATTTACATGCTACAACATGCTTAAATAAGCAAACATGCAATAAGTCATTCAACACAGAATCATCACCAAGATTAGAGGTCATATCAAAATGAGTAAACATTGATTCTTTTACATCAACAGTTAATTCAATGGGTGCACTCAAAATTGTTGATATTTCAGTTGTTTGATCACATGGCAAAGTCAAATTATCAACGTAGTCCTCTAAAATAGGTGGTGTGATCAAAATAGTGGGTAGCTCATCAGATGGTGCATTCAAATTGACAAGACATTCATCATTCTCATGTAGAGATGGAAGATCAGTACCTTTGTCATTACCTCTTATGATCAACTCAGATGATGTAGCCACTCTCGGGGGCGATGTGTCACATGGTGGAGGTGATGTAGTCGAGACAACAACGGATGTGGTTGTCATAGTATGCCTAGTAGTTGAAGGAACAATCATATCAACTCTTGGAATGTGCACCGTGCGCATGTTCTCCTCGTGGCCAACACGTCGTTTTATTTCCTGTTCAGCTTTGCAAGCAAAATAAAACAAATGGTCCATAGGATAACACTCGTCATGAATTAGTATCTCTTGAATATCACGGTTTAATCCTCCCCAAAATCTATCCATAAAATCATCTTCACTTTCTTCTAAAGAGGAATGCAACAAGGTAGTTTGTAAATCATCATAATATTTTATTACAGTTTCACTACCTTGTTTTAAGTGTTGCAACTTCTTAATCATGTCACGAGTATAATAAGCAGGGACGAAAGTATGTCGCATGGCAAGTTTCAAATCATCCCAAGTAGTAGGTATATAATCAGGGTGTAACCGACAATATTCACTCCACCAAACCAAAGCATAACCAGTGAAAGAACCAACCGCAATCTTAACCTTTTTATGTTCATCGAAATTATGGGAAGCAAATATATTTTTTATGTTGAACTCCCTTTCAATATATAAAGCAGGTCTAAAACGGCCATTAAATGGTGGTATAGATACATTAACCTGATCATGTGCATTTGGATGTTTGTGCACCTCTCGTGCCGGTTGTTGTATTTGCAAAGGTGGTGGCACGTCTCCCACGATCGACAAAGCCCATGAATTTACTCTGGATCCTGTCATGATTAGTAGAAACAAGTAACAGAATCCAAAAAAATTGTTCCTATGAACTACTTGGAAGTGGTGGTAAAACGCTCACAGTATAGCAAATCTCAATATCTTACAAGTTCTTACCACGTAGCAGGTGGTGATCGGCAACCAACGGTGTCAAATAACTCTGAAGATTGAGTAAAGCGATTGCCAGGGGAAAGTGCGTAAACACGGTGTAGAAATATGTGGAGCTGGGTTGGCTATATATGGCAGCAAAAGATTAGCAATAATCAATTCAAAGATGCAATGTTGAATATATGCTCAACGACGGTACTGTGCTGGTCCTAAGCTAGACCGGACTAGAGACGCGAGCCTAGAACACTAATGAGGTCACGGCGTAGCATAACTAGCATCAATGAAGGATACTAAGTAGCTTTGGACAGCAAGATATAAGTGAAGATCACAACGGCAATAAAGATAATGATGAAAAACAACTACCAAGCAGGATATACAACAACTTTCTCTCCAACTTTCCTATTGAAAAGTTTGAGCCAATTTTCTGATAAATTCTTTCAAACAATGCTACTAACTCAACCTTTCCAATACAAAAAGAATCACTCAATTCCGAGTTGATATGATGAGTCAAAGAATTCTAAAACTCGCCTGAAAAATTGGAACAAGCTGTGTTCACAAACTTCGGAGGGCAAAAAGACCTATTTGGAAGCCGATTTTGAGGTGTCAAATATTGAACTAGCTTCTGCAACTATTTAGATGCGGCTCGTCACTAGCTTCAATTTGACTACTCACGGAGCCAAAACGGACTTCGTATGACGAAGATACACCTGTTTTACTGAACAGTGCGCAAAACAGATTCCAATCCGAATTCAGGTACGAGATTGATTCTAGATAGATCCGGTTTTTTGTCTTCACTCCTTTTTTTTTCTCACGCTTTTTTTTCTTTTTCTTCTCTCTCTTTATCTTTTTTTTTCTTTCCTTTTTTCTCTCTTTTTTTCTCTCTCTTTTTTTCTCCCTCTTTCCAAGACAAACTAGATAAGATGCAGATTGGATCAGGCAAAGATGTGAATGACCTCAACTATGATTATGACAATGAACAGTGCGTAGCACGTGGTGGAAATTAATAGATGGGATGGTGGACGGCGGAAGGGATAATGATGCAGCGGCGGCGTGACTAATGTGAACAGAACTCGAAACTCTAAAGGAACTAGACACTAAGACCAGCAACTGACACGACGATGTAACCGATAATTCAACTATGCAAGCAATGAATAGAAAATTGCAAAGGCTTAGACTGGCTTGGATAAAGGATGAACAGATCTAACTTTTTTTTGTGGTTTTTTCATGGACTGTAGGTATGAATGACAGATGCGATCTAAACTATGAAAAACTGTAAAATCTCACCGAGCAACCTGAAAACTGATACCACTTGATAGAGGCAAAGGTGTCCCGTCTTTCGATGAGATGATGGATATCGCTTTGGTGGCAGTCGACTTTGACGATCCGACTACGAACGTGCGAGGACGTCGCGCCTTAGCAATTGCTAAACCAACTCCGAGAGGTTATTGACCACGCCGGAGCACGATCGACCTGACCACGAGGGTCTGTTTCCTGCGAGCAAACGAAGAACAAGCAAGAAACTGAGATTGCAATCTGGATATTGCGAATATAAGATGAAAGCTTTATTGATCAAGGTGGGGTTCTGTGACGCCTTTGTCTGGTCGTTGAACACAAACGAAGTACGCGAAGTTGCAGCTATGGCGAACTTTTAATCTAAACAAAACCCAAGGGAAAAGCTACTAGATGGATATACTTATATAGGAGCAAGGGGTGGCGGCCAAGGAGGTGGGAGGACGTCCCAAGGCAGCCTAAAACTAACCCTAGGTCGTACAAGGCCAATGGGCCCAAGTGGAGGTGATGTAACACCTTTGGACTTGTGTTTGACTCGGATTCTGGTGCAGCGTCAGATTGTTTCGTCCATAACTCAACGCTCCAGATGGATTTTAAGGTGATTCCAATTGGGTTGGAAAGAGGATGAAATCTACTTTCCAACAAAAAAAGAATCACCCAATTCGGAGTCCGTATGAAAAAGTTGTTGGCGTTTTGAGTCAGGTATGTCTGTGCAGTCCAAATCTGAATTCAGAACGTGAGAGACTTGGACTCTATCTTCTCTTGGGCCAAAAGTGACGTGAGAGAACTTTTTGAACAGCAAAATAAAATCTCTTTCTTCCTTATCTTCATATGTGGATTGTACAAATATCCCATACACCTGCAATTAGACAAAACACAAAGTGTGTGAAGTATTTTTGTTCTGGATAACATAAATAGATTATTGAATAGTTTGCACTAGAAATCACCTGACAAATATGCATGTATGCAATATTTTTGGTCATATCCAAGGTAGTCATGTCCTCATCAGATCTGAACATGTAATCTTCCACCAAATAAACAATATAGTAATCAACTACAAGATGTAATCAACACTACTAGTCACCCACAAGCACCAATCTATAGTTCTGATAAAAGATTGAGCACAAGAGATGAACTAGGTTTGAGAGGAGATGGTGCTGTTGAAGATATTGATGGAGTTTGCCCTCCCCAAGATGGGAAAGTTGTTGGTGATGATGATGATGATGACGATGATTTCCCCCTTCGGGAGGGAAGTTCCCACGGCGGAATCGATCCTCGGAGGGTAAAAGTGCTCCTGCCCAAGTTCCACCTAGAGACGGTGGTGCTCCGTCCTGAAAGTCCTCTCCTGATTTTTCTAGGTCAGAATGACTTATATACCAGAAGATGGGCACCAGAGGTGGGCCGAGGGGAGCACAACCTACCTGGTGGGCCCCCTCTGGTACTTATTGACTCCAATATTCCTCATATAATCCATAAAAAATCTCCATAAAGTTTCAACTTGTTTGGAGTTGTGCAGAATAGGTGGCCTGGCGTAGCTTTTCCAGGTCCAGATTTCTTGCTGCCGAAATTCTCCCTCTTTTTGTGTACCTTGCATATTATGAGAGAAAAGGCATTAGAATTACTTCAAAAAGCATTATTATGCATAAAAACATCATAAATAATAGTAGGAAAACATGATGCAAAATGGACAAGTGAAAGTGGTCTTTTCTTGATTAGGTTGTGAAACATGTATTTGTGAACAACCAGTGTATCCATCAAGGAAGCAAAAATGGGTGTGCTTAGATAATCTTTCTAGCATTTGATCAATAAAAGGTAGAGGGTAATGATCTTTTCTAGTTGCTTTGTTTAATTTTCCAAAATCAATTACCATTCTATAGCCTCTAACAATTCTTTGTGGAGTAAGTTCATTCTTATCATTAGGAACAACAGTAATACCTCCTTTCTTAGGGACACAATGAATAGGACTTACCCATCTACTATTAGCTATAGGATAGATTATACCTGCCTCTGGAAGTTTCAATATTTCCGTTCTTACCACTTCTTTCATCTTTGGATTTAACCGATGTTGGTGATCAACAACAGGTTTAACATCAGGTTCCATATTAATCTTGTGCTGACATAGAGTGGGACTAATGCCCTTTAAATCATCAAGAGTATATCCAATAGCAGCTCGGTGCTTCCTTAGAACTTTCAATAATCATTCTTCTTCATGTTCTGAAAGGTTAGCACTAATAATAACAGGATATATCTTCTTCTCATCAAGTTAAGCATATTTCAAAGTGTCTGGCAATTGTATTAATTCAAACACAGGATCACCTTTAGGTGGAGAGGACCTCCTAGAGTTTCAATAGGCAAATTGTGTTTAAGCAGAGGACGTTGTTCAAAGAAAATCTTGTCTATTTCATTTCTTTCATGCATATGTAAATCATTTTCATGGTCTAGAAGATATTGTTCAAGAGGATCAGTAGGAGGCACAACAATAGAAGCAAGACCAATTATTTCATCCTTACTAGGCAATTCTTTTTCATGAAGTTTTATACCAAACTTGGATAAATTAAACTCATGAGACTCATCACCAAAGCTAACACCGACAGTTTGTTTCTCATAATCTATTTTAGCATTAACAGTGTTCAAGAAAGGTCTACCAAAGATAATGGGACAAATGTCATCTTGTGGGGAACCAAGAATAAGAAAATCAGTAGGGTATTTTATTTTCCCACACAAGACTTCACTATCTCTAACAATCCCAAGTGGTGTGATGGTGTCTCTATTAGCAAGTTTAATAGTAGCATCTATTTCTTCTATTTCAGCGGGTGTTATGTCATTCAAAATTTCTTGATATAAGGCAAAAGGGAATAGCACTCACGCTAGCACCTATGTCACATAAACCATGATAACAGTGATCTCCTATTTTAACTGAGACAACAAGCATGCCAACAACGGGTCTATGTTTTTCCTCTTTATTAGGTTTGGCAATTCTAGTAGCTTCATTATAGAAGTAAATAACATGCCCATCTATATTTTCCTCCAGGAGATCCTTAACCATAACAGCACTAGGTTCTACTTTGATTTGTTCATCAGGTTTAGGTGTTCTAATATAACTTTTCTTAACCACAGTTGAAGCTTTAGCATGTTCCTTTATCCTAACAGGGAAAGGTGGTTTCTCAACATAAGCAGTAGGAACAACTGGATCAACATTATAAATAATAGTTTCCTCTTTAGCTAGTATCGGTAAATTAATTTCTTCTTTAATAGGTGGGTGATATTTAAACCACTTCTCCTTAGGGAGATCAACATGAGTAGCAAATGATTCACAAAAGGAGGCTACTATCTCAGAGTCAAGTCCATATTTAGTGCTAAACTTTTGAAAAGCATCGATATTCATAAAAGATTTAACACAATCAAACTAAAGCTTGATACCTGACTCTTTACCTTCATCGAGTTCCCAATCTTCAAAGTTGCGTTCAATTCTTTCCAAAAGATTCCACCAGAATTCAATAGTCTTCTTTATAGAAGTATCAAGCATGGATCGATCATTATGAGAAAGCCGAGCATAAAAAATTTGGATAATAATTTCTCTTGAGAGCTCATGATTGGGGCATGAATATAACATTGACTTAAGCCCCCCCCCCCCAAGCTAGAGAGATACTTTCTCCTTCACGAGGCCAAAAATTATATATATATATATATAATTCCGATCACGATGAACTAGATGCATAGGATAATTTTTTTTGGTGGAACTCCAATTTCAATCGATTCCAATTACAAGATCAAATATCATCGCATAGCCTATACCATGCCAATGCTTTTCCCTTTAAAGATAAAGGGAAAACCTTCTTATTAACTTCACCTCTGAGTAAACTTGCAAGCTTAAACAACCCACAAATTTCTTCCACATATATCAAGTGCATATCAGGATGTTTGGTTCCATCTCCTGCATAAGGATTAGCTAGCAGTTGTTCTATCATACCCAAAGGAATTTCATATTCAATATTTTCAGTAGGTGCAATAGGTTGAGGGGTAGCTAATTGTGCTGCCGGTCGAGGTGAATATACCCCGAACAAACCCCTCAAAGGATTGTTTTCCATAGTAACAAGTGACATTAAATTTAGCACACTATATAAATGTTTCCTCACCAAATTCCACTTACCAAAGGGGATTCACTCCCCCACAACGACGCTAGAAAATTGCCTTGATGACCCACAAGTATAGTGGATCAATTGTAGCCTTTTCAATAAGTAAGAGTGTCGAACCCAACGAGGAGCAGAAGGAAATGAAAAGTGGTTTTCAGCAAGGTAATGTCTTCAAGTGCTGAAATTGTAAGTAACAGAGTAGTTTGATAGCAAGATATTTTGTAACGAGCAAGTAATGATAATAGTAACAAAAGTGCAGCAAGGTAGCCCAATCCTTTTGAGGCAAAGGACATGCCAAAATGGTCTCTTATAATAAGCAAAGCGTTCTTGAGGGTACATGGGAATTTCATCTAGTCACTTTCATCATGTTGATTCGATCCATGTTCGTGTAACATCCCAAAATTCTAAATTTTGGAATGTTATAAACAAATAGATAGATTTGATTGATTGTTTGATTGATTGTGTGAAAGTGAGTGAATTCTAAACTTTTTGAAAGTTAAATGAGAGGGAATAAAAGGACTTTCCCAAACTTTCATATTTGCTTTCATAATCTCCATGAATTCAAATTCTTTTCAACACAAAACCCTAGAGAGAGGATGACATGACTTCTTCCATTTAAAATGAAAAGGGTGTTTGAAAAATATTTGAATTCCATTGGGAAATATTTTTTCCAATTCAGAAACTTTATGCAACTCAATGATTTTCACGAGAGAAGATAAAATGACTTCTTCAAATTATGAAATATGAGTTGGGAGTTTCAAAGGATCAATTTCAAGTCCTTTTGGATTTAATTTTTAAGTTGGATTTATTTGAGTTTTATTCAAATTATTTTTCTCCAAAAATAAAATATATGGAAATCAGGGTATTTTAAAAATTGGAGAAAAATTAATTTGAAATCATTTTGGTATTTTAAAAATGCTTTTTGTTAGATTTTAATAGACTAGTAGCACTCTTAGTTTTATTTGATTTTGTGTGGATTTTATTTGGCATATTAAAAATGTCCATGTTGTTGGAAATCTTTTTCTGAAAATTTTGATATATAATATGCCTATATTATATTTTTTATTTTTATTTTGTTTTGCTTCTTTTCTTGTCTGCCAAAATGTTAAAAAAAAAAATCTCTCCCGCGGACCGAACTGGGCCGAAGGCCCAGCCGGCCCGTCAGCGCCGCCGCCTCCTCCTGCCGTGTGCGACCCGGACTCGCCGGAGTCCGAGCACCGCCCGCCTCCGGCCGCCCCTTCCCCAAGCAAGGAGCCGCCCCAGCCCCTTTATAACCCGAGGCCGGCCCCGCCTCCTCTCCTCGTCGGAGCCCGCATCCAGCACCGCCGCCGCCACACTTCACCCGCATCGCTGCCGCCTGCTGCGCCGCACCTCCGTCGCCGCACTCCGCCAGCGCCTCGCCTCGCGCAGCCACCGCTCGCCGCTCCTCCTCCTGAGCCGCACCGCCGCTCGCCTCGCCCGCCGGAGCCGCCTCACCACCATTGCCGTAGTCGCCGGAGACGCCACCCCACCGCCGGAGTTGACCGAACCGGTAAAACCGCCGTCGACCGGTCCAGATCGTTTTTTTTCTAAGAACCGTTTTGATTTACTATGCAGCGGACGTTTTCCGTTTAGATCTCTTTAGCGAACAGTTTTGTTAGTTAGCGTTCGGCAGCGAACGTTCACTCAGTAGAGTTTTTCTTTTTCCTTTTATTTTAAAATTGCGGCCAGGGGTCTATATGTGATTGTTTTCTTACAGATTAGTCCCTCTGTTTCAAACGATCATATCTTTTTGCTCGTTAGTCCAAATCCAACGAAACCAACGCCCACTTCTTCGTTACGAACCCCTCTATCCATTAATCCAACTCAAACATGTTTTTGAAAAGTTTAAAATTTGAATTAGATCAGATTTGAATTCAAACTTCGTTTGTTCATAACTTGAGTTTCGTAGCTCCGTTTGAGTTGATTCTTTTTGCAAATCGAAGCTCTTGACCTAAACATTCTAATAAAGCCAAATTCACATAATTTTGGTACTGTTAGAAATAATTTTATGTTGCAAGAGCTATTTGCTTGGTTTTGTTGTTTTCCGAATTGTTTTCTTCGTTCTTCCCGATCTTTTGAGTGATTGCTTATGTGTGGTTACCATTGTTGAGGAAATCATTAACTGGTAGCTGCTCGGTTGGTTGGGGAGTAGGGGATTAATAGGCTAATCGAGAAGTTAATCGGCCATTTAATCAATTACTCGGGTGATTAATCAGTTAATCGGCTACTCGGTGACCCTACGAGTAGGGATTAATCCGCAAGTTAACTGGTTAATTGGATGAATTCTTCAACAGGGGTGGTTACTATTGCTTGCTTACGATAGATTGACCGGAGTGTGACGAGTAGAGCTATCAAGATTTTTGAGTGCGAATCATCTTCATCAACATTGTAGGCAAGTTCACACTTTGATCATACCTTTTCTACAACCCAGTTTTATCGCATTAGATCAATCCTCACACATTGCATGGTTAGGATCTAATTAAATTGTGGGATGGGAAGTAGATGAGGTAGTACCTATTACCTGTATTATTATCAAACCTTTGGGAGTTACTTCTACGTTTGCTTATTATGCCATGCTATGCTAGTAGACGTGGATTAGGTGAGTGATATCCATGACAGATGTGAGTTTGTTAATTTTAATGGTTTATCTAAGGTGGCAACTTAACACACATCTGGGTGGATTGAGGCACCTGATGTCTATCAGGACTTGCCTGTTTTATTTTGGACCGCCACCCAGGCTCAAAGGGATCATAAGATAATTCATGCTAGAAACTTCCGTGTGCAGCCACATGCTACTATGGGCTCTGGCATAGTTGACTAAGTTGTGCGAACTCTTACGGGGTGGACTAGCAGATGTAGGGGTTGTAGGTGGTACGGTCTACCCCACATGTAAGGTGCTAGCGCTTCTAAAAGACTATGTCTCGGTCATCCGTCTTCTCAAACACCATGTAGTGCGAGAAACCAAACGGAGGCGATCGAGTCATGTGGGGAAAAGTGCGCAAACCTCTGCAGAGTGTACAAACTAATCATGATTAGCCGTGTCCCCGGTTATGGACATCTTGAGTATCTAGTTCTTGAATATCATGTGAATCTCATCATGTTACTTTAAATGAATATTGTTGGGTTTAATGATGTTACTTAATTGGGATTGAGAATGCTGTCAACCATTCTCAATGTTCAACAACCACCATGATAGTTAATTAAAAATGTATTCCTTTGCAGTAGGGAAAAATTGGCTTTACGCAAAAACTTTATAACCATAGAGCTTTTCCACCAGCCAAATATGCATGTAGTGATAGCCATTGTTCATCATTCTCTATGGTGTGAATTTGCCAGTACATTCAATGTACTGACCCATTTCGGGCTGCAACGTCTTATGTTGCAGGTTTCTTACGACGAGTAAGTGATACGTTAGGGTTACGATTTCTACACTCAACTTTGCCGTTGGTGTTGATGGGAATCCACAACCTTGTTACTTCCGCTATATGGATTGAGGTAATAGTATTTACGTTACTTTATACATGTGATTTACCTCTTTTATAAATCCTTCGAGTACTGTGTGTGTCAGCATACCGATCCAGGGATGACACGTAAGCACAGAGACTTGATCCATTCGGGTCGGGTCGCTACAGTTCGCTACTTTGATAATTTGATATGTGGGCAGACCGGTGCTTAGGTGCTGTTCTTACTTGAACAAACCTTCTACTTATGATTAATCCCCTCGCAAGCATCCGCAACTACGAGAAAAATATTAAGAATAAATTATAACCATAGCATTAAACTTTTGGATCCAATCGGTCCCTTACGGAATAGCGCATAAACTAGGGTTTAAGCTTCTGTCACTCTCGCAACCCATCATCTAATAACTACTCCACAATGCATTCCCTTAGGCCCAAATATAGTGAAGTGTCATGTAGTCGATGTTCACATGACACCACTAAGGGAATCAGAACATACATACTATCAAAATATCAAACACATATCAACTTCACATGATTACTTGCAACATGATTTCTCCCGTGACCTCAAGAACAAAAGTAACTACTCGCAAGTGATAAACATGCTCAAGATCAGAGGGGTATTAAATATCATAATGGATCTGAACATATAATCTTCCACCAAATAAACCATATAGTAATCAACTACAAGATGTAATCAACACTACTAGTCACCCACAAGCACCAATCTATAGTTCCAGTACAAAGAACACAATATATGAACTAGGGTTTGAGAAGAGATGGTGCTGTTGAAGATGTTGATGGAGATTGCCCTCCCCAAGATGGGAGAGTTGTTGGTGATGATGATGACGATGATTTCCCCCTCTGGGAGGGAAGTTCCCCCGGCAGAATCGCTCCGCCAGAGGGCAAAAGTGCTCCTACCCAAGTTCCGCCTCGAGACGACAGCGCTCCGTCCTGAAAGTCCTGTCCTGATTTTTCTAGGTCAAAATGACTTATATACCAGAAGATGGGCACCGGAGGTGGGCCGAGGGGAGCACAAACCACCAGGGCGCGCCTGGGCTCCCTAGCGTGCCCAGGTGGGTTGTGCCCACCTAGTGGGCCCCCTCTGGTACTTATTGGCTCCAATATAAATCTCCATAAAGTTTCAGTTTGTTTGGAGTTGTGCAGAATAGGTGGCCTGCCGTAGCTTTTCCAGGTCTAGATTTCCAGCTGCCGGAATTCTCCCTCTTTGTGTGTACCTTGCATATTATGAGAGAAAAGGCATTAGAATTACTCCGAAAAGCATTATTATGCATAAAAACATCATAAATAACATTAGGAAAACATGATGCAAAATGGACGTATCACCGCGCCATCCGAACTTGCTTTTACCCAAAGCTGGTCTTATAAGACATCCTCTTAATCCCTCTGACTCTGACTACCAGGGGTCACTACCTTCTTCTGGCGACTCAACCGGAACTCAAATGCCTGTTTTCAAGATAGGTCATGGGTAAGTACTTTCATTTGTTCATACATGACATGTAGTAATATACTTATGGACTCTTGTATTCTTATCACAGAGGTGTAGCAAAGGCACACAAGAAATAAAAGGTGGGCGGCTTATCAAAAGATCCCAAAGCCGTTGAGCCGAAGAGGCAGGCGCCAGAGGCCCCTGAGGCTTCAATTCAAAAACCTAAAGACTTTTCCAACGACCCGCCATCGCAAATTGATGTTGCGGTTCTTGAGCCAATGAATACCGAGATCAACCTAGTGCCCATCAAGACCTCCCAAGTCCCAAGTCACCGACTCCTCCGAAGCCAATTGAAGAAATCCCTCCTGAGAAAGATTTGATGACATTACTATCACTGGGACGGCTTATACAGCACTAGGAGCCTCAACCGTGCTAGCCAAACATAGTGCCAAAGTGGAATCGCCTTCCTTGGAAAAAGGCAAGGCCAATCTGGATCTGGAGAGCTATTCCTCCTTTAGCACAGGCGATGTGTATGCGAGCTACTGGAGCCGCCTTCACACGAGCCGGGATATGGAAGCCGGGTTAGTTCAGCTTATGAAGCATAAATATGAGGTATGAAACCATCCAACTCCTCTTTAGCCTTGCACATATATACATATATCCATATTAGCCCCCAAGTTTGAAGTATAGGAAAAGATATTGAGTATGCTTGAGACTTCATTTAAATCTTCCAAAGAGTAGCCTCCAATGGCTGACTTGTCTTGAAAAGATGAGCCGGGTCTTACAAGCATTGCTAAGAATCAATTCTGTAGCCCCCAAGGGCTGGCTTAACTTAAGAAGATGAGCCGGGACATATAGTCATTTGAAAGAACCAAATATGTAGCCCCCAAGGGCCGGCTTAAACTGATAAGATGAGCCGGGTCTTGATGACCTTGACAGAATCAAATATGTAGCCCCCAAGGGTCGGTTTAATTTTGACAAGATGAGTCGGGTCTTAAAGAAATTGAAATGACCTACATTAGCCCCCAAGTGCCAAGTATATTGCTTGCAATGTGCTTGGGACTTAATCTAACTGTATCACAAAAACTTGCTCCTTGTGTGGTAACCATTGCTTAAATATTGTATTTCAGGAGGAGTTGAACATAAAAGAGTTGCAACTGAGCGACTTAAAAAGGAATATTGAGCTGCAACAAGCTGAAACTTCCAAGGCCGAGTCAAAGCTAAAAACTTCACTGGAAGAAATTGAGAAAATCAAGGCGGGGTTTGATGCTAAAGATCCGCCTAGGAAATTGACAAGGTTGCACTGCTGAGAAGAGCAAAAGAAGCTGAGGCGAAGCTTAAGCCAGTAACCGAAGAGTTAGTCAGCTTGAAGCAACACATCTGTAAAATGTCAACCGCCATCTTTGGTAAGCTTAATATGCAAGTCATCCTCTGTCTTGATATTACCGTAACCCGCACAATTCATAACATATAATTCTTAACCCGCCTAGCGACTCTCCTTTGAAAATTTTAAACAGGCCCCAGAAGCGCCAGCCTTGGTCAAAACATACTACTCAAGTTGAAGGCAGCTTATTCATTGACAGAACAGTTGTATGCTGGAACAGTACGCAACCTTGTAGCTTTGTCAGGTGGCAAAAAACCTTCAACACAAATCAATACTGTGCTGGCTCATCTTTCCATAGTGCCGGCTCAAATTGAGGAAGTTAAGCTATCAACCGCTCGAGCCAGAGCCATTGTTGCTCTAGACCGGGCCAAGGCGTGGCAATCAAAACTTGAACCGACAGAAATTGCAACCAGATGCCTAGAATTCAAGGATG
This sequence comes from Triticum dicoccoides, assembly GCF_002162155.2. Classification (NCBI taxonomy): domain Eukaryota; kingdom Viridiplantae; phylum Streptophyta; class Magnoliopsida; order Poales; family Poaceae; genus Triticum; species Triticum dicoccoides. Next base: position 287,476,983 of record NC_041390.1, read on the forward strand.
ACTAATCAATCTTTGAAGAGAAAAACTTCGACCAATGCGTCAGGGAGATGCGACCTATGGCCTGCAAACTGATAGAAGAGCTGAATTTGAACAAGTACACACCGACTTACGACGACAAAAACAATAAGATTAAGCCGCCATCTCATGATGTCGTAGATCTCATTCCACCAATGCGTAAGCATATCTTCGCCCCTGACCTTGACCCTTCCGTTATTCTTAATGATGAAGCCACATTCAAGGCTTTAACCGTCATCGAGTGGACATCGGTTGACCTTCAGATGGCCGACAACGAAGAGCTGTCACAGGATGATCCGGAACCTTCAAGGCGTCAAGAAGAGAACTAACTATGGTGATTATAAGACGGACGGTTCTAAGGCCGGGTTACAGGAGTGCAGCTCCAAAAAACACTTGATCCAAATCTTTTGGGTTCAATTTGAAGCCTTGTAATAGTGTACCTTAAAAGAGTGGTCCACCCTGTGATGCCTTTGTGCATGTTTACCTGAACCTTTGATCTAGCAGAACTTTGTTGCATGGTTAATTGAATCAGACATATGAGCCGTGCCACGACTCTTGTTTCACCTGAAGTCTTATATATTTTGCAAAAGACCGATCAACATATACGATGGCGACTTAAAAAGTCCAAAGAAACAGGGCGGGTGACAACCCAAAGACTTGTAGGCTTATACGACTGCTGAAAAAATAATCATAAACACGGTTGTTCAAGCCAAAACATACTGGTGACTTAAAGTCAAAGGCCAGGGCGGGTGACAACCCAAAATACCTAAACATGAGCAACATAATCCGGAGCTTCACGACCCGGATAGTCAGAATTTGCACAAAAGAAAAAAACCTTGAGAGCATAAAAACATCAAAACAGAAAATATGCTAATCTCAAACATTGGTAAGCCAGATTTCAAAATTCAAACGAAAAAGGTTGGCTCATAGGCCTCATGTTTGCTTTCAAGGCTGCATAGCCATTTTTTACCCTGTAAGCCGGCCTCCCATGACATAAATTCATCGTTTTAACTTTAACAAGTTTAGGGTCTTAAAAAAGATTGACTCTTAAGAGCACGATGGGCCATATAGCAGAGTAGCACTAAACAGACAGGTGAGTTTATCCTAGATCACTGTAAGTCGGCTCTCTCGTGACACAAAACCATTTTAACCTTAACAGGTTCAGGGTATTAAAAAAGATTGACTTGTAAAGAGTTCGGAGGGTCACCTGGCGGAGTAGCAAGTTGCAAACAGGCAGGTGTAACCCATAATGTGGCGTCTCATGCTGGTCAAGAGGGTATGAAATCTAAACCCAGTGGGTTGGAAGCCCCCAAGTGACCTTATGACCAATTAATAAAGACTCAGATACACAAAAATGAAACGACAAAGGGCCTGAGTTTTTTAGTGTTGCCGGCTTTATTATATTGATCATAAAAAGATATGTACGTCGACGGAAGTATGTACAATGCTAAGAGCCGGTGGCTTAAGTATGATGAGGACATCAATACCATTGTTACACCCACAGCCCCTGCTGCTATACATACTGGACCAATTACTAGAGCTCGTGCACGCCAATTGAATTATTAGGTACTTTCGTTTCTTGGTAACGATTCTAATGCTCATGAGAATATGATGCAGCCTAAATTGGATACATTTGTTTTGCTTACAAATGAAGGGCCTAGCTTGGACAAGAAAGATGAACCTTGGAGCAAGTTCAAGCATGGAGATGATGGCATGCGCAAGGGGATAAAGAACGGAGTTATAAGTGATGATTTCAGGACTTTGAAGCCACCATAAGGAGTGCCTAAAGCCTTGGACGAAATATACAAGATGCCACTTCATAAATTTCGTCTAGAGGCTATTCTAGGTGTTGCGTCACCTTATTATTGGGCCAGGCCCATGTATTTTCGAAATACTTAAGTATAGGTTGTTTTTAGAGTCCGTATGTGTGGGGAAACAAGATTTAGGGTTGGTTTCGGACCCCTCCTCCAAGGGCCACGAAAGCCCCCCTCTCTCCTCCATATATACAACCCTTAGGGCATCGTTTAGACTTTGGGTTTTATTTAGACTAAAAGTTCGCCATAGCTGCAACTTCGCGTCCTTCGTTTGTGTCCAACGACCAGACCAAGACGTCACAGAACCCCACCTTCATTAATAAAGCTTTCCTCTTTTATTCGCAATATCTAGATTGCAATCTCAGTTTCTTGCTTGTTCTTCGTTTGCTTGTAGGAAATAGACCCTCGTGGTCAGGTTGATCGTGCTCCAGCATGGTCAATAACCCTCGGAAGTTGGTTTAGCGATTGCTAAGACGCGACGTCTTCGCACGTTCATAGTCGGATCGTCAAAGTCGACTCCCATAGAAAATGATATCTATCTCATCCAAACATTGGGACACCTTTGCCTGTATCAAGTGGTATCAGATTTCCAGGTTGCTCGGTGAGATTTTACAGTTTTTCATAGTTTAGATCGATTCTGTTCTTCATACCTATAATCCACGAAAAGCCAAAAAAATAGGGTTAGTTCATCCTATCCGAACCAATGTGAGCCTTTGCATAATCTTTTCTGTATTTGCTGTGTTGAATTTGCGGTTGCATCGTCGTGTCTGGTTGCTGGTCTTAGTGTCTAGTCCTTTAGAGTTTCGAGTTCTGTTCACAAGTAGTCACACCGCCGCCGCATCATCATCATCACCACTGCCATATACCACCATCGTCATCACCACTGCCATATACTACCATCGTCATCACCGCTGCCATATACCACCATCGTCATCACCGCTGCCATATATCACATATCCACCGCCATCACGATAATTCGAGTCCACCTCCATCATCGATTCGCCACCAGTCCGAGTTCCACCGTCCTACATATATCCGCCACTAGTCTGAGTTTCCACCAGATTCATCTCCGCCACCAGTCCTAGTCCGAGTCCAGTATTTGTTGCTTTGTTTCGAGTTCCAGATCACACGATACTCTGAGTCGTGACAGAGTAGGACTCCCCAACTTTCGAGCCATCCGCAGAAGAAAAATAGTTCCAAACTCAAAAAAAACTAAGTCTGGAAAATTCTGGCTCGGCAGTTTTAGACCATTTGTAGACTTTTTTGAAAAAAATTTGTTGCGGAGCAAAAAAAGAGGAAAAGAAGTGCAAAAAAGTGAAAAAAAGAAAAAAACAATTCAGAGTGTGATCCTCCCTTGTTTACGTGCAGCACCGTGATTTTGTTAGTGTTCTAGGCTCGCGTCTCTAGCATGGTCTAGCCTAGGACCAGCACAGTACCGTCGTTGAGCGTTTATTCAACTTTGCATCTCTGAATTGATTATTGCTGACCCTTTTTGCTACCATATTATAAGCCTTCCTAGCTCCACATACATCTACGTCGTGCGTTTGACTCTCCCTGGTAATCGTTGTATCCAAGCTTTGAGAGTTTTGACTACGACGGTTGCCGATCACCGCCTGCTACTGGGTAAGAACTGGTAAGAATTTGAGATTTGCTTGACGGATTTGTGACACTCCACCACCGCCATTTTCTAGTAGTTTGTAGGATCATATTCTTGTGTGTTTCTATTGCTGCTAACCATGGCAGGATCACAACCCGACGCGATTGACTGGGAGAACATGACGAACGAAGAGTTACATGATAAGTTTCAGCAAATGATGAGTGGACAGGTGGAAGATGTGCTAAACAGATTTGAAGAGGCCATGGAGAAGATAAATGGCATTGAGAAGGCGTTCGAAACAAAGCTCGATAACAAGTTTAATGAATTGCTCGCGCGTCTTCCACCGCCCGCTGCGCCTGTCGCACCTCTACAACAACAACAAGAACAACATCGTCTTCCAAATCAAGTGGGATGAGCACAACGCGTTCCCATTGAGCCTGGTTAAACTTCTGGTGCTGTTGTACCTACTGTTGGTGCTTCTGTCGCTCCTGCTGCTACTACAGAGGTGGAGGACCATTACGAGGATGAGGTTGATCAAAATCAGAACTACGTGCAACCACCAGCACCATTTGAGGGTAGATATGTTCCTGATCTATATCTTGTGAGTTAGAAACTGAACAACGATTTACATGTTTACAATATCCTAAGGAGAGACGTGTTCCTGCTGCTATTTGTGATTTCACTAGCTTTGCATGTGTTTGGTGGTCCGAACATTGTAGACTATATCCTATTCCAGCTACTTGGGCTGCTTTGAAAACTGCTATGCGTACTCGTTGGGTTCCACCATATTATTAACGTGAATTACTTCGAAAATTGCAGCGCTTAAGACAAGGAAAAAATTCTGTAGAAGAATATTATCAGGAATTACAAACTGGCATGATTAGATGTGGTATTGTTGAGGAGAATGAAGCTATGCTTGCACGTTTTATGGGTGGATTAAATAGAGAGATTCAGACCATTCTAGAGTATAAGGAGTATACTAATATCACTCGTTTATTCCATCTTGCTTGTAAAGCTGAACGTGAAGTGCAGGATCGACATGCATTGGCACGAACTAACTTTTCTGCAGGTCGATCTTCATCATGGACACCACGTGCATCCTCTACTTCCACTCCACAAGCACCTCCATCAGGTGCCACCTCCAGCCGTGATACACAAAAGCAGGCACAACCACCACTATCTGCCAAGAGCACACCTGCGGGACCTGCGCAGAGCTCTTCTTCTTCCATGGCATCAACATGGCACACAAGTGATATTATTTGTCATCGTTGTAAGGGAAGAGGACATTTTGCGAGAGAATGCCAATCTCAGCGTGTGATGATTGCTACCGAGGATGGTGGGTATGAGTCCGCTAGTGACTATGACGAGGAGACTTTGGCTCTTATTACACGTGAAGAACACGGTGGAGATGATTCTGATCATGAGACACAATACATGGCTCCTGAAGATGCTGACGGGTATGAATGCTTAGTTGCTCAACGTGTTTTGAGTGTGCAGGTCACACAAGCTGAGCAAAATTAGAGGCATAATTTGTTCCATACAAAGGGAGTTGTGAAGGAATGTTCTGTTCGCGTCATCATAGATGGAGGGAGCTACAACAACTTGGCTAGCATGGAGATGGTGGAGAAGCTATCTCTCACCACAAGACCACATCCACATCCTTACTACATCCAATGGTTCAACAACAGCGGCAAGGTTAAGGTAACACGTACTGTTCGTGTGCATTTTAGTATCTCTACGTATGTTGATTATGTTGATTGTGATGTGGTACATATGCAAGCATGTTCCTTATTACTTGGTAGACCATGGAAATTTGATAAAAATTCTGTACACCATGGTAGAAACAATCAGTATACTCTTGTTCATAAGGATAAAAATATTACTTTGCTTCCTATGACTCCTGATTCCATTTTGAAAGATGATATTAATAGAGCTAATAAAGCAAAACAGGAGAAACATAAGTCTGAAAATCAGATTGTGGCAAAGGAATTTGAGGAACAAATGAAGCCTAATAATAAACCATCTAGTGTTGCTTCTGAAATTAAATTGAAAAGTGCATGTTTACTTGCCACCAAATCTGATGTTGATGATCTAGATTTTAGCAAATCTGTTTGCTATGCTTTTGTGTGCAAAGAGGCATTATTTTCATTCGAGGACGTGCCTTCCTCTTTGCCTCCTGCTGTCACTAACATTTTACAGGAGTTCGCTGACGTCTTTCCACAAGACGTGCCATCGGGATTACCACCTATTCGAGGGATTGAGCATCAAATTGACTTAATTCCTGGTGCATCATTACCCAACCGTGCGCCATACCGTACCAATCCAGAGGAGACGAAGGAGATTATGCGTCAAGTACAGGAGCTGCTCGGCAAAGGTTATATACGTGAATCCCTTAGTCCTTGTGCTATTCCTATCATTTTAGTGCCGAAAAAGGATGGTACATCGCGTATGTGTGTTGATTGTCGAGGCATTAATAATATTACTATTCGTTATCGTCATCCTATTCCTAGGCTAGACGACATGCTTGATGAATTGAGTGGCTCTACAATATTCTCCAAAGTTCATGGTCAAAAAAAATATATTCTCCAAAGTTGATTTGGGTAGTGGATACCATCAAATTCGTATGAAATTGGGAGATGAATGGAAAACAACATTTAAAACTAAGTTTGGATTATATGAGTGGTTAGTCATGCCTTTTGGGTTAACTAATGCACCTAGTACTTTCATGAGGTTAATGAACGAAGTTTTACGTGCTTTCATTGGACGATTTTTGGTAGTCTATTTTGATGATATACTGATTTATAGTATATCTTTGGAGGAACATTTGGAACATTTACGAGCTGTTTTTATTGCTCTACGTGATGCACGTTTGTTTGGTAACCTTGGAAAGTGCACCTTTTGCACTGGCCGAGTATCTTTTCTTGGCTATGTTGTTACTCCACAGGGAATTGAAGTTGATAAAGCCAAGATTGAAGCTATTGAGAGTTGGCCGCAGCCCAAAACGGTCACACAAGTGAGGAGTTTCCTTGGTCTCGCTGGTTTCTATAGGCATTTTATGAGAGATTTCAGCACCATTGCTGCACCTCTCAACGAGCTTACAAAGAAGGATGTGCCTTTTGTTTGGGGTACCGCACAGGAAGAAGCCTTCATGGTATTGAAAGATAAGTTGACACATGCTCCTTTACTCTAACTTCCTGATTTTAATAAGACTTTTGAGCTTGAATGTGATGCTAGTGGAATTGGATTAGGAGGTGTGTTATTACAAGATGGCAAACCTGTTGCATACTTTTTTGAAAAATTGAGTGGGCCTAGTCTGAACTATTCTACTTATGATAAAGAATTATATGCTCTTGTTCGGACCTTAGAAACACGGCAACATTATTTATGGCCCAAGGAATTTGTTACACATTTCTTTTGGCCAAAGATGAGACAGGATGTCGAGCGTTTTGTTGCTCGCTGCACTACATGTCAAGAAGCTAAGTCACGACTCAATCCTCATGGTTTATATATGCCTTTGCGTGTACCTAGTGTTCATTGGGAGGATATATCTATGGACTTTGTTTTAGGTTTACCTCGAACAAAGAAGGGGAGGGATAGCATATTTGTTGTCGTGGATAGGTTCTCGAAAATGGCACACTTTATACCATGTCATAAAAGCGATGATGCTGTTAATGTTGCTGATTTGTTCTTTCGTGAACGCTTGCATGGTGTGCCGAATACTATTGTTTCAGATCATGGTACTAAATTTCTTAGCCACTTTTGGAGATGTTTATGGGCTAAGTTGGGGACTAAACTACTTTTTAGTACTACTTGTCACCCCCAAACTGATGGACAAACTGAAGTAGTCAATAGAACATTGTCTACTATGCTTAGGGCTGTTTTGAAGAATAATAAGAAAATGTGGGAAAAATGCTTGCCTCATATTGAATTTGCTTATAATCGTCCATTGCATTCTACTACTAAGATGTGCCCTTTTGAAATTGTGTATGGTTTCCTACCTCGTGCACCTATTGATTTGTTGCCTCTTCCATCTTCGGAGAAGGTTAATTTTGATGCTAAAGAACGTGTTGAATTGATTTTAAAAATGCATGAGTTAACTAAGGAAAACATTGAGCGTATGAATGCTAAATATAAACTTGCTGGAGATAAGGGTAGAAAACATGTTGTGTTTGCACCTGGAGATCTTGTTTGGTTACATTTGCGCAAGGATAGATTTCCTAATTTGCGCAAATCAAAGCTAATGCCACGTGCTGATGGTCCTTTTAAGGTGTTAGAGAAAATAAATGATAATGCATATAAACTTGAGCTGCCTGCAGATTTTGGGGTTAGTCCCACTTTTAACATTGCAGATTTGAAGCCTTATTTGGGTGAGGAAGATGAGCTTTCGTCGAGGACGGCTTCATTTCAAGAAGGGGAGGATGATGAGGACATCAATACCATTGTTACACCCACAACCCCTGCTGCTATACATACTGGACCAATTACTAGAGCTCGCACACGCCAATTGAATTATCAGGTACTTTCGTTTCTTGGTAACGATTCTAATGCTCATGAGAATATGATGCTGCCTAATTTGGATACATTTGTTTTGCTTACAAATGAAGGGCTTAGCTTGGACAAGAAAGATGGACCTTGGAGCAAGTTAAGGCATGGAGAGATGGCATGCGCAAGGGGATAAAGAACGGAGTTACAAGTGATGATTTCAGGACTTTGAAGCCACCATAAGGAGTTCCTGAAGCCTTGGACGAAATATACAAGATGTCACTTCATAAATTTCGTCCAGAGGCTATTCTAGGTGCTGCGTCACCTTATCATTGGGCCAGGCCCATGTATTTTCGAAATACTTAAGTATAGGCTGTTTTTAGAGTCCGTATGTGTGGGGAAACAAGACTTTGGGTTGGTTTCGGACCCCTCCTCCAAGGGCCACGAAATTCCCCCTCTCTCCTCCATATATACAGCCCTTAAGGCATCGTTTAGACTTTGGGTTTTGTTTAGACTAAAAGTTCGCCATAGCTGCAACTTCGCGTCCTTCGTTTGTGTCCAACGACCAGACCAAGACGTCACAGAACCCCACCTTCATTAATAAAGCTTTCCTCTTTTATTCGCAATATCCAGATTGCAATCTCAGTTTCTTGCTTGTTCTTCGTTTGCTCGCAGGAAATAGACCCTCATGGTCAGGTTGATCGTGCTCCGGCGTGGTCAATAACCCTCGGAAGTTGGTTTAGCGATTGCTAAGGCGCGACGTCTTCGCACGTTCGTAGTCGGATCATCAAAGTCGACTTCCACAAAAAACGATATCTATCTCATCGAAACATCGGGACACCTTTCCCTCTATCAAAGTATAGTAAGGCCTAAGATGAGCAATGTTCCATGGCCGGCAGGTCTCTTCTTCTGATTTGTGGGAATCTGTAACATCCCAAAATTCTAAATTTTGGAATGTTATAATAAATAGATAGATTTGATTGACTGTTTGATTGATTGACTGAAAGTGAGTGAAATTCGAAACTTTTTGAAAGTTAAATGAGAGGGAATAAAAGGACTTTCCCAAACTTTCATTTTTGCCTTTATGCTCTCCGTGAATTCAAATACTTTTTCATCACGAAACCCTAGAGAGAAGATGACATGACTTCTTCCATTTATTAAATGACAAGGGGTGTTGAAAATATTTGAATTTCATTTGGAAAGTATTTCCAATTCAGAAACTTCATGCAGCTCAATGATTTTCATAAGAGAAGATAAAATGACTTCTTCAAATTATATGAAATATGAGTTGGGAGTTTCAAAGAATTAAATTCAAAGTTCTTTTGAATTTATTTTAAATTTGGAGTTATTTGAGTTTTATTCAAATTATTTTTCTCCAAAAATAAAATATATGGAAATTAGGGTAACATGATTCCCTACAACAGAAAATTGGAGAGAAATAAATTTGAAATTATTTTGTTTTTTTGAAATGATTTTTGTTGGATTTTAAAAGACCAGTAGCACTGTTTGAATTATTAGAATTTATGTGTATTTTATTTCATGCAAGAAAAATGTCCATGTTGTTGGAAATCTTTTTCTGAAAATTTTGATATATTATTTGCCTATATAAAAATTTTATTTATTCTGTTTTGTTATTTTTCTTTGTCTGTTAAAATGTTAAAAAAAAATCCTCCGCCGCCGAACTGGGTCGGCCCAACAGGCCACGGCCCAGCCAGCCCGCGCCGCCACCGCCTAGCTCCCGCCGTGCCCGACAGGGACTCGCCGGAGTCCGGCCCCTCCATGGCGCCTGTCGCCCCTCCTGCACGCCACCACCTCCCCTCCCCTCTTATAAAGCCGCGCCGCCCCTCTCCCCTCGCGCCGCCGCCTCCTCCTGCAGTCGCCGCCGCCGTGGTCAACCACCGCCGCCGCTCGCATCTAGCGCCGCCGCCGCCCAACGCCCTCGCCACCACTCGCCGCCACTGCAGCTGGTGCTGCTGCCGCCGCTTGCGCCGTCGCCTTGCCCCGCGCCGTCCGACGCGCCGCAAGTCGCTGCCGCACTTCGCCGGAGCCGCCGTCTTGCCGCGCCGCCCCCGGAGTGAACCGCCGCCGCCGCCGGACTTTTTCCTTGAACCGGTATAAACCGAGTTAACCCACCCCGGTTTTTCTTCGGTTATATATATATATAGATCGGTTTTTCTTTTAGAACGGTTTTATATATTTAGTTTAGTTTATTTTGCGAGCGTTCACCAGTTAGGCCGCTTTAGTGAACGGTTTTACTCGAATATGCCTCTGTAGGGAACGTTCATTAGATAGGTTTTTTCTTTTCTTTTTAATTTCGGCCAGGGACCCGTTTGTGAATAACTTATTTGCAGAATAGCCCCTAATCTTCGAAACACCGTAACTTTTTGCTCGTTAGTCAGAATTAGACGAAACCAACGCCCACGTCTTCGTTATGATCCCCTCTATCCAGTAATACAACTCAAACATGTTTTTGAAAAGTTTAAAATTTGAATTAGATCAGATTTGAATTCAAACTTCGTTTGATCATAACTTGAATTCCGTAGCTCCGTTTGAGTTGATTCTTTTTGCAAATCGAAGCTCTTGACCTAGACATTCTAATAAGGCCAAATTCACATAACTTTGGTACTATTAGAAATTGTTTTATGTTGCAAGAGTTATTTGTTTGGTTTTGATGTTTCCGAATCGTCTTCTTCGTTCTTTCTGATCTTTTGGGTGATTGCTTATGTGTGGTTACTATTGTTTGCTTACGATAGATTGACCGGAGTGAGACGAGTAGATCTATCCAGAGTTTTTGAGTGCGAGTCATCTTCATCAACATTGCAGGCAAGTTCACACTTTGATCATATCCCTTTCGTACCCAGTTTTTATGCATTAGTTTCAACCCTCAAACATTGCATGAGTAGGATTGATAACATGTGGGTATTGGGAAGTAGTTGATGAGGTAGGAACCTATTGCCCTGCATTCAAACCTTGGGAGTTACTATTACGTTATGCTTATATTGCCATGCTATGCTCGTAGACGTGGATTGGGTTTGAGAGTATTTCATGGCAGATGTGAGATTGTTAATTAATGGTTCAACTTAAGGTGGCAACTTTAATACACATCTGGGTGGATTGCTAGGGGCACCCTGGGGATATACCAGTGGACTTGCCCGGACAACTGGGGATATACCAGTGTTGTCCTAGGAGATCCCAGGGATATACCGTGTGATCATCCTATGGTTCGCCACCTAGGCTCAAAGGGATCATAAGATTATTCATGCTAGAAACTTTTGTGTGCAGCCACAAGCTATTATGGGCTCTAGCATAGTTGATTAAGTCATGTGAACTCTTACAGTGGTAGACTAGCAGATGTAGGGGTTGTAGGTGGTACGGTCTACCTATAGTAAGGTGCAAACGCTTCTGAAAGACTATGTCTTGGTCATCCATTTCTCAAACACCATGTAGTGCAAGAAATCCAACGCAGGAGATCGAGTCTTGTGGGGAAAAGTGCGCAAACCTCTGCAGAGTGTACAAACTAATCATGATTAGCCGTGTCCCCGGTTATGGACATCTTGAGTCTCTGGTACTTGGATTATCCTGTTGATCTCATCACATTACTTTAAATTAAGTTTGTTGGGTTTAATGATGTTATTTAATTGGGATTGAGAATGCTGTCAACCATTCTCAATGTTCAACAACCACCTTGATAGTTAAATAAAATTTATTCCTTTGCAGTAGGGAAAAATCAGCTTTACGCAAAAACTATAACCATAGAGCTTTTCCACCAGCCAAATATGCATGTAGTGATAGCCTTTATTCATCATTTCTCTATGGTGTGAATTTGCCAGTACATTCAATGTACTGACCCTCTGTGGCTGCAATGTCTCATGTTGCAGGATTTCTTACGACGAGTAAGTGATACGTTAGGGTTATGATTTCTACACTCAACTTTGCCGTTGGTGTTGATGGGAATCCACAACCGTGTTACTTCCGCTATTTTGGATTGAGGTAATAGTATTTTACGTTACTTTTACATGTGGTTTACCTCTGTTATAAATCCTCGAGTACTGTGTGTGTCAGCATACCGATCCAGGGATGGCACTTAAGCACAGAGACTTGATCCATTCGGGTCGGGTCGCTACAGAATCCTTGTGCTCTCGCACATCAATGAGGTAATAAGTCCCGTTGATGAGATTTTTGCTGACCACAAAGGGCCCTTCCCAAGGAGGGGAAAGCTTATGCATCCCTGTCTGGTCTTGAGTCAAACGGAGCACTAAGTCGCCCTCTTGAAAGGTCTGGCTTCGAACTCTACGGCTATGATAGCGATGCGGATCTTGTTGATATATTGCCGAATGAGCCGCCACAAGGTCACATTCTTCATCCAAAACATCTAGTGTGTTCTGATGTGTCGTCTCATTATCAACTTCCACATAAGCCACCACTCTAGGCGAGTCATGACGGATATCACTTGGGAGGACCATCTTTGCACCATAGACCATGAAGAAAGGCGTATAGCCTGTTGACCTGTTGCGGGTAGTATTGATACTCCAAAGCAGTGAAGGTAGCGCCTAACCCAACAACCCGACATTCACTGTAAAGGAACCATAAGCCGGGGCTTGATACCTCTCGAAATTTCTTGATTAGCTCGCTCTGCCTGACCATTGGACTGTGGATGAGCCATAGAGGAAACGTCAAGACGAATATGCTCTCTTTGACAAAATTCCTTCATAGCACCCTTTGAAAGATTAGTGCCATTATCAGTGATGATACTACGAGGGTATCCAAAATGCATAATCAACTTTTTAACAAACCGAACAGTTGTGCCGCCTCACAATTTGTCATGGACTTAACACGGCAGATGCCTTAGCAAAAGGACTTAGGTGTGGATCTATCGCAACTAGGTTCACTTGAAGGGGTTGAACGAGACAAAGGACACAAAGAATTTAACCAGGTTCGTCCCCTGTCAAGGAGGTAAAATCCTACTTGTGCTTTAGGTTGTGTTGCTTGGGTTTTGATTACCACGGAGCGAATATGCTTGACCTACTTCTCGATCGATTGTTTCTTGAGTTAACCCGCCGTCAGGTCCCCCCTTTATATACAGGTGTTGAGGAACGTAGCATGCTATTACAAAAAAAATTCCTACGATCACGCAAGATCTATCTAGGAGATGCATAGCAACGAGAGGGGAAGAGTGTGTCCACGTACCCTCGTAGACTGAAAGCGGAAGCGTTAGTTTAACGCGGTTTATGTAGTCGAACGTCTTATCGATTCAACCGATCAAGTACCGAACGTACGACACCTCCGAGTTTAGCACACATTCAGCTCGATGATGTCCCTTGACCTCTTGATCCAGCAAAGTGTGGAGGGAGAGTTTCATCAGCACGACGGCGTGGTGGCGGTGATGGTGATGTGATCCGCGCAGGGCTTTGATACGTCTCCAACGTTTCTATAATCTTTGATTGTTTCATGTTGTTATATTATCAATCTTGGATGTTCTATAATCATTTATAGTCATTTTATATCATTTTTTGGTACTAACCTATTGACATAGTGCCAAGTGTCAGTTCCTGTTTTTCCATGTTTTTTACATCGCAGAAAATCAATATCAGACGGAGTCCAAATGCCACGAAACTTTATGGAGATTTATTATGGACCACAAGGAACAAGTTGGGCCCTGGTAGCACCTGGGGGAAGTCCCGAGGAGGGGACAACCCACCAGGGCGCGCCAGGAGGCCCAGGCGTGCCTTGGTGGGCTGTGCCCACCTCGGGTGCCCCCGGACCGCCTCTTTGCTCTATAAATACCCAAATATTCCCAAAACCCCGATGAAATATTCATCCAGCCGCCGCAGAGTCCAGAACCACCAGATCCAATCTAGAAACCTTCTCAGATGGGGTACACCACCTCCATTGGTGCCTCTTCGATGATGCGTGAGTAGTTCTTTGTAGAACTTCGGGTCCATAGTTAGTAGCTAGATGGCTTCATCTCTCTCTCTTGATTCTCAACACAATGGCTCTTGGAGATCCATATGATGTAACTCTTTTTGCGGTGTGTTTGTTGGGATCTGATGAACTTTGAGTTTATGATCAGTCATATCTTTTTATATCCATGAAAGTTATTTGAGTTTCTGTGATCTCTTATATGCATGATCTCTTATAGCCTCGTATTTCTTCTCCGATTTTTGGGTTTTGTTTGGCCAACTTGATCTTTTTATCTTGCAATGGGAAGAGGTGCCCGGTAGTGGGTTCGATCTTACGATGCTTGATCCCAATGACAGAAAAGGGACCGACACGTACGTATCGTTGCTACTAAGGATAAAAAGATGGGATATATATCTACGCAATAGATAAACAGATCTTGTCTACATCATGTCATCGTTCTTATTGCATTACTCCGTTTTTCCATGAACTTAATACACTAGATACATGCTGGATAGCGGTCGATGTGTGGAGTAATAGTAGTAGATGCAGGCAGGAGTCGGTCTACTAATCTTGGACGTGATGCCTATGTAATGATCATTGCCTGAATATCGTCATAATTATTTGAGGTTCTATCAATTGACCAACAGTAATTTGTTTACCCACTGTTTGCTATTTTTCTCGAGAGAAGCCACTAGTGAAACCTACGGCCCCTGGGTCTTCTTCCTCATATATTTGCTTGCGATCTACTTTTGCTTTGAATTTTTATTCAGATCTATTAAACAAAAAATACAAAAATACTTTGTTGCAATTTATTTTATTTGCGATCTATTATTTCAATCTACTACAATTTTCTCGCGTCGTTACCCGAAAGGGATTGACAACCCCTTTAACACATCAGGTTGCGAGGTGTTGTTATTTGTGTGCAGGTGTTGTTTACGTTGTGTTGCTTGGTTCTCCTACTTGTTCGATAACCCTGGTTTCTTCACTGAGGGAAATACCTACCGTCGCTGTGCTGCATCATCCCTTCCTCTTTGGGGAAATACCAACGTAGTCCTAGCAGACATGAGCTTTTCTATAACCTGAGAGCAATCAAAAGGAATTTCTGGCGCCGTTGTCGGGGAGGATCTTCTTCATAACCAGGTTCCTAATCACAAATCTCATCTCCTCGCAATTTACATTATTTGCCATTTGCCTCTCGTTTTCCTCTCCCCCACTTCACAAAATTTTTTCATTTTATTCGCCTCTCTTTTCCGTTCGCCATTTTCTTACCGGATCTGTTTTTGCGTGCATCTTTGTTCGTCGTTATGGATGGTTCTCCTTCTATTGCTTGCACTCCCGAGGAAAAAGTTCTCAAGTTTAAACAAAGGGGAGGAGAAAATTTAAAATATTCTTGGTATAGAATTTGCAATGCTCATAATAGATCTATCCGTAAGAAATCTACTATTGTGCTTCTGCATTGTTTTTATGTTGGCATCACCACTTGGTATAGGTTCGTCCTTGATACGATTACCGGTGGCAATTTCTTAATGGGTCCTCCTTTTGATGCCCTTAATGCTATGGGAAATTTAGTGGGTTCACCACCTCTTATGGTTAATGAAACAATTTTGACTCTTGAGCACGTTATGGAAAGATTAGATGCTATCGAAAAGAAAATGCTCACCGAAGATCATATGGAAATAATATATAAAAAGATGCATAATTTTGCTACTCATCTTGGGTCAAAAGCAGGAGATATCTTTAAGTTGTTAAAAGAGAGGGGTACCTTAGTCCATGAAAGAATAGAAGAAAGTCCGTCTCGGATCGATAAATTGGAATAAATCTTTAGTAATCCAAGCACGGCTTTTGCTACCACTAAAATTTCCGAGGAAACTCTCATAAAGAGTAGGAGATCCAGGAACAAGGGTGCCACTTCTAGTAATAGTAATAATGGAGATCTTAAGATGATTAGTGTTCACCCAGATTTTGTTGAAGTGATGAGAGATCCTTTTTGCAAGAATGAAATCTTTGAATTTGTTCCTAGGAGTATGGTTATTAAAAATCTTTATTCTAAATCCTTGAAGGATTCTAAGTGTTTGATTGAAGAGTTGGACAAAGAAGACAAAACTTAGATCATTGCTTTATGCCTAACTAAGGGCGTAAAACTATAGCGCTTGTTGGGAGGCAACCCAATGAATAAAATTTATTTTTTCCTTTTGCTTTCTGTTCTTGTGTGTTAGCACAATTATGCTAATTTTATGATTGTGTTTTTATGTTTTAATTAGTGTTTGTGCCAAGTAAAGCCTTTAGGATCTTCTTGGGTGATAGTTGTTTGATCTTGCTGAAATAACAGAAACTTTTACACTCACAAAATTAATTTTCATTTTTTACCAGAGATCGATAAAATACCCATTCCACTTGAGTTAGATCAATATACAAATTTCTCGGGTCGTCCTATTTTTTCAGAGTTCTTGGAGTTATAGAAGTATTCGAAATAGTCAGATTGCTACAGACTGTTCTGTTTTGACAGATTCTATTTTCTTTGTGTTGTGTGCTTATTTTGATGGCTCTATGGTTTTATTTGATGAGTTTTTGCCATAGAAAATTTGGAATATAGTAGATATAATACAAAAACAAAATATGAATTGGTTTGACACAACACTTATAGTAGTGGTTTATTATTCTTATACTAACGGATCTCACGAAGGTTTTGTTGAGTTTTGTGTGATTGAAGTTTTCAAGTTTTGGGTTATCTTAGGATGGATGAAGGAAGGATGGAAGAGCCTAAGCTTAGGTATGCCCCGGCATCCCAAGCTATTATCCAAAAATGAGCAACCAACTAAGCTTAGGGATGCCCCCGAGTGGCATCCCCTCTTTCTTCCAACAACTATCGGTATTTTACTCGAGACTATATTTTTATTCGTCACATGATATGTATATTGCTTGGAGCGTCTTGTATGATATGAGTCTTTGCTTGTTTTATTTTGTGTTTTAATTCATCAATCCTTGCTGGACACACCTATTTGAGAGAGCCAAAATTATGTCATTATTTGTTAGAATTGCTCTCTATGCTTCACTTTAATCTTTTATGAGCTAGGACTTGCTCTAGTGCTTCACTTATATCTTTTTGAGCACGGTGTGCTTAGTAATTTTGAAGAAATGCTCTCTTGATTCACTTAGATTTATTTGAGAGTTAGTAAAATTTTGAAGAAAATCTCTCTTGCTTCACTTAAATTATTTTGAGAGAATGAAATACTATGCTCATGATCTTCACTTATATTTGTTTGAGCTTATGAAAAGCAACACATGAAAATTAGTCCCAAAGTGATAGATATCCAAGAAGGATAATGAAAAGAAAAATGCCATGAAGATCATTGGACAAAATAAAATTGATCCTTAGTAATAGTTTTGAGATATGATGGTGTGATATGTGAGTTATGTTGATGAGTAATTATGCTCTAGTAGGAATATTGGTGTTAAGGTTTGTGATTCTGAAGCATGCACGTATAGTCTCTCGTTATGCTATGATGTTGGAGCATGATTTATTTTTGATTGTCTTCCTTATGAGTGGCGGTCGGGGACGAGCGATGGTCTTTTCCTTACCAATCTACCCCCTAGGGCATGGGTAGTAGTACTTTGCTTTGAGGGCTAATAAACTTTTGTAATAAGTATATGAGTTCTTTATGACTAATGTGAGTCCATGGATTATACGCACTCTTACCTTTTCGAAATTTGCTAGCCTCTACAGTACTGTGCATTGCCCTTTCTCACATTGAGACATGGTGCAAACTTCGCAGGTGCATCCAAACCCCGTGATATGATACGCTCTATCACACATAAGCCTCATTATATCCTCCTCAAAACAGCCACCATACCTACCTATTATGGCTTTTCCATGGCCATTCCGAGATATATTGCCACGCAACTTCCACCGTTTTTGTTTGATGACTTGAGCATTCATTGTCATATTGCTTTGCATGATCATATAGCTGACATAGTGTTTGTGGCTTAGCCACCATTCATCATTTTTCATACATGTTACGCTAGATCATTGCCAGAGGCATTCATATAGAGTCATACTTGTCATAGGTATCGAGTTGTAATTTTTGTTTCTTTTGAGTTATAAGTAAAAAAGAAGTGTGATGATCATCATTATTCATTTTTAGAGTAGTGCCCCAGTGAGGAAAGGATGATGGAGACTATGATTCCCCCACAAGTCGGGATGAGACTCCGGACAATGAGAGAAAAAGAAAAAAAGGAAAAAAGAAAAAAGGAAAAAGGAAAAAGGAAAAAATAAACAAAGAGAGAAGGGGCATTGCTAGTATCCTTTACCACACTTGTGCTTCAAAGTAGCACCGTGTTTTTCATATGGAGAGTCTCCTATGTTGTCACTTTCATATACTAGTGGGAATTTTTCATTATAGGATTAGATGCACACCCACTTAGTTTCCATATTGAGCTTTCATACACTTATAGCTCTTAGTGCATTCATTGCATGGAAATCCCTACACCTCACGTTGATATCGATTGATGGGCATCTCCATAGCCCGTTCATTAGCCGCATCAATGTGAGACTTTCTTACTTCTTTTTTGTCTTCTCTATATTTACCCCTATCATCATACTCTATTCCAACCGTAGTGCTATATCCATGGCTTGCGCTCATGTATTGCGTAAGACTTGAAAAAGCTGAAGCACGTTAAAAAGTATGAACCAATTGCTCGGCTTGTCATCGGGGTTGTGCATGATAAATACTTTGTGTTAGGAAGACAGAGCATGACAACACTATATGATTTTGTAGGGATAACTTATTTTAGCATTGATATTTTGAAAGACATGGTTGCTTGTTGATATGCTTGAGTATCTAAATTATTATGTCAACACTAGACTATTGCTTTGAACCACATAAAAAGTCCAATTGTCCATGCTATAAAGAAAAGAATGTGATATGACATGTTAAACATCACTCCACATCAAAAATTCTATTTTTATCACTTACCTACTCGAGGACGAGTAGGAATAAGCTTGGGGATGCTGATACGTCTCCAACGTATCTATAATTTTTGATTAATTCATGCTGTTATATTATCAATCTTGGATGTTCTATAATCAGTTTATAGTCATTTTATATCGTTGTTTGGTACTAACCTATTGACATAGTGCCAAGTGCCAGTTCCTGCTTTTTCCATGTTTTTTACATCGCAGAAAACCAATATCAGACGGAGTCCAAATGCCAGAAACTTTACGGAGATTTATTATGGACCACAAGGGACAAGTTGGGCCCTTGTAGCACCTGGGGGAAGTCCCGAGGAGGTGACAACCCACCAGGGCGCCCCAGGAGGCCCAGGCGTGCCCTGGTGGGTTGTGCCCACCTCGGGTGCCCCCCGGACCGCCTCTTTGCTCTATAAATACCCAAATATTCCCAAAACCCTAGGGGAGTCGATGAAATATTCATCCAGCCGCCGCAGAGTCCAGAACCACCAGATCCAATCTAGACACCATCTTGGATGGGGTACACCACCTCCACTGGTGCCTCTTCGATGATGCGTGAGTAGTTCTTTGTAGACCTTCGGGTCCATAGTTAGTAGCTAGATGGCTTCATATCTCTCTCTCTCTCTCTCTCTCTTGATTCTCAATACAATGGCTCTTGGAGATCCATATGATGCAACTCTTTTTGCGGTGTGTTTGTTGGGATCTGATGAACTTTGAGTTTATTGTAACAGCCTGGATTTTTGCCCTTTTCTTTTTTCCTTTGATTTTCTTGGATTTCCAGTTTTGATTTGCTTTTCCGTGGCTATGTGGTTCTGAAACTTGGGAAGATCATGTCTTCCTAGGTTTTATAGTGGCTTGTCACCCTCTTCATCATCCCAAGATCATGTCATTTCCATCTTTGACCAAACCCAAAATTCTTTTATTGGGAATATTCCTTTTCTGATAAAGGAATAACCCTTAAAACCCTAGGTTGTGAAGCAACCTATATTTTTGTCACTCCTAAAATTCCTAAGTCATTCTCATAAATTGTTTGGGTAATATCGTCCTCAAATATGGCAAAATATATCATTGGCCATGTTTCCCATCATGCTCAATAAATTCATTTTCTATTCTGTCCTAAATGGCACATTGTGAAGCAAGTGCTATTTATATTTGCCCAATTCAACCCAAACTTCTTGGACATCTTTTCCTGTCCAAATAATTGACCTGTGCCAAAATTAGACTCAATTGGCCTAGTAAATATTCCTGAGCAATTTTTCAAAGTTCCTGTCTCGGTGAAGTGATTGTGAAGGAAGTACAAGCTAGGCATATCCAAATGAGTTGCAATTTTGCAAGGTCCTTCCTATGATCTTATCATGACTCTCCACCAAATATGAGCTCATGTAACTCATCTATGTGAGCCCAGCCCCAAATCTTAGTTTCTGGTCAGATTTTCAGTTTGTGAAGCAACTATATTTTATATTACTTCAATTGAGCTGAAAATTTACCAGGACATGTTTCTACCTATATAAACTCCCTCCACCAAGTTTTACCTCAATTGGTTAATCCAATTGCCCTGGGTAATTTTTCCAAGTTTCTGTCCAGAATGAAGCTTTGTGAAGCAAGTGCCACTTTGGTATTTCTAAATGGCATGAAACTTTTATAGAAGCTTCATATCATCATATAACCCCTCTCTGCCAAATTTCAGCTTACAGAGATCAAGTATGTGAGTGCATCATCCAAATCCCAATTCTGGCCAGTATTGCACTTTCTACTGGAACCCTCATCTAAACGCCTCCTTTTAGTCTGATTTTTGGTGATCAGTATCACCTTAGTGTGTGATCATTAGCATACAAACAAGGTACGACGTTACCTAGCTGGTCTAACCACAGCAAGTTACAAACACCTTCTTACGGATTTACTTTTGGAGCTAAGTGCAAATCTCTTCTTTGCCCCTGGACCGATTTATTTCCTCATTTTGACGGAGGGCACCAAGGTCAATCTACTGGACATGGTTGGCCACGCCAAAGAGCACTGCTTGCGCCAGTGCGCGTGGTGATCACGCTTGCGTCATGGCTGTAGGCGTGCTCTGGCTTGTTCCGACCACTATGCTCATCTCCTCCCTCCTCGTCTCGACATCAAACCTTGTCCAGGAGCTCGCCCGTGCTCGACTGCATCACCCTGCATCGGTGCATCATCGTGGTTCGCCATCAATGCGCCACTAGAACAGTGCCCGTGCCATGCCCTACCCCTGGTCTCCATTAGAGCACTGCTCAAGCTCACTAGCGATGCTCCAGAGCCCCCCTTGGCTATATAACGCATGCCCGAGCCCTCCTACAGCTCACCCATCCCTCCCTCGCCTCATTTGGTCACCAGGATCGCCTCATCTCGCCGGAGTTCGTCGTCTTCCACCATGGCCGCCTCGGCCTCGGTAGGCCCGAGCCCAAGGGGGTGCAACCTGTGCCCCCGCACAGGGCCCCTAGCTTTCAGGGGGCCTCAGATTTTCGAGCTAGGTTTTTATTATTTATAAATGGGCCCCTTCTATCTGGCTCTGGGCTGCTGTCCTCGCGCCCGCGCCTGAAGCAGGCCCAAATCTCGAGTTTGTGACGCCTCCTAGCATCAGGGTCCAGCGATCGAGAGGAGCGAGCGAAGCATCCCTTCCTTTCTTCGTGCGGCGGCCAGGCCATCGGCCAGCGAGACGGCAACCGGCAGGAAGGCAGGGAAAGGTCGCAACATCTCTAATTTTTAAGCATCGTAGCATTGATAACCAGTGATCCCGTGAGCCCTTTTAACTGTGAGTTTCGATTTTTTCCTCCTATATAGTTTTGCTAAAATATTGCAACTAATTTTATTGTTTTCATCTATCAGGTGTTTAATATCGCTAGATCCAAGCCATGTGTTCATTTAGAAAACATGAATCTGGTCACAATATGTGTTTAAAGAAACAAAGAAAGTCAACGTTTTAACATGGTCTCACCGTCTCAATTGCTTTCGAGAGTGAAGTATTGAAGAACACTAAAAGAATGTTGTTGTTTAAGTGAAGACTATAAAACCAAGAATAGGTGTGATTCTTGGTATTTCCCACTATTATGTAAGATATTATGATTTTCATATTATTATAGTTATACTCCATTTATGTATTTTTTTAGTGAGGTAGGGCCAAATTTAGGGTTTGGCACAGGGCCTCGAGTTTTGCTGGCCCGGCACTGGGCCTCAGCATGATTCCGGCCAAGCCAAGCCTCCTCTCCTCCTCCCACCACGTCCATCGAGCCCCCCTCGTTCCACTCAGCCGCCCCAACCACTTGTGGAGCTTGGCCGCCGCCTCACCTCTCGGCAGCCACTCCATCCGGCCATCCCGAGCCTCCTCTCCCCCTCCTGACACCCCCACGAGGTCCACCACTCTCCGGCGAGCCTCCCCAAGCCCTCAACCTCGCCTCCCCACCGTCAGAGACACCTGCCCATCACCACCACCGCCCTCCCTGCCTCTCGGTTCTCCTCCGTCCCCGCGTCCTCCACTGCTCCCCGCGCGGTCCTTCGCCCTTGAACGAAAGCGCTGCATCCTCGCGAGCCCGCCGGTGCGCTCGATTTGGCCGGAGGCCACCGGAGCCGGCCGGCCCCATCACCGCTTCCCTCCCCTGCCTTTGCTCTATTCCACGAGGGAAATGAGGCGCGAGGAGGAAGAAGACCCGAGCGCTGGCCCCTCCCCCCTGCTCCATGGGCTCCACGCGCCATTGTCTCACCCCCACCATCCCAGGTGGCAAGTGGAAACACATTTCCCAGAGTACGTCTCCTCTTTTCTAAAAGCGTATTCTGTTTCTACTTTGGCCTGAAGTACGTTTTCTAAGTCAGAAGGCGTATTTTCTCAAATGTGTTTCTGCCTTATCCACTCAGGGACCCGTTGGTGATAATTTTTTCACAGATTAGTCCCTGTTCTTCCAACCTTCACAACTTTTCAACCGTAACTCCGATTAAGGTGAAACCAACGCACACTTCTTTGTATCGTCGAGCTCTATCTTTTGGTAACATTTTCACTAGGTGTTCTCACAGTGAAAATGACCATTTTGCCCTTGCCTCTAATCAGCCCCCTCCGAGAACGTACCGTCCGACGTTTCGTTCCGCGGCTTCACCGCACTTCTTCCTGGAGTCTCCGTCACCCCAGGCAAGCCACAATACCCACTTGCATGATAGTCATGCAGTAGCCATGGTTTTCAACTTGAATATTTATTAAATGTTTGCTTGCTTAAAATATGGTTATAGTTGTTTCGATAATGCTTATGGATTCATGCTTACTTTCTTGCTATGTTGTTATGCACCTAGTTGTCATGCCCTGCTAGTTGCTAGCATTCTTTTCATATGCTTATGCTTGATAGTAGTATATGTTGATGTTGGTAATGGTCTTCGGTGCATGACTGTCGTCTGTCCCGAGTACCGTTGTTATGCATATTCCATTGCATCCAGTTGGTTAAATGCTTGCATGATGGCATTGTTGATATGTTCTTGCATGATGTTTATTGTTGATGCTAGTGATCATGTTATGCTATGAGTACTGTTGTACTGGTAATATTCATGCTCTTCATTATGCCATGCTCAGTTGGAGATGATTCATTGTTGATATGGTGGCTAGTTATGTTGCACCTGTGCTTATGTTGATATAATGCTCGTGCATTGTAATTGTATCATGTTATTTTATCATGGCTCAGCATATTTGCATTCAAGTTTAACCGGATTAAATTGAACTTAAACACATGTTGGCTAAGTCATGGTGCCACCATATCGAACTGACCAGTGCAACCACGCTTACCTTTAGGGGAAGGTCCTAACTGGGTCTATTGTCGTGCCTCTCGCCGGCGCCTCCAACTAGGGAAGGTTATGGGCGTGCGGTACCCTGGCCCGGTAAGCAGACATAACCTTGTGTGCCCGTTGTTTTTATTATGGATCCGGTCCCCGTGAGGGACGTTTGGCCACGACGGTGGTCGTTGTGTCTTTGGTAGACACGGGGCCACCCAGGACTAGCCCAGTTGGGAGTGGGTCGGAGTGGCCGGGAGAGTGTCATGGCAATATATCGGTTTTGTCGGAACACCGTTGGTCCACCCGAATGGGAGTGCGAGGCCATGGGTTCCATAGTGTGGGTACAATGTAGTAACCTCTACAGAGTGTATATTAAATCTATCGATAGCCGCGCCCACGGATAAGGGCCCAGTTCGTAGTTGGTCACACTGTGAGTCAACAGTAATAATAATAATGTGCTTAATAACAACCCCGATTCAATGATGAGATAAGTTGGTTGTGATCACCAGAAAGATCATCGTTTGAGACCAAGTGTTGGTCATGGTTGTGATCACCGGAATGATCACCGTGGTATCGAGGATACCGAGTTATTGGATATTCATGATGTTGTGCGAGAATCATGGGTAAAGATCAAGCTCCTTGTGGTCATTTGATGATTACCGCGGTATTGTTTATACCAAGATTGATTTGGTCCTGAGATGACCGTGTAATGTCCGAGGTTGGTAAGTGATGCATGTGATGGTTATGAGGTAACCTGAGCAAAATACACGGTGCATATAGTGTCATCATGTTGCATGCTAGTATCATTAGATTTATATGTTCATGCCATAATCATATTGTTCTAGAAGTATTATGTTCATGTCATGCTCCTATTTTTCTAGCAGTATTATGTTCATATTGTTCAGGCCATGTTATTTTGATGATCTCATGATAATCCCTGCTTAACCTGTAAGTGCCATGTTGTTGTTTGTCTTGAATGCTTCTGGTTATTGTGAGCTTGCAAGTACATTCAATTTACTGACCTGGCATGTCATGCCAGCTTGCAGGCCGTGCCTGGATTGCTTGCTTGTTTGGTGTTGTTCCTGTGTGTGCGAGCTAGGATAAACGTTCCAGCCAGAGTCCCTGCGGATTAGAGTCCATCATCACCGTTGGTTGTTCCACTATCAGTAGTTGTTCCGCTGCTTCGAGTTGTTATGCTGCTTGTATAGAGCAACCGTGGTTGGCGTAATGTCGCCGTGCCGATGTTATTCATTGTAATATCAGAACACATGTATTCATATTCGTGTTGTACTAGAGAGATGGTTTGTTCTATACTAAGAAGTGCCGTATTCCAGAAGACTTCACCTTGAACTCTGGGCTGGAATATGGGGCGTTTCGGTTTTCTCTGAGCCGGGGTGCCACAGACTTGGTATCAGAGCAGGTCTGGCTGTAGAGCGTCCGAGTCCGCTGGAACGTTAGAAAACGATAGTATAGGGTCTGGTCGTTACCATTGCTTGCTGCATTTGGTTGTTGCATTTGTTTGCTACATATAGTCTTATTTCTGAGTTAGTCCGAGACGCCATTCGAGCCAGGAGATTGCTTGGTGTCGCTATACCTCAGTCTCCGCTAGCTTCTCCAACTCCTCCGCCTTGTCCATCTGGAGTTTCAGAGTCAGCGGTTCCACTCGCTACTCCCTTAGCTTCCTCGTCAGTTCGCGAGCGTTTGCTCAAGCGTAGGATGTAATCCTTCATGTAGTGCTTGTGCATCTGCTGTGGTATCATGCTTATGTGTGCTTGTGTGGAGCAGCTTTGTAGCTTGTTTGCTGTGTGCTTCGTTGCAATAGATCGTTTTCTCGTGCTTCTTTGCCTTGAATCCTCGGTGTTACCCCATTATGGAAATTATTCCTCGACCAACACCGGATCAGAAGAAGCCGTAAGCAGTACAGATATACACCAAGGCATTCAGTTAAAAGCAACGAGAATTTCAGCCGACAGCATTGTATTGCAGACATCCGTCCGGATACAAATTGTATTTTGATCAGACTTTCAGCAACAAGTACCTGTCAGAGATACACTTTATCGCAACAAAGATTAATTCAGAAACAGGACAAAATTGGATCAACCATGCATTTTAAGTCAAAGGTATGGGCTATGCACAATGATTGAATGTGCCATAAGTCAAAATTAAAACCTTATGACACCTAGAAGTCAGTCCAATTGCACGGTGAATTCAGTAAGGACAGTTAGACAATTCTTGCCATATGAATAATCGGCTGTTGGATTGACAAAAATATATATATGTCCTTCCACCAAGAAAATCAGTCCCGTCCTTCTCCACAATTTATTGACGAAGTGTATAAAGATAAGGTTCCCAGTCTGCATTGAGAGGGTATGAATGGATTCCCATGCAAGATATTTAGCCTTCTCAATAAAATACTGCAAAAGCTTCTGGCATAAGGTACCGAGTCTTCCCTAGCAAAGTCTTTAAGGGGGGAAGCTTATGAGGTACGATACCCCGTTTTTCCTCAATAAGACATCCACCGGAGGCTTCGAGCATAAGCCACCCAGTCTTCCTCAGCACGGTATACCGATGGCTTCCAACGCAAGCTGCCCAGTATTCTTCTGTACAGCACTAATACAAGACATTAAATTATGAATTGTCAGCATATGACAGTGTTTTCCAAATGGCAGATCTGTGAAAATTTGGTCTGAAACAAAAATCAGTCAGAACAAAGGTATGCCTCGAAAATCAGATATTAGGTCATCCAGTATGCTGCCAAGTCCATGCCATTCTCTCGCACAAGGAAGAATTCATGGTACGCATCCGACAACCTCACCGGTTATTCAAGAAACAAAAACCAGTGGGTGAGGCCATAATCAACAAGTCTTGAAGGAAAGACAACATTGAGACAATAATCTTGGCAGTGATTATCAAGATCAGTCCTGCACATCCAACAATATGATGTTATTAACCCTGTCACTGTCCGGCATAATCCACAACAATATTGAGGTCTCTATAACCACATGTGAGCCGGATAAATATACCGAGGCTCAAAACATGCACCAGACCAAGGTATGAGTGCCAGATATTGTACGTAACAATATTCAGGGCCGTGAAAATAATCAAGGATATATATAAGTCCCCGCTCTTTCAGTTGAGGATCCAGATGAAGAAAGTAATAATGAAAGAGCAAGACCAACAATACAGGTATGCCAGTTATTATGTGAAATATGTGGATACCCAAGACCGTCTTATTCCACGGAAAACCCAAGAAGTATACTCCATTGTGGTAAGGACCTCATAGCGAGGCAACCAGCTCAGTCCACAGTATGCTCAGAACTGTCAGCATTGAATACCCGAGTCTGTCTAGTCAGACTCATGAACATCTCAATATATTGACCTCAACACCCGCGATGGAGCATTGCACAGACTGTTATTCCCAAGGAGATACTAGAAAAAAAATGAAGAATCAGTGTGAAAACACATACTTTGAGGATTGTTATCTCTTGCATAAGGGAAGCAATTAAAAGAATAGTCTGTGCGGATGGGATTCTTTGCCAAGATCATCGCCACTCAAGTATGCAAATCTTATCATCAGGAGATGGTGCATTTTTCTATCAGTCATGATAAGCGACAGTCAAACCTTTGGTACAACTTGGATACTCAATACTATGAAGCCAGTCAAGATAAGTCAGAAACTCATGCAAGATATCAGCATCCGTTAGCAAAAACAGATATGATCCACATTACTGTTTTGGAACCAGAAGGCATGTCTATATTCGAGGAATCCGATGCCTGGATAGAAGAGATTCTTTGTTCCACGGGAAGATATGTTCCCCAACCCCGTGGAATATTCTCGGTACTCGATACTAGAATAACATTTCCAGCAAGGATCAATATCAAGAAGGACAAGTATGTCCGTAAAAATAATATTTCGGATGCTAGCTCAGCCAATAGATATGGAAGAAAATTTGAGTCGGTATAAACAGAAACATATGAGGTACGTCCTATCAGAATGTCAGATGCGGTGAAGCAAACTACCCCAGGTCAAGACAGTCAGTCAGAACCAATTTAGTGGAAATATTATAAGAGAATAAATAAAAGAAACCCGAGTTGGAAACGGTTTCTTCAACTTAGAAAGATTATTTAACCCTGAGCAACCAAATCTCGAGGACGAGATTTCTTTAAGGGGGGGAAGGTTTGTAACAACCTGAATTTTTGCCCTTTTCTTTTTCCTTTGATTTTCTTGGATTTCCTGTTTTGATTTGCTTTTCCGTGGCTACGTGGTTCTGAAACTTGGGAAGATCATGTCTTCCTAGGTTTTATAGTGGCTTGTCACCCTCTTCATCATCCCAAGATCATGTCATTTCCATCTTTGACCTAACACAAAATTCTTTTATTAGGAATATTCCTTTTCTGATAAAGGAATAACCCTTAAAACCCTAGGTTGTGAAGCAACCTATATTTATGTTACTCCTAAAATTCCCAAATAATTCTCATAAATTGTTTGGGTAATATATTCCTCAAATATGGCAAAATATATCATTGGCCATGTTTCCCATCATGCTCAATAAATTCATTTTATATTCTATCCTAAATGGCACATTGTGAAGCAAGTGCTATTTATCTTTGCCCAATTAAACCCAAACTTCTTGGACATCTTTTCCTGTCCAAATAATTGACCTGTGCCAAAATTCGACTCAATTGGCCTAGTAAATATTCCTGAGCAATTTTTCAAAGTTCATGTATGAGTGAAGTGATTGTGAATGAAGTACAAGCTAGGCATATCCAAATGAGTTGCAATTTTGCAAGGTCCTTCCTATGATCTTATCATGACTCTCCACCAAATATGAGCTCATGTAACTCATCTATGTGAGCCCAGCCCCAAATCTTAGCTTCTGGTCAGATTTTCAGTTTGTGAAGCAACTATATTTTATATTACTTCAATTGAGTTGAAAATTTACCAGGACATGTTTCTACCTATATAAACTCCTTCCACCAAGTTTTACCTCAATTGGTTAATCCAATTTCCCTGGGTAATTTTTCCAAGTTTCTGTCCAGAATGAAGCTTTGTGAAGCAAGTGCCACTTTGGTATTTCTAAATGGCATGAAAGTATGTGAGTGGATCATCCAAATCCCCAATTCTGGCCAGTATTGCACTTTCTACTGCAACCCTCATCTAAACGCCTCCTTTTAGTCTGATTTTTGGTGATTAGTATCACCTTAGTGTGTGATCATCAGCATACAAACTAGTTACGACGTTACCTAGCTGGTCTAACCACAGCAAGTTACAAACACCTTCTTACTGATTTACTTTTGGAGCTAAGTGCAAATCTCTTCTTTGCCCCTGGACCGACTTATTTCCTCATTTTGACTAAGGGCATCAAGGTCAATCTACTGGACATGGTTGGCCACGCCAAAGAGCGCCGCTTGCGCCAGTGCGTGGTGATCACGCTTGCATCATGGCTGCACGCGTGCTCTGGCTTGTTCCGGCCACTATGCTCGTCTCCTTCCTCCTCGTCTTGACCTCAAACCTTGTCCAGGAGCTCGCCCGTTCTCGACTGCATCGCCCTGCATCGATGCATCGTCGTGGTTTGCCATCAATGCGCCGCTAGAACAGTGCCCGTGCCATTCCCTGCCCTTGACCTCCATTAGAGCACTGCTCAAGCTCACTAGCGATGCTCCAGATCCCCCCCTCGGCTATATAAGGCATGCCCGAGCCCTCCTACAGCTCACCCATCCCTCCCTCGCCTCATTTGGTCACCAGGATCGCCTCATCTCGCTGGAGTTCGTCACCGTCCACCATGGCCGCCTCGGCCTTGATAGAGGCGAAGGTGTCCCGATGTTTCGATGAGATGGTGGCTATCGTTTTTTGTGGGAGTCGACCTTGACGATCCGACTACGAAAGTGCGAGACGTCGCGCCTTAGCAATCGCTAAACCAACTTCCGAGGGTTATTGACTATGCCGGAGCACGATCAACCTGACCACGAGGGTCTGTTTCCTGCGAGCAAATGAAGAACAAGCAAGAAACTGAGATTGCAATCTGGATATTGCGAATATAAAATGAAAGCTTTATTGATCAAGGTGGGGTTTTGTGACGTCTTGGTCTGGTCGTTGGACAAAACGAATTACGCGAAGTTCCAGCTATGGCGAACTTTTAATCTAAACAAAACCCAAAGTCTAAACGACGCCCTAAGGGCTGTATATATGGAGGAAGAGGGGGGGGGGATTTCGTGGCCCTTGGAGGAGGGGTCCGAAACCAACCCTAACTCTTGTTTCCCCACACATACGGACTCTAAAAACAGCCTATACTTAAGTATTTCGAAAATACATGGGCCTGGCCCAATAATAAGGTGACGCAGCACCTAAAATAGCCTCTGGACGAAATTTATGAAGTGGCATCTTGTATATTTCGTCCAAGGCTTCATGCACTCCTTATGGTGGCTTCAAAGTCCTGAAATCATCACTTGTAACTCCGTTCTGGATCCCCTTGCACATGCCATCATCTCCACGCTTGAACTTGTTCCAAGGTTCATCTTTCTTGTCCAAGCTAGGCCCTTCATTTGTAAGCAAGACAAATGTATCCAATTTAGGCAGCATCATATTCTCATGAACATTAGAATCATTACCAAGAAACGAAAGTACCTGATAATTCAATTGGCGTGCGCGAGCTCTAGTAATTGGTCAAATATGTATAGCAGCAGGGGCTATG
Source organism: Triticum dicoccoides (assembly GCF_002162155.2). Lineage (NCBI taxonomy): Eukaryota > Viridiplantae > Streptophyta > Magnoliopsida > Poales > Poaceae > Triticum > Triticum dicoccoides. The sequence goes on from NC_041390.1 coordinate 287,507,217, forward strand.
GGTGTAACAATGGTATTGATGTCCTCATCATCCTCCCCTTCTTGAAAAGAAGTCGTCCTCGATGAAAGTTCATCGTCCTCACCCAAATAAGGCTTCAAATCAGCAATGTTAAAAGTGGGACTAACCCCAAAATCTGCAGGCAGCTCAAGTTTATATGCATTATCATTTATTTTCTCTAACACCTTAAAAGGACCATCAGCACGTGGCATTAGCTTTGATTTGCGCAAATTAGGAAATCTATCCTTACGCAAATGTAACCAAACAAGATCACCAGGTGCAAACACAACATGTTTTCTACCCTTATCTCCAGCAAGTTTATATTTAGCATTCATACGCTCAATGTTTTCCTTAGTTAACTCATGCAATTTTAAAATCAATTCAGCACGTTCTTTAGAATCAAAATTAACCTTCTCCGAAGATGGAAGAGCCAACAAATCAATAGGTGCACGAGGTAGGAAACCATACACAATTTCAAAAGGGCACATCTTAGTAGTATAATGCAATGAACGATTATAAGCAAATTCAATATGAGGCAAGCATTCTTCCCACATTTTCTTGTTATTCTCCAAAACAGCCCTAAGCATAGTAGACAATGTTCTATTGACTACTTCAGTTTGTCCATCAGTTTGGGGGTGACAAGTAGTACTAAAAAGCAGCTTAGTCCCCAACTTAGCCCATAAACATCTCCAAAAGTGGCTAAGAAATTTAGTATCACGATCTAAAACAATAGTATTTGGCACACCATGTAAGCGAATAATTTCACGAAAGAACAAATCAGCAACATTAACAACATCATCGCTTTTATGACATGGTATAAAGTGTGCCATTTTTGAGAACCTATCCACGACAACAAATATGCTATCCCTCCCCTTCTTTGTTCGAGGTAAACCTAAAACAAAGTCCATAGATATATCCTACCAAGGAACACTAGGTACAGGCAAAGGCATATATAAACCATGAGGATTGAGTCGTGACTTAGCTTTTTTGACATGTAGTGCAGCGAGCAACAAAACGCTCAACATCCCGTCTCATATTTGGCCAAAAGAAATGTGTAGCAAGTATATCCTCCATCTTCTTGACGCCAAAGTGTCCCATTAATCCTCCTCCACGCGCCTCCTGCAACAACAAAAGACGAACGGAGCTAGCTGGAATGCATAGCTTGTTAGCACGAAACACAAATCCATCGTTAAGAACGAACTTGTTCCAAGTTCTCCCTTCCTTACAATTCTGCAATACATCTTTAAATTCAGCATCATGCATATATTGATCTTTGCTGGTCTCAAAACCAAATATTTTAAAGTCAAGTTGTGAAAGCATAGTATAACGACGAGACAATGCATCAGCAATAACATTTTCTTTACCCTTCTTGTGTTTAATGACATAAGGGAAAGTCTCAATGAATTCAACCCATTTAGCATGTCTACGGTTCAGTTTTGCTTGACTTCTAATGTGTTTCAATGATTCATGATCAGAATGTATAACAAATTCCTTGGGCCATAAATAATGTTGCCATGTTTCTAAGGTCCGAACAAGAGCATATAATTCTTTATCATAAGTAGAATAGTTCAGACTAGGCCCACTCAATTTTTCAGAAAAGTATGCAATAGGTTTGCCATCTTGTAATAACACACCTCCTAATCCAATTCCACTAGCATCACATTCAAGCTCAAAAGTCTTATTAAAATCAGGAAGTTGGAGTAAAGGAGCATGTGTCAACTTATCTTTCAATACCGTGAAGGCTTCTTCCTGTGCGGTACCCCAAACAAAAGGCACATCCTTCTTTGTAAGCTCATTGAGAGGTGCAGCAATGGTGCTGAAATCTCTGACAAAACGCCTATAGAAACCAGCGAGGCCAAGGAAACTCCTCACTTGTGTGACCGTTTTGGGCTGCGGCCAACTCTCAATAGCTTCAATCTTGGCTTTATCAACTTCAATTCCCTGTGGAGTAACAACATAGCCAAGAAAAGATACTTAGTCTGTGCAAAAGGTGCACTTTCCAAGGTTACCAAACAAACGTGCATCACGTAAAGCAATAAAAACAACACGTAAATGTTCCAAATGTTCCTCCAAAAATTTGCTATAAATCAATATGTCATCAAAGTAAATTACCACAAATCGTCCAATGAAAGCACGTAAAACTTCGTTCAGTAACCTCATGAAAGTACTAGGTGCATTAGTTAACCCAAAAGGCATGACTAACCACTCATATAATCCAAACTTAGTTTTAAATGCTGTTTTCCTTTCATCTCCCAATTTCATACGAATTTGATGGTATCCACTATCCAAATCAACTTTGGAGAATACTATAGAGCCACTCAATTCATCAAGCATATCATCTAGCCTAGGAATAGGATGACGATAACGAATAGTAATATTATTAATGCCTCTATAATCAACACACATACGCGACATACCATCCTTTTTCGGCACTAAAATGATAGGAACAACACAAGGACTAAGGGATTCGCGTACATAACCTTTGTCGAGCAGTTCTTGTACTTGACGCATAATCTCCTTCGTCTCCTCTGGATTGGTACGGTATGGTGCACGGTTGGGTAATGATGCACCGGGAATTAAGTCAATTTGATGCTCAATCCCTCGAATAGGTGGTAATCCCGGTGGCACATCTTCTGGAAAGACGTCGGCGAACTCCTGCAAAATGTTAGTGACAGCAGGAGGCAAAGAGGAAGGCACGTCCTCGAATGAAAATAATGCCTCTTTGCACACAAAAGCATAGCAAACAGATTTGCTAAAATCTAGACCATCAATATCAGATTTGGTGGCAAGTAAACATGCACTTTTCAATTTAATTTTAGAAGCAACACTAGATGGTTTATTATTAGGTTTCATTTGTTTCTCAAATTCTTTTGCCACAATCTGATTTTCACTCTTATTTTTCTCCTGTTTTGCTTTATTAGCTCTATTAATATCATCTTTCAAAATGGATTCAGGAGTCATAGGAAGCAAAGTAAGATTTTTATCCTTGTGAACAAGAGTATACTGATTGTTTCTACCATGGTGTACAATTTTTTTATCAAATTGCCATGGTCTACCAAGTAATAAGGAACATGCTTGCATAGGTATCACATCACAATCAACATAATCAGCATATGTAGAGATACTAAAATGCACACGAGCAGTACGTGTTACCTTAACCTTGCCACTGTTGTTGAACCATTGGACGTAGTAAGGATGTGGATGTGGTCTTGTGGTGAGAGATAGCTTCTCCACCATCTCCATGCTAGCCAAGTTATTGCATCTCCCTCCATCTATGATGACGCGAACAGAACGTTCCTTCACAACTCCCTTTGTATGGAACAAATTATGCCTCTGATTTTGCTCAGCTTGTGTAACCTGCACACTCAAAACATGTTGAGCAACTAAACATTCATACCTGTCAGCATCTTCAGCAGCCATGCATTGCGTCTCATGATCAGAATCCTCTCCTCCGTGTTCTTCATGTGTAATAAGAGCCAAAGTCTCCTCATCATAGTCACTAGCGGACTCATACCCACCATCCTCAGTAACAATCATCACACGCTGAGATTGGCATTCTCTCGCAAAATGTCCTCTTCCCTTACAACGACGACAAATAATATCACTTGTGTGCCCTGTTGATGCCATGGAAGAAGAAGAGCTCTTTGCAGGTCCGGAAGGCGTGCTCTTGGCAGATAGTGGTTGTTGTGCCTACTTTCTTGTATCACGGCTGGAGGTGGCACCTGATGGAGGTGCCGGTGGAGTGGAAGTAGAGGATGCACATGGTGTCCATGATGAAGATCGGCCTGTAGAAAAGTTAGTGCGCGCCAATGCCTGTCGATCCTGCAATTCACGTTCAGCTTTACAAGCAAGATGGAATAAATGAGTGATATTAGTATACTCCTTATACTCTAGAATGGTATGAATCTCTCTATTTAATCCACCCATAAAACATGCAAGCATAGCTTCATTCTCCTCAACAATACCACATCTAATCATGCCAGTTTGTAATTCCTGATAATATTCTTCTACAGAATTTTTTCCTTGTCTTAAGCGCTGCAATTTTTGAAGTAATTCACGTTGATAATATGGTGGAACCCAACGAGTACGCATAACAGTTTTCAAAGCAACCCAAGTAGCTGGAATAGGATATAATCTACAATGTTTAGACCACCAAACACATGCAAAACTAGTGAAAGCACAAACAGCAGCAGGAACACGTCTCTCCTCAGGATATTGTAAACATGTAAATCGTTGTTCAGTTTCTAACTCCCAAGTAGGATATATATCAGGAACATATCTACCCTCAAATGGTGGAATATTCAATTTTAGTTTAGGAAGATGGTCATGTACCTCAGGTGGTGGTGCAGCCCTACCATTGCGATGATATGCATGAGGACGACCTGGTGGTGGTGGTGCTGGTGGTTGCACGTAGTTCTGATTTTGATCAACCTCATCCTCGTACTGGTCCTCCACCTCTGCAGTAGCAGCAGGAGCGACAGAAGCACCAACAGTAGGTATAGCAGCACCAGAAGTTTGACCAGGCTCAATGGGAACGCGTTGTGCTCGTCCCACTTGATTTGGAAGATGATGTTGTTGTGGTTGTAGAGGTGCGACAGGTGCAGCGGGCGGTGGAAGACGCGCGAGCAATTCATTAAACTTGTTATCGAGCTTTGTTTCGAACGCCTTCTCAATGCCATCTATCTTCTCCATGGCCTCTTCAAATCTGTTTAGCACATCTTCCACTTGTCCACTCATCATTTGCTGAAACTTGTCATGTAACTCTTTGTTCATCATGTTCTCCCAGTCAGTCTCGTTGGCTTATGATCCTGCCATGGTTAGCAGCAATAGAAACACACAAGAATATGATCCTACAGACTACTAGTAAGCGGTGGACAGTCACAAATCCGTCAAGTGAATCTCAAATTCTTACCAGTTCTTACCAAGCAGCAGGCGGTGATCAGCAACCGTTGTAGTCAAAACTCTCAAAGCTTGGATAGAGCGATTACCAGGGAGAGTCAAACGTACGACGAAGATGTATGTGGAGCTGGGAAGGCTTATAATATGGTAGCAAAAGGGGTCAGCAATAATCAATTCAGATATGCAAAGTTGAATAAACACTCAACGACTGTACTGTGCTGGTCCTAGGCTAGACCGTACTAGAGACGCGAGCCTAGAACACTAACAAAATCACGGCGCTGCACGTAAACAAGGGAGGAGCACACTCTGAATTTTTTTTCTTTTTTTTTTCACTTTTTTTGCACTTTTTTTCCTCTTTTTTTTGCTTCGCAACAATTTTTTTCGAAAAAGTCTACAAATGTCTTAAAAACCGCCTGGCCAGAATTTTCCAGACTTAGTTTTTTTTGAGTTTGGAACTATTTTTTTTCTGCGGATGGCTCGAAAGTTGGGGAGTCCTACTCTGTCACGACCCGGAGTATCGCGTGATCTGGAAATCGAAAATAAAGTAGCAATTACTAGACTCAGACTAGGACATGTAGCGGAGATGAATCTGGTGGAATCTCGCACTGGTGGCGGTGATGAATCTGGTGGAAATCGGACTGGTGGTGGATATATGTTGCAGGTGAACTCGGAGCGTGATGGCGGCGGATATGTGGTGGTGTATATGGACTCGGATTGGTGGTGAATATGTGGTGGTGAATATGGCAGCGACGATGAAGTTGGTGTGGTTGTGGTATATGGCAGCGGCGACGTGATAATCTGTGAACAGTACTCGAAACTCTAAAGGACTAGACGCTAAGACCAGCAACTTGACACGACGATGCAACCGCAAATTCAACAAAGCAAATACAGAAAAGATTATGCAAGGGCTCAGATTGGTTCGGATAGGATGAACTAACCCTAATTTTTTTGGCTTTTTCGTGGACTATAGGTATGAAGAACAGACTCGATCTAAACTACAAAAAACTGTAAAATCTCACTGAGCAACCTGGAAATCTTCTTTTTGAAACGGGCAAAAAAGCTTTTGCCTTATATCGATATAGGAGAAGCAAACTGGGGTATGGCAAGAGCCAAAAAAAAGAGGAAGGGGGCGAACACCACCCCCGACACAGGGGGAAGAGGATCAGCCTACAAGTTCCGCCAGATTTTTAGCACCGGCGAGGATCCAGTCCTTCCCCTCTTCCCTAATCTTATGCATGACAACCGAAGGTAGGGAGGACTTATTGTTGAAAACTCTATCGTTCCTCTCTTTCCAGATCTCCCAAGTGATGAGCGTGATAGCTGAGCGCAAGCCTATTGGGGAGGAGGTGGTGGACTTCAAAATGGCCAGCCAATAGTCCACGACTTTAGGCCTACCCTCCCCGATGCTACTGATGAGGTCTGGACAAGACAACCAAGAGGCCGCGGCCGTCCAAATACGTCTGGAGAAGCGACACTCGAAAAGAATGTGCCGTGCTGTCTCAGGGGAGGTACGACAGAGCTAGCAAGTAGGTTGGTGCGGCCATCCGCGTTTCGCCAAGCGATCAGCGGTCCATAAGCGGTTCTGGACAGCGAGCCAGGTGAAGAAACAACACTTTGGAGGGGCCCAGGTCTTCCACACGATGTTCCCGAACTGGCAGGGCAAAGAGGCAAGGAACTAGACCTTGTAGGCGGAGCTGGCCGAGTAGCACCCATTAGGGGTCAAGGACCAGGTAATGGAGTCCTCAGTGTCAGGATGAAGCTGGATATCCGACAAGAGCTCCCAGAGGTGGATGTATTGTTCCATGTGATCGGCAGTGAACGCATCCACCGCAATGTCCGAGATCCAGTTGTTATTAGCGAGAGTGTCCTGGACCGTCCGATTCTTCCTCTTGGAAGCCTTGAAAATTAGGGGAGCCAGGTCTTTTGGCGGGGCGCCATGGAGCCATGAAGATGACCAGAAGGAGGCCTTGGCGCCGTTTCCGATGGTGACACGAGTAGCCGCATTGAAGAGGTCAAGGTCGGAGGCGTCGTTGGGGGTTTCAGAGCCCACCCATGGCTTCTCAGGAGCCTTCCACTCATACCATAACCAGCGAAGCCTCAGGGCTCGGGAGAACCTCTCCAGGTCCAAAACCCCCAAACCACCGAGCTCCTTGGGGCGGCAGACCTTTTGCCAGTTGACTTTGCATTTCCCTCCACTAACCGCCTACTTACAGGCCTAGAGCATGCCACGACTGATCTTCGCAAAGGCCTTGAGGATGCCTTTGTCAGCCTTTAAAGCCGTCAGTAAGAAGATTGGCATGGAGGAGAGCATGGACTTAACCAGAGCAGTGCACCCGGCACGATTCAGGAACTTTCCTTTCCACAGGCTAAGACGAGCCACTGCTTTGTCGATGTAGGGTTGAAGGTCCACACGCCTAAGTCTTCCGAGGGAGAGGGGCAACCCCAGATACTTAATGGGGAAGGGGGTCATAGTCGCCGGGAAGTTCGCCAGAATCTCCTCCAAGTTAATGTTGGCGCATTGGATGGGGGCGATGGAGCTCTTGGTCACATTTGTCACGAGGCCAGAGACTACCCCAAAACTCTGTAGAATGCTAGCAAGGCCTTCCACATCATGTGTCGTGGGGGATAGAAAAATGGCAGTGTCGTCCGCATATAGGGAGACCCTGGGGCCCTGAATACCTCCAGGCATAGCAGACAGCAGGCCGGATTCTGTAGCCTTTTCCAGAAGTCTCTGAAGTGGGTCGATGGCGATGTCGAACAGGAGGGGCGAGATGGGATCGCCCTGATGAAAACCGCGTCCATGCAGGATGTCCCTCCCAGGGATTCCGTTGAGGAAGACCCTAGAGGAGGCCGTGGTGAAGAGACTCGTCAGGAGGGCCCGCCATCTTTGAGGAAAGCCGAGGCGTTGCAAAAGATCCAACATGTAATCCCAGCGAACAGTGTCAAAGGCCTTGGCGATGTCCAATTTGATCAGAACCTGGAAATCTGATACCACTTGATAGAAGCGAAGGTGTCCTGATGTTTCGATGAGATGGTGGCTATCGTTTTCTGTGGGAGTCGACCTTGACGATCCGACTACGAACGTGCGAGACGTCGCGCCTTAGCAATCGCTAAATCAACTTTCGAGGGTTATTGGCCACGCCGGAGCACGATCAACCTGACCACGAGGGTCTGTTTCCTGCGAGCAAACGAAGAACAAGCAAGAAACTGAGATTGCAATCTGGATATTGCGAATATAAGATGAAAGCTTTATTGATCAAGGTGGGGTTCTGTGACGTCTTGGTCTGGTCGTTAGACACAAACGAAGTACGCGAAGTTGTAGCTATGGCGAACTTTTAATCTAAACAAAACCCAAAGTCTAAACGACGCGCTAAGGGCTGTATATATGGAGGAAGAGGGGGGAATTTAATGGCTCTTGGAGGAGGGGTCCGAAACCAACCCTAACTCTTGTTTCCCCACACATACGGACTCTAAAAACAGCCTATACTTAAGTATTTCGAAAATACATGGGCCTGGCCCAATAATAAGGTGACGCAGCACCTAAAATAGCCTCTAGACGAAATTTATGAAGTGGCATCTTGTATATTTCGTCCAAGGCTTCATGCACTCCTTATGGCGGCTGCAAAGTCCTGAAATCACCACTTGTAACTTCGTTTTGGATCCCCTTGCGCATGCCATCATCTCCACGCTTGAACTTGTTCCAAGGTTCATCTTTCTTGTCCAAGCTAGGCCCTTCATTTGTAAGCAAGACAAATGTATCCAATTTAGGCAACATCATATTCTCATGAACATTAGAATCGTTACCAAGAAACGAAAATACCTGATAATTCAATTGGCGTGCGCGAGCTCTAGTAATTGGTACAGTATGTATAGCAGCAGGGGCTGTGGGTGTGACAATGGTATTGATGTCCTCATCAGGCCTCGGTATGATTCCGGCCAAGCCAAGCCTGCTCTCCTCCTCCCACCACGGCCATCGAGCCCCCCTCGTTCCACTCAGCCGGCCCAACCACTCGTTCATCCCCGGAGAGCCGTGTGGCCGCGCCTCCCGGAGCTTGGCCGCCGCCTCACCTCTCGGCTGCCGCTCCATCCGGCCATCCCAAGCCTCCTCTCCCCCTCCTGACACCCCACGAGGTCCACCACTCTCCGGCGAGCCTCCCCAAGCCCTCCACCTCGCCTCCCTACCGCCGGAGACACCTGCCCATCACCACCACCGCCCGCCCCTGCCTCTCTGTTCTCCTTCGTCCCCGCGTACTCCACTGCTCCCCGCGCGGTCCTTCGCCCCTGAACGGAAGCGCTGCATCCTCGCGAGCCCGCCGGTGCGCTCGGTTTGGCCGGAGGCCACTGGAGCCGGTCGGCCCCATTGCCGCTTCCCTCCCCTGCCTCCGCTCTGTTCCACGAGGGAACATAGGCGCGAGGAGGAAGAAGACACGAGCGCTGGCCCCTCCCCCTGCTCCCTGGGCCCCACGCGCCAGTGTCTCACCCCCTCCATCCCACGTGGCAAGTGGAAACGCATTTCCCAGAGTACGTCTCCTCTTTTTTGAAAGTGTATTCAGTTTCTACTTCGGCCTGAAGTACGTTTTCTATGTCAGAAGGCGTATTTTCTCAAATCTGTTTCTGCCTTATCTACTCAGGGACCCGTTGGTGATAATTTTTTCACAGATTAGTCCCTGTTCTTCCAATCTTCACAACTTTTCAACCATAACTCTGATTAAGGTGAAACCAACGCTCACTTCTTCGTATCGTCGAGCTCTATCTTTTGGTAACATTTTCACTAGGTGTTCTCATAGTGAAAATGACCATTTTGCCCTTGCCTCTAATCACCCCCTCCGAGAACGTACCGTCCGACGTTTTGTTCCGCGGCTTCACCGCATTTCTTCCTGGAGTCTCCGTCACCCCAGGCAAGCCACAATACCCACTTGCATGATAGTCATGCAGTAGCTATGGTATTCAACTTGAATATTTATTAAATGTTTGCTTGCTTAAAATATGGTTATAGTTGTTTCGATAATGCTTATGGATTCATGCTTACTTTCTTGCTATGTTGTTATGCACCTAGTTGTCATGCCCTGCTAGTTGCTAGTATTCTTTTCATATGCTTATGCTTGATAGTAGTATATGTTGATGTTGGTAATGGTCTTCAGTGCATGACTGTTGTCTGTCCCGAGTACCGTTGTTATGCATGTTCCATTGCATCCAGTTGGTTAAATGCTTGCATGATGGCATTGTTGATATGTTCTTGCATGATGTTTATTGTTGATGCTAGTGATCATGTTATGCTATGAGTAGTGTTGTACTGGTAATATTCATGCTCTTCATTATGCCATGCTCAATTGGAGATGATTCATTGTTGATATGGTGGCTAGTTATGTTGCACCCGTGCTTATGTTGATATCATGCTCGTGCATTGTAATTGTATCATGTTATTTTATCATGGCTCAGCATATTTGCATTCAAGTTTAACCGGATTAAATTGAACTTGAACACCTATTGGCTGAGTCATGGTGCCACCATATCAAACTGACCAGTGCAACCACGCTTACCTTTATGGGAAGGTCCTAACTGGGTCTATTGTCGTGCCTTTCGCCGGTGCCTCCAACTAGGGAAGGTTATGAGCGTGCGGTACCCTGGCCCGGTAAGCAGACATAACCTTGTGTGCCCGTTGTTGTTATTATGGATCCAGTCCCCGTGAGGGATGGTCCCCGTGAGGGACATTTGGCCACGACGGTGGTTGTTGTGTCTTTGGTACACACGGGGCCACCTAGGACTAGCCCAGTTGGGAGTGGGTTGGAGTGGCCGGGAGAGTGTCATGGCAATAGATCGGTTTTGTCGGAACGCCGTTGGTCCACCCGAATGGGAGTGTGAGGCCATGGGTTCCGTAGTGTGGGTGCAGTGTACTAACCTTTGCAGTGTGTATATTAAATCTATCGATAGCCGCACCCACGGATAGTTCGTAGTTGGTCACACTATGAGTCAACAGTAATAATAATGTGCTTAATAACAAACCCGGTTCGATGATGAGATAAGTTGGTTGTGATCGCCGGAAAGATCACCGTTTGAGACCAAGTGTTGGTCATGGTTGTGATTGCCGGAATGATCACCATGGTATCGAGGATACCGAGTTATTGGATATTCATGATGTTGTGCGAGAATCATGGTTAAAGATCAAGCTCCTTGTGGTCATTTGATGATTACTATGGTATTGTTTATACCAAGCTTGATTTGATCCTGAGATGATCGTGTAATGTCCGAGGTTGGTAAGTGATGCATGTGATGGTTACGAGGTAACCTGAACAGAATAAACGGTGCATATAGTGTCATCATGTTGCATGCTAGTATCATTAGATTTATATGTTCATGCCATGATCATATTGTTCTAGCAGTATTATGTTCATGTCATGCTCCTATTTTTCTAGAAGTATTATGTTCATATTGTTCATGCCATGTTATTCTGATGATCTCATGATAATCCATGCTTAACCTGTAAGTGCCATGCTGTTGTTTGTCTTGAATGCTTCTAGTTATTGTGAGCTTGCAAGTACATTCAATGTACTGACTTGGCGTGTCATGCCAGCTTGCAGGTCGTGCCTGGATTGCTTGGTTGTTTGGTGTTGTTCCTGTGTGCGCGAGCTAGGACAAACGTTCCAGCCAGAGTCCCCGCGGATTGGAGTCCATCATCACCGTTCGTTGTTCCGCTGCCAGTAGTTGTTCCGCTGCTTCGAGTTGTTATGCTGCTTGTATAGAGCAACCGTGGTTGGCGTAATGTCGCCGTGCCTATGTTATTCATTGTAATATCGCAACACCTGTATGAATATTCGTGTTGTAATAGAGAGCTGGTTTGTTCTATACTAAGAAGTGCTGTATTCCAGAAGACTTCACCTCGATCTCTGGGCTGGAATATGGGGCATTCCAGTTTTCTCTGAGCCGGGGTGCCACATTTATCATCAGTCATATATTTTTATATCCATGAAAGTTATTTGAGTTTCTTTGATCTCTTATAGCCTCGTATTTCTTCTCCGATATTTGGGTTTTGTTTGGCCAACTTGATCTTTTTATCTTGCAATGGGAAGAGGTGCCTGGTAGTGGGTTCGATCTTACGGTGCTTCATCCCAATGACAGAAAAGGGAACCGACACGTATGTATCGTTGCTAATAAGGATAAAAAGATGGGGTCTATATCTATGCAATAGATAAACGGATCTTGTCTACATCATGTCATCGATCTTATTGCATTACTCCGTTTTTCCATGAACTTAATACACTAGATGCATGCTGGATAGCGGTCGATGTGTGGAGTAATAGTAGTAGATGCAGGTAGGAGTCGGTCTACTAATCTTGGACGTGATGCCTATGTAATGATCATTGCCTGGATATTGTCATAATTATTTGAGGTTCTATCAATTGACCAACAGTAATTTGTTTACCCACCGTTTGCTATTTTTCTCAAGAGAAGCCACTAGTGAAACCTACGGCCCCTGGGTCTTCTTCCTCATATATTTGCTTGCGATCTACTTTTCCTTTGCATTTTTTATTCAGATCTATTAAAGCAAAATTACAAAAATACTTTGCTGCAATTTATTTTATTTGCGATCTATTATTTGAATCTACTACAATTTTCTAGCATCGTTACCCGAAAGGGATTGACAACCCCTTTAACACATAGGGTTGCGAGGTGTTGTTATTTGTGTGCAGGTGCTGTTTATGTTGTGTTGCTTGGTTATCCTACTGGTTCGATAGCCCTGGTTTCTTCACTGAGGGAAATACCTACCGTCGCTGTGCTGCATCATCCCTTCCCCTTTGGGGAAATACCGACGTAGTCCTAGCAGACATGAGCTTTTCTGGCGCTATAACCAGAGAGCAATCAGGCTCCGCCTAAGCACTACGACAATATGACCGAAGGAGTAAACGGTGGAGGGGGGCACCACACACGGCTAAGAAACAATTGATGTGCTTAGAGGTGCCCCCTGCCCCCGTATATAAAGGAGGGAGAGGGGAGGAGGACAGCCTTGGGCGCGCCAAGTGGGAGGAGTCCGACTTGGAACCCTAGTCCAATTCGCCCCCCTTTCCTTTTACCGAAAGGGGAAAGGGGGAAGGAGTAGGAGGAGGAGAAGGAAAGGGGGGCCACGCCCCTCCCCTTGTCCAATTCGAACTCCCCATGGGTGGAGGGGGGGGGGCGCCACCCCTTGTGGGCTGCCTCCCCTCCCCTCTATGGCCCATATGGCCCATATCTTTCCCTCGGGGGTTCCGGCAACCCCCCCCGGTACTGTGATAAAAACCCGAAACACGTCGGAACCATTCCGGTGTCCGAATACTATCGTCCAATATATCAATCTTTACCTCTCGACCATTTTGAGACTCCTTGTCATGTCCGTGATCTCATCCATGACTCCGAACAATCTTCGGTCACCAAAACACATAACTCATAATACAAATCGTCATCAAACGTTAAGCGTGCGGACCCTACGGGTTCGAGAGCTATGTAGACATGACCGAGACACATCTCCGATCAATAACCAAGAGCAGAACCTGGATGCTCATATTGGTTCCTACATATTCTACGAAGATCTTTATCGGTCAGACCGCAATGACAACACACGCCATTCCCTTTGTCATCAGTATGTTACTTGCCCGAGATTCGATCGTCGGTATCTTCATACCTAGTTCAATCTCATTACTGGCTAGTCTCTTTACTCGTTCCGTAATGCATCATCCCATAACTAACTCATTAGTCACATTGCTTGCAAGGCTTATCGTGATGTGCATTACCGAGAGGGCCCAGAGATACCTCTCTGATACTTGGAGTGACAAATCCTAATCTCAATCTATGCCAACCCAACAAACACATTCAGAGACACCTATAGAGCATCTTTATAATCACCCAGTTACGTTGTGATGTTTGATAGCACCCAAGGTGTTCCTCCGGTATTCGGGAGTTGCATAATCTCATAGTCAAAGGAATATGTATAAGTCATGAAGGAAGCAATAGCAATAAAACTTAACGATCATTATGCTAAGCTAATGGGTGGGTCCTGTCCATCACATAATTCTCCTAATGATGTAATCCCGTTCATCAAATGACAACACATGTCTATGGTCAGGAAACTTAACCATCTTTGATTAACGAGCTAGTCAATTAGAGGCATACTAGGGACACTTAGTTTTGTCTATGTCTTCCCACATGTATCAAGTTTCTGGTTAATACAATTCTAGCATGACTAATGAACATTTGTCATGATATAAGGAAGTATAAATAACAACTTTATTATTGCCTCTAGGGCATATTTCCTTCAGTCTCCCACTTGCACTAGAGTCAATAATCTAGATTACATTGTAATGATTCTAACACCCATGGAGTCCTGGTGCTGATCATGTTTTGCTCGTGGAAGAGGCTTAGTCAACGGGTCTGCAACATTCAGATCCGTATGTATTTTGCAAATCTCTATGTCTCCCTCCTTGACTTGATCGCGGATGGAGTTGAAGCATCTCTTGATGTGTTTGGTTCTCTTGTGAAATCTGGATTCCTTCGCTATGGCAATTGGTCCAGTATTGTCACAAAGATTTTCATTGGACCCGATGCACTAGGTATTACACCTAGATCGGATATGAACTCCTTCGTCCAGACTCCTTCATTTGCTGCTTCCGAAGTAGATATGTACTCCGCTTCACACGTAGATCCTGTAAGTGCATCTAGTGCCACCCCTAGTTGGTTTTGGAGTATTGACGACAAACCTAGTTGAGGGACTAATGTGCTTGTGAGAATTGCAGGATAACACATGTAGAAGTCCCTCATGATTCGGTTTTACTACCAGAGATGACCCCTAAAAACGTATGAAGACATTGAAGTCAAAGGTGGTATATGAAGATATTCACATTGAAGACTATGACAAGAGAAGACACGATACGAAGCCTATGGAGCTCGAAGACTTAGATCTTTCGTAGTTCTTTTTTCTTTTGTGTTGAGTCATAGGAACCACCGTACTGTTAAGTGGGGTCCAAGAGAACCAGTCAGAATGACTGAAGTGATGCCTAAACCAAAAACCTATGTCTTCGAGTGAAGACTATGAGAGCGAATCTTGTCCAGAGTCGGACAAGTCAGCTTTGCTTGTAGCCCAAGTAAAGTTGCCGTGTGAGTTTGAAATCTGACCGTTGGAACACGTGTCAGTTCCTTAGTGACCCAGGGTCATTTCGAACAAATCAGGTCGGGTTGCCAAGTGGCTATAAATAGCCCACCCCCTACAACCATAAATGGTTGGCTGCTCAGATTGAGAGTACGGCTTTTGTCGTTTGAGAGCAACCCACCTTGAAGCCTTTGAGAGAGAATTTCTTGCAAGGATAAAGCCCTAACCACCCAGAGCCAGAGAGAATTGGGCATCACTTAAGTCTTCTTGTCTGTGTGATCTGAAGACTTATTACACTTGAGGACTGTGCATCCTCCAGCCGGTTAAGCGTCGCGTTCTGAGCATCCAAGAGACATTGTGGATTGCCGGTGAACGAAGTCTGTGAAGGTTTGGGAGTCTACCTTGAAGACTTACCAGAGTGATTGGGCGAGGTCTATGTGACCTTAGCTCAAGGAGAATACGGTGAGGACTGGGTGTCCTGAGCTGCGTGTTCAGGACTGGGTGTCCGGGACTGTGTGTCCTAAGGTTTAAATACCTAGCAGCTCCAACCAGACGTACAGTTGTCACAGCAACTAGAACTGGTTCAACAAATCATTGTCTTCAACGAGTCACTGGTTTCATCTTCACTTCACTTTACTTACTGTTCCTCCTTGTGAAGTCATTGTATGTTTGCTCTATCATTTGTCTTCACTGAGTGACTGTGTGTTCTGTTTGGCTTCACAATATCTTCCTACCTGATCCTTACTACCTAGCTGCTATTAGTCTTTGTGCTTTCACTTCATTGAATACTTGACTATGGTTTGTCTAGTGTAGTCTACCTTCCGCTACATGGTAATAGGTTTAATTTTATCGTCTGTCTTCAAAACTCCCATGTTCTGAAGACTTTCATAAAAATCGCCTATTCACCCCCCCTCTAGTCGATATAACGCATTTTCAATTGGTATCAGAGCAAGGTGCTCCCTTGTTCTATGTGATTCGGTTTAACCACCTGGAGTTTTAGCTATGTCGACTGCAGGGATAATTAAAGTCTCCGCTGCGTGCCTCGACTTTGATGGAACTGAATATCCCTACTGGAAGAATAAGATGCGCATGCATCTTGAAGCCATTGACGTCGAACTATGGTATGTCGTCGAGAATGGCGTTCCCAAGGCTGGAGAAGGTGTCACTGCTGCTGATGTCAAGAAATTCGTTCAACTGGACTCTACTGCCAAGAATATCATCTGTGGTCATCTGACCAAAGGACAGTATGGCCGCGTGAGTGCTTTGAAGACATCCAAGCTGGTCTGGGATTGGCTCTCCAAGGTCAATGAAGGCATCTCAACCCAGAGAGATCAGAGAATCAGTGTCCTTCGCAACCTCTTAAATCGCTTCAAGCGAAATGACAATGAGATTGTCCAACACACATTTGACCGACTCACTGACATCACAAATGAGCTTCAAGCCCTCGGCGCCACTGAGATTACCAAACACGAAGTCGTCAAGACGCTGCTGAGATCACTTGATAGTTCCTTTGACATCCTGGCCCTGATGATTCAAGAATGTCCTGATTTCAAGACACTCGATCCGTCTGACATACTTGAGAGGCTCAACACACATGAGTTTCAGCTTTCGGAGAAAAGAGATATCTACGGTCCAAACTATGGGTGAACTCGTGCCTTGAAGGCAAAAGCTGTCTCCTCATCTGAAGAAGAATCAGACAGCAGTTCTGATGATCCTGAAGACATTGGAAGGGAACTTGCTATGCTTGTCAAGAAGTTCCAAAAATTCACCAAGAAGAAAGGCTTCAGAAAGTCTTCCCGGTCAAGTTCAAGGAATGATGAAGCTCCTGCTCATTACTACAAGAGGAAAACATGTCACAAGTACAAGAGTCTGCTTCTGAGGAGGCGGAGGTGGAGTCTGAGGAGGAATCTGACTCAGGCGTCGCAAGTCTGGCTACAGCATACGTTGCCAAGTCCATCTTCAACACTGAAGACAATGACTTCATCACCGACACCGATGCAAATGACAAGGACTACTCCGCTTCTACCTACTGCTTCATGGCACGCGGTGCCAAGGTAAACACACGCACTACTCACTATCAAACATCTAGTGACGATGACTCTGATTGTGGTTCAAAACCTAGCTACAAAACACTTGCTAAAATTGCAACTGAACAACAGAAAGCTATGGAACATATTCAAAAACTGTTAGACAGAAGCGATGATCTGTTAGGTGCTGAAATGACTCGATCTGAATCCTTAATTGAAGACATAAAAAATCTTCACGTTAAGTATCAGGAACTTGAAAGTCGTCATGAAACTCTCTCAACAACTCATGAAAAGCTTTCCTATGATTATCTTCAAAGGAAGCAGGATCTTGAGAAATTGAGAGCGGTTCATGAAGATCTTCAAACGGAAAACGAGTCACTTCGCGCCAAACAGATCAGTCCCGCTCAGGAAGGATTTGAACCACCATGTCTTAAATGCATTGAGCGTGATAATGCTACTTCTGTTGCTGAATGTTCTACTGCTACTGTTGTTGCAATATCTTCAACTGTTGATGTGGTAGCTAACCCCTCTGCCGAGGATACCACCGCTATTGCTGATGAGAATGCTAGGTTGAAGACATTGCTTGAAACAGGGATGTACAAAAGTCTTCAAGGGCATCAGACACTATGTGATGTCCTCAAAAAGCAGATTCTGGACCGAAACCCTAGGAAAGAGGGTGTTGGGTTCGTAAGGAAAATGAATGCAGATGGCTCCTACTGGAAACCTGAGCAGTACCCCAAAACCATGTGGCTTGCTGCAAAGGAATCTTCAGCAGATCCATCCAATCTAACTGGCTTCACTTGTGCTAACCCCATTATCATTGACGAATCCTTTGATGCAAACTATATACTATTTAAGAATCAGAATGGTGAAGTGTTTGCCAGGTACATTGGTACTAACTGCAGGAATGGACCGCCTATGAAGAAGATCTGGGTTCCGAAAAGGTGTCTGGAAAATCTTCCTGTGAATGTCTTCATGAAACCTCACTTGAAGAAGACAAACCTCAGACCAAAGGCGTCATACGGTCCAAAGGCTTCGTACAAACAGAGGACTCACCTGAGTCGCACTAATGCAAATGTTTTGCAGGGAAATCATACTCAGGCATATGAATATGAGAGCGGTTCATCAAACCGCCATGTTCATAAGACCAAGAACTATTCTGCTTATTCTTATGAGTACTATTGTCTGCCTGCAAGACTGTTTGCTAAGGCTTCAAAGCCAAAATTCTCAGATGCTGCACTTAGACTTATTGCTTCTAAGCCACCCTTGAAGATGTGGGTGGTTAAGAAGGCTTAACTGTCTTTTGCAGGGAAAGGTCTCTAGCAGAAAACCAAAATCGTCTGACGCTATTGCTGGGGACCTTAAACATCTTGTAGGGTGCAAGATCAAATGCCCAAATGGTCTTACTATGTACTTCGTACATGAATCGCTTGCTACTCTCCCTATTAGTCCTAACCTGGATCTAAGCTTTCATAACCCACTGGTTCGTCAAATGTTTTTGCTTCACAATGCTCTTGGTGAAGCCTATCCCCTAACTGCACTGTAGGGTACGACACCAGCGTCTTCAGAATGGATTATTGACAGTGGGTGTACAAATCACATGACTGGCAAAAGAAGTCTTCTTATGGACTCAACCTTACGTCCATCCGACAAGAGCCACATCACATTTGCTGACACTGGTAAAAGTAAGGTATTGTGTCTAGGTAGAGTTGCAATCTCAAGGGATCAACACATGGATAAAGTCATGCTTGTTGAATCCCTTGGCTTCAACTTAATGTCTGTCTCAATGCTTTGCGATTTGAACATGATCGTAATGTTTGGAAAATATTGTTGCCTTGTACTAATGGAATCTGACAAGTCTCTAGTGTTTGAAGGGTATCAAAAAGATGATTTGTACGTGGTAGATTTCTCAGCAGGGCCACAGCTTGCAGTATGTCTTCTAGCAAAGGCTTCAGAATGCTGGCTCTGGCATCGAAGGCTTGGACATGCTGGCATGAGGAACCTCCACACCCTTGCGAAGAAGAAGCATGTCATAGGCATCGAGGGCGTCAAGTTCAAGAAAGACCACTTATGCGGTGCCTGTGAAGCAGGGAAGATGACGAGGGCCAAACATCCCTCGAAGACAATCATGACCACTACTCGACCCTTCGAACTGCTTCACATGGATCTTTTCGGTCCTACTCATTACTCAACTCTAACTACTACTGCTTGCCTCTATGGCTTCGTTATTGTTGATGATTATTCTAGATATACTTGGGTGCACATAATCCTTTACAAGACTGAAGTGCGGGATGTCTTCAAACGCTTCGCCAATCGAGCTATGAGCAATTTTGGCGCCGAGATAAAGCACATCAGAAGTGACAATGGCACTGAATTCAAGAACACTGGCCTTGATACATATCTTGATACCTTGGGCATCACACATGAATTCTCAGCCCCGTACACACCACAGCAGAATGGCGTCGTCGAACGCAAGAACAGAACACTAATTGAGATGGCCAGAATGATGCTAGATGAATACAAAACCCCAAGAAAATTCTAGCCCGAAGCCATTGATACTGCATGCCATACAATCAATCGTGTTTATCTTCACAAGCTACTGAACAAGACATGTTATGAGCTCCTTACCGGCAAGAAGCCAAATGTCAGTTACTTCAGAGTATTTGGCGCAAGGTGCTGGATCAAGGACCCACATCACACCTCAAAGTTTGCACCAAAAGCACATGAGGGCTTTATGCTTGGATATGGAAAGGATTCGCACTCCTACAGAGTCTTCAATCTCTTTCATTACAAAGTGGTTGAAATAGTGGATGTGCGGTTCGATGAGACCAACGGTTCACAAAGAGAGCAGCTGCCAAATGTGCTAGATGAAGTTCCATCCAGTGAATCAATCAAGCTAATGGGAACTGGAGAAATTATACCTTCTGAAGCTCATCCTGAAGAAGAACTTATCATTTCAGCACCTGATCAACATGAAGACAATGCTTAGCCTGAAGACATTCCTTCCAACAACGACAATGAACAGCAAGAGCAAAGTCTTCGCCCTGTACATCCTCGCGTTGCCAATGAAGTGCAGATTGAAAGAATAATTGATAGCATCAATGCACCTGGTCCACTCACTCGTTCAAGGGCAACTCGGCTAGCAAATTTCTGTGGGCACTTCGCATTCGTCTCAATAGCAGAACCCAAGAAAGTTGAAGAAGCCTTCATGGAACCTGAATGGATTCAAGCTATGCAAGAAGAGCTTCAACAGTTTGAGCTGAATAATGTATGGGAACTGGTTAAGCATCCTGATCCATGGAAGCACAATATAATAGGCACCAAATGGATATACCGCAACAAGCAAGATGAGCATGGTCAAGTTGTCAGAAACAAAGCTCGTCTCGTTGCTCAAGGATATACTCAAGTGGAAGGCATTGACTTCGATGAAACATTTTCTCCTGTGGCTAGACTTGAAGCCATACGCATACTGCTGGCCTATGCAAATCATCATAACATACTTCTATATCAAATGGATGTGAAGAGTGCCTTTCTCAATGGCAAGATTGAAGAAGAAGTGTATGTTGCACAACCACCTGACTTTGAAAATCCAAAACATCCTGACATGGTATACAAGCTCAACAAGGCACTGCATGGCCTCAAACAAGCCCCTCGGGCCTGCTATGACACACTCAAATACTTCCTGAAGAGCAAAGGCTTCATACCTGGTTCCCTAGATCCCACTCTTTTCACGAAGACATATGATGGTGAACTGTTTGTGTGCCAAATATATGTGGATGACATTATCTTCGGCTGCACCAATCAGAAGTACAGTGAAGAGTTTGGATATATGATGCAAGAGCAATATCAGATGTCCATGATGGGGGAGCTGAAGTTCTTCCTTGGTCTTCAAGTACGACAACAACGCAATGGCATCTTCATATCTCAAGATAAGTATCTCAAAGATTGCCTGAAGAAGTTCGGTATGCAAGACTGCAAAGGCTTCACAACACCAATGCGAGCCAAACATCATCTGGGTCCTGACGACAATGGTAAAGAGTTCGATCAAAAGGTATACTGCTCCATGATTGGTTCTTTACTTTATCTATGTGCATCTAGGCCAGATATTATGCTTAGTGTTTGCATGTGTGCTCGATTTCAAGCGGCACCAAAGGAGTCGCATCACTTAGCTGTGAAGCGAATTCTTCGATATTTGGCTCACACCCCAACTCTAGGATTATGGTATCCAAAGGGCTTAGAGTTTGATCTGGTTGGATTCTCGAATGGTGATTATGCTGGTGACAAAGTTGATCGCAAGTCTACATCAGGCACATGTCACTTTCTGGGATGATCACTTGTATGTTGGTCTTCAAAGAAGCAGAACTGTGTATCTCTCTCCATTGCTGAATCTCAATACATTGCTGCTGGATCTTGCTGCGCTCAGCTTTTGTGAATGAAGCAAACACTCAAGGACTATGGCATTCATCTGAAGCAAGTGCCACTTTACTGCGACAACGAAAGCGCCATCAAGATTGCTAACAACCCAGTTCAGCACTCGAAGAAAAAGCACATTGAAATTCGTCATCACTTTCTCAGAGATCATGTTGTGAAGGAAGACATTGATATCATACACGTCAACACTAAAGAGCAATTGGCAGATATCTTCACCAAGCCCTTGGATGAGAAGAGGTTTTGCAAGTTACGGTGTGAGCTAAATATCCTGGAATCCTCAAATGTCCTGTGATCAGGCACACATCCTAACCCTTATGCATATTGATGACTTAGATGTGCAACACACGAAGTAAAGTATATCTTCAATCAATGAAGACATACATTCTAAGTGTGAATACATTAATGTGGAATTTGACTTCGGAGCGCCACGATAATTGTGCGCCGTGTCTGGGTCTAATACTTCCTATACGGTGGGTAACGCCACCACCAAACGTTCTATTTTGAAGTGTTTCACTCATGGCGTTACCTTGCAATGTCTTCACATTTGGTTTGGCTTCGATCTCAACCTATTTTCATGATTATCTTCACTATGTTGATTGTACATATATATATATGCTAGGGTACTGTCCTCTACAGCATTCACTTATAGCTATGTCTTCGTGTTGAATCTTTTGAACTAAGTGAATGTGATCGGACCCTAACTTCTCTATGCTTTCTATCTCAAACTCTATCTCTCCAAGTCATATGCATTCTATTGAAACTGTCGAATGTCTTCTCTGCGTCCTTGTCAGCAGAAGATACAGAGACAACCATTAAGTCCGTTTTCGATGCTCATTCCTCCACATGAATTCCGGAGAAGTAGGAACGACCACCCGACAATCCAGGCGTGCGTGGGACATGGAACAAACCCCAAAATTCCGCATAATGGCCACATGTTCCCCAAATGCGAATCGCCAGGGGCACCTGTGTAGTAGCACAGTGCCGCCCCTGTGCCTATAAATACACACTCACAGCGGTCATTATCTCTTCTTCCACCCTCGCACGAACCCTAGCGCCACCGCTAGCTCTCGACGACGCCGGCGACGAAGCGCTTCGCTACCGCAACCTCTCCGACGCCGTCTTCACGCCGACCGCGGACATCGTCCTCTCCGCCGTCGCCGTAGGTGTCCTCCGTCGCCAAGTTAGGGCACGGAAGATCGAACTGCTCGGCCTCATCTTACACTCCGTCTAGCAGTTCTTAGTGTGGTAAATAAAACTTCCTCTTTTTACAGCACCATTGATCCTATGGATTTGTCACTTTCTACCAAAAGCAGTTTCTGTTCACACAAGCTAGATCTCTCTCATACTGCATCTCATAACATGCCTAGTATATTCACTTGTGCTTCACAAAATAGTTAGATTCCTCACTTGTACTGATTTGTGGATTCGTACAAATCTGGAACCAACTTCTTATCTATGAGTGAATGTCTTCGCACGATGAGGTCAATGTCGTCTAAACTGATTTATCTTCAAAATCTTCTGAGAATGCATATGACCTCTTCCCCTTCCCTCGCACCTTAATACTATCACAGGTACATTTCTGTGGGAGAATCCTTTGGTTCTCATAGTCTGCATTCATTTGCAGAATTCTTACAGCATCACATAAATTCTCCCGAAGCCAGTTCCTGTTGGTCCAGCAAACGAAAATCTTTGAAGCCTTTGAACGTCTTGAAGCCTTTCAAGTTCAAGTTTATGGCTTCAGAGAAAGCAGCAAGGAAGGGTGGCAGAAAGCGTCATGGTGAGACCTCCAGAGATCTGCCAGATGAACTCTCAGAAATGTACAAGACAGATCCTGAAGAGGATTACAGTCAGCGCAAGACCCGAATCCAATGGATTCGAAGATATTGGGCAGAACAATGGTTCAAATACAGATTTGTGACCCAGGAGTATGCTGAGAAAAACGCCATCAAGAGACCATGGGGAGACATCCTATTCAAGAATCTTCTACCCAGGTCCAGAGATGAAGCCATTGCTCAAGGCTTCTATCCATGCATGGTCCGTGGACCACAGCCTGTGGATGCACACTCGTCGTCACAGCTATGGTGTCGTGATGACAATCTGTTCAAGCGCAACTTCCAGTTTGCTCAGAACTCAGCGAGGCAGAACAAGAAGACTTTTGGGTTAGACTTCAACCCTGGTCCCTCATCTCCAAGGGCAGATGGCACACGACATGCAGAACCCAATGTCATCGGTCCTTTCGCCAACCTTGAAGGCCTCATCACCTACATCTTGGTTCAAGGGACTGCAGTGAATGAGCCTGTAGCTGACACTGAGTCTGATGACACGCCTGCAGTGCCGAAGCCAAAGCAGTTGAAGAAGCCAAAAGCTTCAAAGCCGGCCCCTTCACCAAAAATCTCAAGGGCGAAGCCATTGGCAACTGCACCTCCTGAAGATAGTGTGCAGTCTGAAGACTTATCACGCGTCTCAAGGCCCCAGAAGGCCAAGATGCCTCTGTCTCACACTGGCAAAGAGCTAACAGCTGCTGCCATTCTGTGCAACGACGACATTGATCTATCAAGTGATGAAGATCTTGCAGATGACGCTCTTGAGAAACTCATCAAGAGTAAAGAAGAAGCAGAAATCTTCAATGATCTGCCTCTCTTTGATGTCACCATCATCCACAACTTCATTGACGAGTGGTTTGACATGCCAAACATCAGCTTTGAAGATCTGCAGCTACCCATTGGCCTCAGTGTCGCCTTCCAAGGCGCCATTGCTTCAGAACTTCCTATTGCCCAGCGCATTGTTGAGCTGAAGCAGAAGATTGACTATGAAAAGGCTCAGTTCAAGAAGCATATGGCCAAGCTCAGCGTGCAAGAAGTGAAGAACTTCAAGACAATGACGCACGAGCTCAAGGAAGCCTTTGTGAAGAAGCGTGCAGAAGCTCAGGGTTCGCGTGAGCGCATGAAGACTCTGGCTGACAGATGTGTGCAAGCCTATAATGAGGCTGAGAAGCGCAAGGCACTTGGGCGTCCTGGCATCGACCCCAGGATGGCCGCAAAGAAGAAGAAGAAGCCTGCTACGGCTGAAACTAATGCACCAAGGCAAGAAGCAGTTCCGATTGTCTTCCCAACAAGAATGACTGGCTCAAAGCCAAAGAGCCGGTCAATAGCTTCAGAGCTCAAGAAGACAAGAACTGCTGAGGCTGAAGCCAGGAAGAGGAAACACTCTGAAGACTCTCCTACTGCCCCCACCAAGAAAAAGCGAAAGACCAAGAAAGCTCGGGCTGCTCCCACAGAGCCCTTGATAGTTGAACCAATTTCTATGGTTCATCCTGACGCAGAACGTCAACTGACAGTTCATGAGCCTGCTTCCACAGAGGCTCCTGAAGCTGAAGACATTCCAGCAGCTGATCCCATCGCTGCTGAAGACATTGGTCATCATGACAATGTAGAAGATGATGCAGTCCTTCCTCAGTTAGAAAACAGCGAACTCATCAGCATTGGTCGTCCACTGACGCCAATTGCACAGGATGCTTCATGGGCGGATCGCCCACAAGAGGAAGAAGACTATGAGGCCCAGCCCACTCCAACTCCACAGGCGTCGTCTGCGTTCCACAGGCTTCGCAACGGTCCAAGGCCTCAAGTCTCTGCTGAAGACTTTCCGGCTGGATCAGCCACAGAAGAAGAAGTACCACAAGATCCCACTCCCCTGCTCCACCAAGAAGCAGTTCTCCAGGAGAACGTGCCTGTGACCGACCCTCTAGCTAGTCAAGTGGAGGATGAAAATCTTGAGGCTACCACAACCAACAACGAAGCTAATGTGGAGCCCTCCCCAGCAAAAGCTTCAGAAGACAGCGAAGCCACTGATCCTGCCACTTCTATTCCTGAGTCTGCTGCCGGTCCCCAATTCAACTATCATGTTGAGCATAGGCCTCAGGTCCAGAAGCCAATCCCAAGACTGCCAAGGTTTCCAGGTCCTGCATCAGCACCTGGCTCCTTCAACATCAATGGCTTCAGGGCAGACAACACGTTCTTCAATAGCTCCAGGAACCCCTACTCAAGGGAAAGGATATCATCTGATCGGTTCTGGAGCTATCCTCAGCGAAGCTATTACTCTTGCATTCTTTACAACCAAGGTCACATCTTCCCACACAAGCGCCTTGACGTTGAAGCTATAGCTGGTCTGCCTTGTTTAGAAGAAGCGTTGGAATGCTTCAAGCAAGTGGGTCTGCTGCAGTTTGTTACAGATGAAGAGCATTGGAATGAAGAGTTGCTGCTATAATTCTATGCCACACTTCACATCAAAGGGTACAGCAGAGATCCGAAGACTTGGGTCCTGGAGTGGATGACTGGCAACGTTCATCATGAAGCCAATGCATTTGACAACATTGAGCTCACTGGCTTGCCCACTCCTGGCGATCTCTTCGAGCAAGGCTGTCAGCTGCATGCTGAAGCTATTGAGAGCATCTTTCAGCGGCCAGAACCTGATATGAGTCAGATGCTCAGCATGATGAAGCCATTGCCCCAAGATGCTGCGTATCCCACAGAGTTCTTTGTTGAAGACCTTGAGTACCTGCCCAAAACCATCTATCACATCATCAGGCAAACTCTCTGGCCTATCATAGGGCACTCTCTAAATGACAAGCTTCAGGGTGCAATGAAGACTTTGGTCTTCTATATACTTCATGGCAAATGCTTCAATGCACAGGACTTCTTCATACGCCAACTCGCCGCATCAGGCATTGATCTGTTTGGTTTGAAGTTCTACGCCCCTTGGGTCATGCGGCTGATCAAGCTACACTCCGCCATCTCTTATCAGCCCTCAGCCCGCAACCATCGGATCTTCTTGCCTGACGTGGACATGTCTACTGAAGCCATATATTCTGAGCCTGCCAAGCAACCTCTAAGTCTTCAGAATGCAGAACATCAGAGTTTTACACAGAACATTGAAGGCGTTGAAGCAGTTTCTCGGGTGTATCCTTTGGCTGGCACTACACGTGCACCACACCCTGCTTCCACTGAAGCCACTGACAGTGCCACTGCTCCAAGACCCAAGAAGCACACTCGTGTTCTCAACGACCGAGAGCTTCTTGTGGCTCTACATCAGAAACAAGATAGGCATCATGACTGGCTGAAGCGTCAAATGAAAAGCCTCTTGGTGGATGTTAATCGCACTCGAAATCTTGCCACCAAGAATGCTTTCGTTGCCCATGAAACCTGTCGCCGCACATGGAAAGGGCTAACGATGATGCTTTCTGAAGCTAATCTTCAAGAGGATGGCTTCACTGAGAGATTCAAGTTTGACTCCACACCTCCTCGAAGGGCTGTGCTGCTAGGAACTCCATCCCTTGAAGACTCTGAGTTCTCTTCCTCTGCTGCCACAGTGACTGCCAGAATTATTGAGGAAGAAGACGATGCTACTTCACCGCCACCTCCTTCAGCACCTCCGAGCTCTTCTGCACCGCCAAACAACACCAACAACCCTGCTACTTCACCTACTCCTCATGGGAACGAGTAGAGGCTCTATGTCTTCAAACCTTTTTGGTCATTACTGACAAAAGGGGGAGAAGCATATGAGATTGATAGTCTTCAAGCGGGTTCATATGGGCGGGTGCCTTATATTTTGCTTCGTGCTTACAACTCTCTTTTTTTGCTACATTTGGTTCTTATGAGTTGTAACACTTAAACTAGATGGTCGTCTGCTACTTATTTGCCACCTTGTTTTGCAAAGATAAATTCCGCATGTGCGACGATAAATTCCGCACTTAGCTCACTCTGCAGACGTCCATTTTCCATTATGCATGGCATTATCTTCATATACTTTCACATGCATAGTGGATTGTCATCATAAGTTGAAGTGGATCTCCACAAGTACCACCTGCCATGTGCATTTGCATTCCAAAAGCAAATTAACTTATATGCACATCTTCAGGGGGAGCCCTTGCAACTTATGAAGACAATTCCTTATCCTTTACAGTTTCACAGATTATATTCCCCGTTGAAAACTTCAACTAGTTTGTCATCAGTCACCAAAAATGGGGAGATTATAAGTGCATCTAGTGCCACCCCTAGTTGGTTTTGGAGTATTGACGACAAACCTAGTTGAGGGACTAATGTGCTTGTGAGAATTGCAGGATAACACAGGTAGAAGTCCCTCATGATTCGGTTTTACTACCAGAGATGACGCCTAAAAATGTATGAAGACATTGAAGTCAAAGGTGGTATATGAAGATATTCACATTGAAGATTATGACAAGAGAAGACACGATATGAAGCCTATTGAGCTCGAAGACTTAGATCTTTCATAGTTCTTTTTTATTTTGTGTTGAGTCATAGGAACCAACGTACTGTTAAGTGGGGTCCAAGAGAACCAGTCAGAATGACTGAAGTGATGCCTAAACCAAAAACCTATGTCTTCGAATGAAGACTATGAGAGCGAATCTTGTCCAGAGTCGGACAAGTCAGCTTTGCTTGTAGCCCAAGTAAAGTTGCTGTGTGAGTTTGAAATCTGACCGTTGGAACACGTGTCAGTTCCTTAGTGACCCAGGGTCATTTCGGACAAATCAGGTCGGGTTGCCAAGTGGCTATAAATAGCCCACCCCCTACAACCATAAATGGTTGGCTGCTCATATTGAAAGTACGGCTTTTGTCGTTTGAGAGCAACCCACCTCGAAGCCTTTGAGAGAGAATTCCTTGCGAGGATAAAAGTCCTAACCACCAGAGCCAGAGAGAATTGGGCATCACTTAAGTCTTCTTGTCTGTGTGATCTGAAGACTTATTACACTTGAGGACTGTGCGTCCTCCAGCCGGTTAGGCATCGTGTTCTGAGCATCCAAGAGACATTGTGGATTGCTGGTGAACGAAGTCTGTGAAGGTTTGGGTGTCTACCTTGAAGACTTACCAGAGTGATTGGGCGAGGTCTATGTGACCTTAGCTCAAGGACAATATGGTGAGGACTGGGTGTCCTGAGCTGCGTGTTCAGGACTGGGTATCCGGGACTGTGTGTCCTAAGGTTTAAATACCTAGCCGCTCCAACCAGACGTACAGTTGTCACAGCAACTGGAACTGGTTCAACAAATCATTGTCTTCAACGAGTCACTGGTTTCATCTTCACTTCACTTTACTTATTGTTCCTCGTTGTGAAGTCATTGTATGTTTGCTCTATCATTTGTCTTCACTGAGTGACTGCGTGTTCTGTTTGGCTTCACAATATCTTCCTACCTGATCCTTACTACCTAGCTGCTATTAGTCTTTGTGCTTTCACTTCATTGAATACTTGACTATGGTTTGTCTAGTGTAGTCTACCTTCCACTGCATGGTAATAGGTTTAATTTTATCGTTTGTCTTCCAAACTCCCATGTCCTGAAGACTTTCATATAAATCGCCTATTCACCCCCTCTAGTCGATATAACGCACTTTCAGATCCCGCCACGACGCTTTACTTGGAACTGCACCAACTAACAACTCCACCATTCAATATAAATACTGTAAGTGCATCTAGTGCCACCCCTAGTTGGTTTTGGAGTATTGACGACAAATCTAGTTGAGGGACTAATGTGTTTGTGAGAATTACAGGATAACACATGTAGAAGTCCCTCATTGATTCGGTTTTACTACCAGAGATGACCCCTAAAAATGTATGAAGATATTGAAGTCAAAGGTGGTATATGAAGATATTCACATTAAAGACTATGACAAGAGAAGACACTATACGAAGCCTATGGAGCTCGAAGACTTAGATCTTTCGTAGTTCTTTTTCTTTTGTGTTGAGTCATAGGAACCACCGTACTGTTAAGTGGGGTCCAAGAGAACCAGTCAGGATGACTGAAGTGATGCCTAAACCAAAAACCTATGTCTTCGAGTGAAGACTATGAGAGCGAATCTTGTCCAGAGTCGGACAAGTCAGCTTTGCTTGTAGCCCAAGTAAAGTTGTTGTGTGAGTTTGAAATCTGACCGTTGGAACACGTGTCAGTTCCTTAGTGACCCAGGGTCATTTCGGACAAATCAGGTCGGGTTGCCAAGTGGCTATAAATAGCCCACCCCCTACAACCATAAATGGTTGGCTTCTCAGATTGAAAGTACGGCTTTTGTCGTTTGAGAGCAACCCACCTCGAAGCCTTTGAGAGAGAATTCCTTGCGAGGATAAAAGTCCTAACCACCAGAGCCAGAGAGAATTGGGCATCACTTAAGTCTTCTTGTCTGTGTGATCTGAAGACTTATTACACTTGAGGACTGTGCATCCTCCAGCCGGTTAGGCGTCGTGTTCTGAGCATCCAAGAGACATTGTGGATTGCTGGTGAACGAAGTCTGTGAAGGTTTGGGTGTCTACCTTGAAGACTTACCAGAGTGATTGGGCGAGGTCTATGTGACCTTAGCTCAAGGACAATACGGTGAGGACTGGGTGTCCTGAGCTACGTGTTCAGGACTGGGTATCCGGGACTGTGTGTCCTAAGGTTTAAATACCTAGCCGCTCCAACCAGACGTATAGTTGTCACAGCAACTGGAACTGGTTCAACAAATCATTGTCTTCAACGAGTCACTGGTTTCATCTTCACTTCACTTTACTTATTGTTCCTCCTTGTGAAGTCATTGTATGTTTGCTCTATCATTTGTCTTCACTGAGTGACTGCGTGTTCTGTTTGGCTTCACAATATCTTCCTACCTGATCCTTACTACCTAGCTGCTATTAGTCTTTGTGCTTTCACTTCATTGAATACTTGACTATGGTTTGTCTAGTGTAGTCTACCTTCCACTGCATGGTAATAGGTTTAATTTTATCGTTTGTCTTCAAAACTCCCATGTCCTGAAGACTTTCATATAAATCGCCTATTCACCCCCTCTAGTCGATATAACGCACTTTCAGATCCCGCCACGATGCTTTACTTGGAACTGCACCAACTAACAACTCCACCATTCAATATAAATACTGTAAGTGCATCTAGTGCCACCCCTAGTTGGTTTTGGAGTATTGACGACAAATCTAGTTGAGGGACTAATGTGTTTGTGAGAATTACAGGATAACATAGGTAGAAGTCCCTCATTGATTCGGTTTTACTACCAGAGATGACCCCTAAAAATGTATGAAGATATTGAAGTCAAAGGTGGTATATGAAGATATTCACATTGAAGACTATGACAAGAGAAGACACTATACGAAGCCTATGGAGCTCGAAGACTTAGATCTTTCGTAGTTCTTTTTCTTTTGTGTTGAGTCATAGGAACCACCGTACTGTTAAGTGGGGTCCAAGAGAACCAGTCAGGATGACTGAAGTGATGCCTAAACCAAAAACCTATGTCTTCGAGTGAAGACTATGAGAGCGAATCTTGTCCAGAGTCGGACAAGTCAACTTTGCTTGTAGCCCAAGTAAAGTTGCCGTGTGAGTTTGAAATCTGACCGTTGGAACACGTGTCAGTTCCTTAGTGACCCAGGGTCATTTCGGACAAATCAGGTCGGGTTGCCAAGTGGCTATAAATAGCCCACCCCCTACAACCATAAATGGTTGGCTGCTCAGATTGAGAGTACGGCTTTTGTCATTTGAGAGCAACCCACCTTGAAGCCTTTGAGAGAGGATTCCTTGCGAGGATAAAGCCCTAACCACCCAGAGCCAGAGAGAATTGGGCATCACTTAAGTCTTCTTGTTTGTGTGATCTGAAGACTTATTACACTTGAGGACTGTGCATCCTCCAGCCGGTTAGGCGTTGCGTTCTGAGCATCCAAGAGACATTGTGGATTGCCGGTGAACAAAGTCTGTGAAGGTTTGGGAGTCTACCTTGAAGACTTACCAGAGTGATTGGGCGAGGTCTATGTGACCTTAGCTCAAGGACAATACGGTGAGGACTGGGTGTCCTGAGCTGCGTATTCAGTACTGGGTGTCCGGGACTGTGTGTCCTAAGGTTTAAATACCTAGCCGCTCCAACCAGACGCACAGTTGTCACAGCAACTGGAACTGGTCCAACAAATCATTGTCTTCAACAAGTCACTGGTTTCATCTTCACTTCCCTTTACTTACTGTTACTCCTTGTGAAGTCATAGTATGTTTGCACTATCATTTGTCTTCACTGAGTGACTACGTGTTCTGTTTGGCTTCACAATATCTTCCTACCTGATCCTTACTACCTAGCTGCTATTAATCTTTGTGCTTTCACTTCATTGAATACTTGACTATGGTTTGCCTAGTGTAGTCTACCTTCCGCTGCATGGTAATAGGTTTAACTTTATCATTTGTCTTCAAAACTTCTATGTTCTAAAGACTTTCATAAAAATCGCCTATTCACCCCCCCTCTAGTCGATATAACGCACTTTCAATTGGTATCAGAGCAAGGTGCTCCCTTGTTCTGTGTGATTCGGTTTAACCACCTGGAGTTTTAGCTATGTCGACTGCAGGGATAATTAAAGTCTCCGCTGCGTGCCCCGTCTTCGATGGAACTAAATATCCCTACTGGAAGAATAAGATGCGTATGCATCTTGAAGCCATTGACGTCGACCTATGGTATGTCGTCGAGAACGGTGTTCCCAAGGCTGGAGAAGGTGTCACTACTGCTGATGTCAAGAAATTCGTTCAACTGGACTCTAATGCCAACAATATCATCTGTGGTCATCTGACCAAAGGACAGTATGGCCGTGTGAGTGCTTTGAAGACATCCAAGCTGGTCTGGGACTGGCTCTCCAAGGTCAATGAAGGCATCTCAACCCAGAGAGATCAGAGAATCAGTGTCCTTCGCAACCTCTTCAACCGCTTCAAGCGAAATGACAATGAGAATGTCCAGCACACATTTGACCGACTCACTGACATCACAAATGAGCTTCAAGCCCTCGGCTCCACTGAGATTACCAAACACGAAGTCGTCAAGACGCTGCTGAGATCACTTGATAGTTTGTTTGACATCCTGGCCCTGATGATTCAAGAGAACGTCCTGATTTCAAGACACTCGATCCGTCTGACATACTTGAGAGGCTCAACACACATGAGTTTTAGCTTTCGGAGAAAAGAGATATCTACGGTCCAAACTATGGGCAAACTCGTGCCTTGAAGGCAAAAGTTGTCTCCTCATCTGAAGAAGAATCTGACAGCAGTTCTGATGATCCTGAAGACATTGGAAGGGAACTTGCTATGCTTGTCAAGAAGTTCCAAAAATTCACCAAGAAGAAAGGCTTCAGAAAGTCTTCCCAATCAAGTTCAAGGAATGATGAAGCTCCTGCTCATGACTACAAGAAGAAAACATGTCACAAGTGTAAGAAACTTGGCCACTTCATCTCTGAGTGTCCACAGTGGGACAATGAGAACAAAAAGAAGAAGAAGAGCAAGGAATATGACTCTAACGACAAGAAGAAGAAGAAATACTCAAAGTCTTCTTCCAAGTCTTCCTCAAAGTCTTTATCACACAAGAAGAGCTCATCTGGCAAGGCACGTGCGTTTGTTGGCAAGGAAATGGATTCAGAGGAGGAGTCTGCTTCTGAGGAGGCGGAGGTGGAGTCTGAGGAGGAATCCGACTCAGGCGTCGCAAGTCTGGCTACAACATACGTTGCCAAGTCCATCTTCAACACTGAAGATAATGACTTCATCACCGACACTGATGCAAATGACAAGGACTACTCCGCTTCTACCTACTGCTTCATGGCACGCGGTGCCAAGGTAAACACACGCACTACTCACTATCAAACATCTAGTGACGATGACTCTGATTGTGGTTCAAAACCTAGCTACAAAACACTTGCTAAAATTGCAACTGAACAACAGAAAGCTATGGAACATGTTCAAAAACTATTAGACAGAAGCGATGATCTGTTAGGTGCTGAAATGACTCGATCTGAATCCTTAATTGAAGACATAAAAAATCTTCACCCTAAGTATCAGGAACTTGAAAGTCAACATAAAACCTCTCAACAACTCATGAAAAGCTTTCCTATGATTATCTTCAAAGGAAGCAAGATCTTGAGAAATTGAGAGCGGTTCATGAATATCTTCAAACGGAAAACGAGTCACTTTGCGCCAAACAGATCAGTCCCGCTCAGGAAGGATTTGAACCACCATGTCTTAAATGCATTGAGCGTGATAATGCTACTTCTGTTGCTGAATGTTCTACTGCTACTGTTGTTGCAATATCTTCAACTGTTGATGTGGTAACTAACCCCTCTGCTGAGGATACCACCGCTATTGCTGATGAGAATGCTAGGTTGAAGACATTGCTTGAAACAGGGATGTACAAAAGTCTTCAAGGGCATCAGACACTATGTGATGTCCTCAAAAAGCAGATTCTGAACCGAAACCCTAGGAAAGAGGGTGTTGGGTTCGTAAGGAAAATGAATGCAGATGGCTCTTACTGGAAACCTGAGCAGTACCCCAAAACCATGTGGGTTGCTGCAAAGGAACCTTCAGCAGATCCATCCAATCTATCTGGCTTCACTTGTGCTACCCCATTATCATTGATGAATCCTTTGATGCAAACTATATAGTGTTTAAGAATCAGAATGGTGAAGTGTTTGCCAGGTACATTGGTACTAACTGCAGGAATGGACCGCCTATGAAGAAGATCTGGGTTCCGAAAAGGTGTCTGGAGAGTCTTCCTGTGAATGTCATCATGACACCTCACGTGAAGAAGACAAACCTCAGACCAAAGGCTTCATACGGTCCAAAGGCTTCATACAGACAGAGGACTCACCTGAGTCGCACTAACGCAAATGTTTTGCAGGGAAACCATACTCAGGCATATGAATATGAGAGCGGTTCATCAAACCGCCATGTTCATAAGACCAAGAACTATTCTGCTTATTCTTATGAGTACTATTGTCTGCCTGCAAGATTGTTTGCTAGGGCTTCAAAGCCAAAATTCTCAGATGCTGCACTTAGACTTATTGCTTCTAAGCCACCCTTGAAGATGTGGGTGGCTGAGAAAGCTTAACTCTCTTTTGCAGGGAAAGGTCTCCAGCAGAAAACCAACATCGTCTGACGCTATTGCTGGGGACCTTAAACATCTTGTAGGGCGCAAGATCAAATGCCCGAATGGTCTTACTATGTACTTCATTCCTGAATCGCTTGCTACTCTCCCTATTAGTCCTAACCTGGATCTAAGCTTTCATAACCCACTGGTTCGTCAAATGTTTTTGCTTCACATTGCTCTTGGTGAAGCCTATCCCCCTAATTGCACTGTAGGGTACGACACCAGCGTCTTCAGAATGGATTATTGACAGTGGGTGTACAAATCACATGACTGGCAAAAGAAGTCTTCTTATGGACTCAACCTTACATCCATCCGACAAGAGCCACATCACATTTGCTGACACTGGTAAAAGTAAGGTATTGGGTCTAGGTAGAGTTGCAATCTCAAGGGATCAACACATGGATAAAGTCATGCTTGTTGAATCCCTTGGCTTCAACTTAATGTCTGTCTCAATGCTTTGCGATTTGAACATGATCATTATATTTGGAAAATATCGTTGCCTTGTACTAATGGAATCTGACAAGTCTCTAGTGTTTGAAGGGTATCGAAAAGATGATTTGTACGTAGTAGATTTCTCAGCAGGGCCACAGCTTGCAGTATGTCTTCTAGAAAAGGCTTCAGAATGCTGGCTCTCGCATCGGAGGCTTGGGCATGCTGGCATGAGGAACCTCCACACCCTTGCGAAGAAGAAGCATGTCATAGGCATCGAGGGCGTCAAGTTCAAGAAAGACCACTTATGCGGTGCCTGTGAAGCAGGGAAGATGATGAGGGCCAAACATCCCTCGAAGAAAATCATGACCACTACTCGACCCTTCGAACTGCTTCACATGGATCTTTTCGGTCCCACTCATTACTCAACTCTTACTACTACTGCTTGCCTCTATGGCTTCGTTATTGTTGATGATTATTCTAGATATACTTGGGTGCACATAATCCTTTACAAGACTGAAGTGCAGGATGTCTTCAGACACTTCGCCAATTCAGCTATGAACTATTTTGGCGCTGAGATAAAGCACATCAGAAGTGACAATGGCACTGAATTCAAGAACACTGGCCTTGATACATATCTTGACACCTTGGGTATCACACATGAATTCTCAGCTCCGTACACGCCACAGCAGAATGGGGTCATCGAGCGCATGAACAGAACACTCATTGAGATGGCCAGAATGATGCTAGATGAATACAAGACCCCAAGAAAATTCTGGCCCGAAGCCATTGATACTGCATGCCATACAATCAATCGTGTTTATCTTCACAAGCTTCTGAACAAGACATCTTATGAGCTCCTTACTGGCAAGAAGCCAAATGTCAGTTACTTCAGAGTATTTGGCGCAAGGTGCTGGATCAAGGACCCACATCACACCTCAAAGTTTGCACCAAAAGCACATGAGGGCTTTATGCTTGGATATGGAAAGGATTCGCACTCCTACAGAGTCTTCAATCTCTTTCATTACAAAGTGGTTGAAACAGTGGATGTGCGGTTCGATGAGACCAACGGTTCACAAAGAGAGCAACTGCCAAATGTGCTAGATGAAGTTCCATCCAGTGAATCAATCAAGCTAATGGGAACTGGAGAAATTATACCTTCTGAAGCTCATCCTGAAGAAGAACTTATCATCTCAGCACCTGATCAACATGAAGACAATGCTCAGCCTGAAGACATTCCTTCTAACAACGACAATGATCAGCAAGAGCAAAGTCTTCGCCCTGTACATCCTCGCATTGCCAATGAAGTGCAGATTGAAAGAATAATTGATAGCATCAATGCACCTGGTCCACTCACTCGTTCAAGGGCAACTCAGCTAGCAAATTTCTGTGAGCACTTTGCATTCTTCTCAATAACAGAACCCAAGAAAGTTGAAGAAGCCTTCATGGAACCTGAATGGATTCAAGCTATGCAAGAAGAGCTTCAACAGTTTGAGCTGAATAATGTATGGGAACTGGTTAAGCGTCCTGATCCACGGAAGCACAATATAATAGGCACCAAATGGATATACCGCAACAAGCAAGATGAGCATGGTCAAGTTGTCAGAAACAAAGCTCGTCTTGTTGCTCAAGGATATACTCAAGTGGAAGGCATTGACTTCGATGAAACATTTGCTCCTGTGGCTAGACTTGAAGCCATACGCATACTGCTGGCCTATGCAAATCATCATAACATACTTCTATATCAAATGGATGTGAAGAGTGCCTTTCTCAATGGCAAGATTGAAGAAGAAGTGTATGTTGCACAACCGCCTGGCTTTGAAGATCCAAAACATCCTGACATGGTATACAAGCTCAACAAGGCACTGTATGGCCTCAAACAAGCCCCTCGGGCCTGGTATGACACACTCAAATACTTCCTGAAGAGCAAAGGCTTCATACCTGGTTCCCTAGACCCGACTCTTTTCACGAAGACATATGATGGTGAACTGTTTGTGTGCCAAATATATGTGGATGACATTATCTTCGGCTGCACCAATCAGAAGTACAGTGAAGAGTTTGGATATATGATGCAAGAGCAATATCAGATGTCCATGATGGGGGAGCTAAAGTTCTTCCTCGGTCTTCAAATATGACAACAACGCAATGGCATCTTCGTATCTCAAGAGAAGTATCTCAAAGATTGCCTGAAGAAGTTCGGTATGCAAGAGTACAAAGGCTTCACAACACCAATGCCAGCAAAACATCATCTGGGTCCTGGCGACAATGGTAAAGAGTTCGATCCAAAGGTATACCGCTCCATGATTGGTTCTTTACTTTATCTATGTGCATCTAGGCCAGATATTATGCTTAGTGTTTGCATGTGTGCTCGATTTCAAGCGGCACCAAAGGAGTCGCATCACTTAGCTGTGAAGAGAATTCTTCGATATTTGGCTCACACCCCAACTCTAGGATTATGGTATCCAAAGGGCTCAGAGTTTGATCTGGTTGGATTTTCGGATGCTGATTATGCTGGTGACAAAGTCGATCGCAAGTCTACATCAGGCACATGTCACTTTCTAGGACGATCACTTGTATGTTGGTCTTCAAAGAAGCAGAACTGTGTATCTCTCTCCACTGCTGAATCTGAATACATTGCTGCTGGATCTTGCTGCGCTCAGCTTCTATGGATGAAGCAAACACTCAAGGACTATGGCATTCATCTGAAGCAAGTGCCACTTTACTGCGACAACGAAAGCGCCATCAAGATTGCCAACAACCCAGTTGAAAGCACAAGTGCTCCCTAGGTGGTTTTGATAATTGACGACAACATATCTCTTATTGGACTAACATTTCTATCTAGCATGTTTCAGATAAGTTCAACAATGGAGTGGCATGGACTAAAGGTTGTGGGAACTCCTTCAAGATGCTAAGGACAAAGGATTGGCTAAAGCTTCAAGCTCAAGACTCTTCATTTCACATTTTAGTGATCCAAGATCACATTGAGTCCATAGGAAAAGCCAATACTATCAAGAAGGGATGAGGTGTTGCTTAATGAGCCTCTTGCTTCATGTGCTTAATGATATGCTCCAAAATCCTCAGCTACTTTCCCATATCCACATATGACCTAAACCCTAAGCCAAACTCGGTCCTACCGATTCTTCCTATCCGGCGCCACCGAGTTTCACTTGTCATAAGCCACTGCCAAACCCTAGCAATTCGGTTCTACCGATAGGGATCTCGGTCTCACCGAGATGGGATTGCAAACTCTCTGTTACCTATTGCAATATTTTCGGTCCCACCGAGATATGCAATCGGCCCCACCGAGATTGCAATGTAAATTCAGTGTTTCCTTTTTGTAACTTTTCGGTCTCACTGAAAGAGCAAATCAGCCCCACCGAGTTTGCCTGACCAACTCTCTGGTTAGCTAATTACCAAATTCGGTCTCACCGAGTTTGTGTAATCGGTCTCATCGAGATTACGTTATGCCCAAACCCTAACCATATCGGTCCTACCGAGTTGCATGTCAGTCCCACCGAAAATCTCTAACGGTCACTAGGTTTACCTTTTCGGTCCGACCGAGTTTGTTGATTCGGTCCCACCGAGATTGGAATACTGTGTGTAACGGTTGGATTTTGTGTGGAAGCTATATATACCCCTCCACCTCCTCTTCATTCGTGAAGAGAGCCATCAGAACACATACACAATTCCAACTCATATGTTCTGAGAGAGAACCACCTACTCATGTGTTGAGACCAAGATATTCCATTCCTACCATATGAATCTTGATCTCTAGCCTTCCCCAAGTTGCTTTCCACTCAAACCTTCTTTCCACCAGATCCAAATCCTATGAGAGAGAGTTGAGTGTTGGGGAGACTATCATTTGAAGCACAAGAGCAAGGAGTTCATTACCTACACACCATTTGTTACTTCTTGGAGAGTGGTGTCTCCTAGATTGGCTAGGTGTCACTTGGGAGCCTCCAACAAGATTGTGGAGTTGAACCAAGGAGTTTGTAAGGGCAAGGAGATCGCCTACTTCGTGAAGATCTACCGCTAGTGAGGCAAGTCCTTTGTGGGCGATGGCCATGGTGGGATAGACAAGGTTGCTACTTCGTGGACCCTTTGTGGGTGGTTGCTTCTTCGTGGACCCTTCGTGGGTGGAGCCCTCCATGGACTCGCGCAACCATTACCCTTTGTGGGTGGAGCCCTCCGTGGACTCGCGCAACCGTTACCCTTCGTGGGTTGAAGTCTCCATCAACGTGGATGTAGGATAGCACCACCTATCCGAACCACGGGAAAAACATCCGTGTCTCCAATTGCGTTTGAACTCTCCAAACCCTTTCCCTTACATTCTTGCAAGTTGCATGCTTTACATTCCGCTGCTCATATACTCTTTGCATGTTTGCTTGATATGTATTGTGTATGTTGAAATTGTGCCTAAACTCCACTTAAACCGAAAAAGCTTAAAAATTGGAACTTTAGCATTAAGTGTCTAATCACCCCCTCTAGACACATCTACTTCTAGATCCTACAAGTGGTATCAGAGCTTTGGTCTCCATTGCCTTGGTTTAATCACCATTGGAGTAAGATGGATGTGTCTACCTTAGGGAGTCTTAGACATAGAGTGCCTATTCTTGATGGAGAGTATTTTCATGAGTGGAAAAATGAGATGCTTGTAATCTTCAATCAATATCATTTGAACAAGTATATTGCTAGTCCTTGTGCACCTCATGTTGATCCTTTGCATCCTACCCTAGATGAAGATATTGACATGATTCGCAATCTTAGAACTATTGAGCTCATCATTAGAGGATTGCCCAAAAATTTGATTGCTAGTTTGCCTACTCTTAATTGTGCCTATACTATATGGAAATTTCTTGAGGAACGATTTCTCGATCATTCCTTGAAAACTTTGGATGAAATTCTCCATAAATCTATTGCCTTGAGTAAGATGAACTCTAGTGATCCTAGTTTTGGTAATTGTCTATTTGAACTTACCAATCTTAAGCATGCTAAAGGAGATGTTAGAATCATTAGTGATATCATATTCAAAGCTATAAGAATTCACAAAAGTGACCA
This sequence comes from Triticum dicoccoides, assembly GCF_002162155.2. Lineage (NCBI taxonomy): Eukaryota > Viridiplantae > Streptophyta > Magnoliopsida > Poales > Poaceae > Triticum > Triticum dicoccoides. The sequence goes on from NC_041390.1 coordinate 287,547,092, forward strand.
CTTTGATGATCATTTATCTAATGAATTACCCTCTCTAGGAAATGATGAGTCACAAGATCATGATGAACATGGATACTATGATGATGATGATGATAGTGACTTCGATCTTGATGATGCAATGAGACATTTTGGTCTTATGGAAAATCTTCGGGGATATGAATCAGGAGGAAAGGAATGGGTTCTTGATAGTGGATGTACTGATCATATGACCGGAGATGAAGAGATGTTTCGTGAGCTTGCTGAAAATGACGACCCTCGAAAATATGTCACCTTTGGTGATAATTCAAAGGGTAAAGTGGTTGGCCTTGGTAAGGTGGCCATCTCACATGATAGTTCCATTCAAAATGTCATGCTCGTTGAATCTCTTGGCTACAACTTACTTTCAGTATCTAGACTTGCTGATTTCGGTTTGAATGTCCTATTTACTGAGGTAGATTGCCAAGTATTTCGTCGAGACAATCATAAAATGGTCTTTACGGGTATGCGTAGAGGTGATCTTTACATTGTCGATTTCTCTAAAAAGGCACAACCTAATACTTGCTTTGTTGCTAAATCCTCAAAAGGTTGGTTGTGGCATAGACGACTAGGTCACGTTGGCATGAGAAACCTTGACAAGCTTATTAAAGGAAATCATATCCTTGGAGTTAATGATGTCATATTTGATAAGGATAGACTTTGCAGTGCTTGTCAAGCAGGTAAACAGGTTGGAGGAAGGCATCCCGTGAAGAACATCATGACCACAAGAAGGCCACTCGAGCTACTTCATATGGATCTTTTTGGTCCCAACGCCTACAAGAGTCTCGGTGGAAATTCTTTTGGTCTAGTTATAGTTGATGATTTTTCAAGATTTACGTGGGTGTTCTTTCTTAATGACAAGTCGCAGGTCCAGAAGATCTTCAGAAACTTCGCTAGGAAGGCCCAAAATCAGTTTGACGTGAAGATCAAGAAGGTTCGGAGTGACAACGGAACGGAGTTCAAGAACGCAAATGTGGACACCTTTCTTGACGAAGAAGGGATTTCACACGAGTTCTCGGCTACGTACACACCTCAACAAAATGGAGTTGTTGAGAGGAAGAGCCAAACACTCATCGAAATGGCAAGAACGATGCTTGATGAATACAAGACGCCGAAGCACTTTTGGGCAGAAGCGGTTGAGACAGCTTGTCATGCAACAAATCGCTTATATCTTCACAAGCTACTCGGCAAGACGGCATACGAGCTTCTCACCGGTAACAAACCCCAAGTTGGATACTTTTGAGTATTCGGCTCAAAGTGCTACATTCTTGATAAGCATCGTCGTTCAAAGTTTGCTCCTAAATCTCATGAAGGTTTTCTACTCGGTTATGGCTCAAACTCTCACACTTACCGTGTCTACAACAATTTCACCCGAAAGGTTGAAGAGACGGTAGATGTGAAGTTTGATGAATCTAATGTCTCCCAAGTAGAGCAATTGCCAATTGATGTAGGAGACAAAGACCCTTCAGAAGCAATCCAAGACTTGTCCATTGGCAAAATTCGTCCAACGGAGGTGAAGGAGAGTACTTCATCCATCCAAGTGGAAGCTTCTACTTCACGACAAGGTGAACCAAGAATCGACACGGAAGCATCCACAAGTGGGACACACCAAGATGAAGAAGACGAGGAAATACATCAAGACGAACATCAACAACCTCCTTCTCCACCACGACAAGAGAACGACGACGTCAACAATGAAGAAGGCCAAGAAGAAGAACAAGATGAAGAAGATGTTCAACGAAGACCCAAGCAAAAGCTCTCACGAGTTCGAGCAAGAATTGCCAAAGATCATCCCGTCGAGCAAATCCTCAATGATATACAAACCGGGAGAATCACTCGCTCAAAAACTCGTTTAGCTAACTTTTGTGAAAACTATTCATTCATCTCTAGCATTGAACCTATGAAGGTTGAAGAAGCATTGGAAGATCCGGATTGGATAAATGCTATGCATGAAGAGCTACACAATTTTGAGAGAAACCAAGTCTGGACATTTGTTGAGAAGCCCGACAACAACCACAACATCATTGGTACCAAATGGGTGTTTCGCAACAAGCAAGATGAAGATGGACAAGTGGTTCGCAACAAAGCACGTCTCGTCGCCCAAGGATACACACAAGTCGAAGGTATGGACTATGGTGAGACATATGCTCCCGTTGCTAGACTTGAGTCCATTCGCATCTTACTTGCCTATGCTAATCACCATAGTATCACCTTGTACCAAATGGACATTAAAAGTGCTTTTCTAAATGGTGAAATAGAGGAGGAAGTTTATGTCAAACAACCACCCGGCTTTGTCAATCCTAAGAAACCAAATCATGTTTACAAACTTCACAAAGCTCTTTATGGTCTTAAACAAGCTCCTAGAGCATGGTATAAATGCTTGACCAAGTTCCTTATTACAAGTGGTTTTGAAATTGGTAAAATTGATTCTACTCTTTTTACTAAAAGGGTTAATGGAGAACTATTTGTATGCCAAATTTATGTCGATGATATCATATTTGGTTCAACTAACCCTCTCTTTAGTGAAAAGTTTGGAAAGCTAATGTCAGAGAAGTTTGAGATGTCTATGATGAGTGAACTCAAATTCTTTCTCGGTTTGCAAATCAAGCAAACTAAGGAAGGTACATTTGTCTCTCAAACAAAGTACACCAAGGACTTATTCAAGCAGTTCAATATGCAAGAATGCAAAGGTATGTCTACACCCATGCCTACTAGTGGACATAATGATTTGACCAAAGATGGTGAACCGGTTGATCAAAAGGTTTATCGCTCTATGATTGGTTCATTGTTATACCTATGTGCTTCACGTCCCGATATTATGCTAAGTGTGTGCATGTGTGCACGATATCAAGCTGCTCCTAAAGAATGTCATCTTAAGGCTGTGAAAAGGATAGTGAGATATTTAATCCAGACACCAAATTTTGGCATTTGGTATCCTAAGAGGTCTTCTTTTGATCTTGTTGGCTATTCCGACTCGGATTATGCCGGAGACAAGATTGATAGAAAGTCCACTTCGGGTACTTGTCAATTTCATGGTAGATCTCTTGTGTCTTGGTCTTCCAAGAAACAAAACCCGGTATCCTTATCCACCGCCGAAGCGGAATACATTGTGATAGAGGCTAAGGTGTCCCGATGTTTCGATGAGATGGTGGCTATCGTTTTCTGTGGAAGTCGACCTTGACGATCCGACTACGAACGTGCGAGACGTCGCGCCTTAGCAATCGCTAAACCAACTTCTGAGGGTTATTGACCACGCCGGAGCACGATCAACCTGACCACAATGGTCTGTTTCCTGCGAACAAACGAAGAACAAGCAAGAAACTGAGATTGCATTCGGGATATTGCGAATATAAGATGAAAGCTTTATTGATCAAGGTGGGGTTCTGTGACGTCTTGGTCTGGCCGTTAGACACAAACGAAGTACGCGAAGTTGCAGCTATGGCGAACTTTTAATCTAAACAAAACCCAAAGTCTAAACGACGCGCTAAGGGATGTATATATGGAGGAAGAGGGGGGGAATTTAATGGCTCTTGGAGGAGGGGTCCGAAACCAACCCTAACTCTTGTTTCCCCACACATACGGACTCTAAAAACATCCTATACTTAAGTATTTCGAAAATACATGGGCCTGGCCCAATAATAAGGTGACGCAGCACCTAAAATAGCCTCTGGAAGAAATTTATGAAGTGGCATCTTGTATATTTCGTCCAAGGCTTCATGCACTCCTTATGGCGGCTTCAAAGTCCTGAAATCATCACTTGTAACTCCGTTCTTGATCCCCTTGCGCATGCCATCAACTCCATGCGTGTTCTTGCTCCAATGTTCATCCTTCTCCAAGCTAGGCCCTTCATTTGTAAGCAAAACAAATGTATCCAATTTAGGCAGCATCATAATCTCATGAACATTAGAATCATTACTAAGAAACGAAAGTACCTGGTAATTTAATTAGCGTGCGCGAGCTCTAGTAATTGGTCCAGTATATGTAACAGTAGGGGTTGTGGGTGTAACAATGGTATTGATGTCCTCATCATCCTCCCCTTCTTGAAATGAAGTCGTCCTCGACAGAAGTGCATCTTCCTCACCCAAATAAGGCTTCAAATCTGCAATGTTAAAAGTGGGACTAACCCCAAAATCTACAGGTAGATCAAGTTTATATGCATTATCATTTATTTTCTCTAACACCTTAAAAGGACCATCAGCACGTGGCATTAGCTTTGATTTGCGCAGATTAGGAAATCTATCTTTACGCAAATGTAACCAAACAAGATCTCCAGGCGCAAACACAACATGTTTTCTACCCTTATCTCCAGCAAGTTTATATTTAGCATTCATACGCTCAATGTTTTCCTTAGTTAACTCATGCATTTTTAAAATCAATTCAGAATGTTCTTTAGCATCAAAATTAACCTTCTCTGAAGATGGAAGAGGCAACAAATCAATAGGTGCACGAGGTAGGAAACCATACACAATTTCAAAAGGGCACATCTTAGTAGTAGAATGCAATGAACGACTATAAGCAAATTCAATATGAGGCAAGGATTCTTCCCACATTTTCTTGTTATTCTTCAAAACAGCCCTAAGCATAGTAGACAATGTTCTATTGACTACTTCAGTTTGTCCATCAGTTTGGGGGTGACAAGTAGTACTAAAAAGCAGCTTAGTCCCCAACTTAGCCCATAAACATCTCCAAAAGTGGCTAAGAAATTTAGTATCACGATCTGAAACAATAGTATTTGGCACACCATGTAAGCGAATAATTTCACGAAAGAACAAATCAGCAACATTAACAGCATCATCGCTTTTATGACATGGTATAAAGTGTGCCATTTTCGAGAACCTATCCACGACAACAAATATGCTATCCCTCCCCTTCTTTGTTCGAGGTAAACCTAAAACAAAGTCCATAGATATATCCTCCCAAGGAACACTAGGTACAGGCAAAGGCATATATAAACCATGAGGATTGAGTCATGACTTAGCTCTTTGACATGTAGTGCAGCGAGCAACAAAACGCTCAACATCCCGTCTCATCTTTGGCCAAAAGAAATGTGTAGCAAGTATATCCTCCGTCTTCTTGATGCCAAAGTGTCCCATTAATCCTCCTCCATGCGCCTCCTGTAACAACAAAAGACGAACGGAGCTAGCTGGAATGCATAGCTTGTTAGCACGAAACACAAATCCATCGTTAAGAACGAACTTGTTCCAAGTTCTCCCTTCCTTACAATTCTGCAATACATCTTTAAATTCAGCATCATGAACATATTGATCTTTGATGGTCTCCAAACCAAATATTTTAAAGTCAAGTTGTGAAAGCATAGTATAACGACGAGACAAGGCATCAACAATAACATTTTCTTTACCCTTCTTGTGTTTAATGACATAAGGGAAAGTCTCAATGAATTCAACCCATTTAGCATGTCTACGGTTCAGTTTTGCTTGACTTTTAATGTGTTTCAAAGATTCATGATCAGAATGTATAACAAATTCCTTGGGCCATAAATAATGTTGCCATGTTTCTAAGGTCCGAACAAGAGCATATAATTCTTTATCATAAGTAGAATAGTTCAGACTAGGCCCACTCAATTTTTCAGAAAAGTATGCAACAGGTTTTCCATCTTGTAATAACACACCTCCTAATCCAATTCCACTAGTATCACATTCAAGCTCAAAAGTCTTATTGAAATTAGGAAGTTGGAGTAAAGGAGCATGTGTCAACTTATCTTTCAATACCGTGAAGGCTTTCTTGTGCGGTACCCCAAACAAAAGGCACATCCTTCTTTGTAAGCTCGTTGAGAGGTGCAGCAATGGTGCTAAAATCTCTCACAAAACGCATATAGAAACCAGCGAGGCCAAGGAAACTCGTCACTTGTGTGACCGTTTTGGGCTGCGGCCAACTCTCAATAGCTTCAATCTTGGCTTTATCAACTTCAATTCCCTGTGGAGTAACAACATAGCCAAGAAAAGATACTCGGTCGGTGCAAAAGGTGCACTTTCCAAGGTTTCCAAACAAACGTGCATCACATAGAGCAATAAAAACAGCATGTAAATGTTCCAAATATTCCTCCAAAGATTTGCTATAAATCAATATGTCATCAAAGTAAACTACCACAAATCGTCCAATGAAAGCACGTAAAACTTCGTTCATTAACCTCATGAAAGTACTAGGTGCATTAGTTAACCCAAAAGGCATGACTAACCACTTATATAATCCAAACTTAGTTTTAAATGTTGTTTTCCATTCATCTCCCAATTTCATACGAATTTGATGGTATCCACTACGCAAATCAACTTTGGAGAATATTGTAGAGCCACTCAATTCATCAAGTATATCATCTAACCTAGGAATAGGATGATGATAACGAATAGTAATATTATTAATGCCTCTACAATCAACGCACATACGCGACGTACCATCCTTTTTCGGCACTAAAATGATAGGAACAGCACAAGGACTAAGGGATTCGCGTATATAACCTTTGTCGAGCAGTTCTTGTACTTGACGCATAATCTCCTTCGTCTCCTCTGGATTGGTACGGTATGGTGCACAGTTGGGTAGCGAAGCACCGGGAATTAAGTCAATTTGATGCTCAATCCCTCGAATAGGTGGTAATCCCGGTGGCACGTCTTGTGAAAAGACGTCAGCGAACTCCTGCAAAATGTTAGTGACAGCAGGGGGCAAAGAGGAAGGCACGTCCTCGAATGAAAATAATGCCTCTTTGCACACGAAAGCATAGCAAACAGATTTGCTAAAATCTAGCTCATCAATATCAGATTTGGTGGCAAGTAAACATGCACTTCTCAATTTAATTTCAGAAACAACATTAGATGGTTTATTATTAGGCTTCATTTGGTGCTCAAATTCTTTTGCCACAATCTGATTTTCACTCTTATTTGTCTCCTGTTTTGCTTTATTAGCTCTATTAATATCATCTTTCAAAATGGAATTAGGAGTCATAGGAAGCAAAGTAATATTTTTATCGTTATGAACAAGAGTATACTGATTGGTTCTACCATGGTGTACAGAATTTTTATCAAATTGCCATGGTCTACCAAGTAATAAGGAACATGCTTGCATAGGTACCACATCACAATCAACATAATCAGCATATGTAGAGATACTAAAATGCACACGAACAGTACGTGTTACCTTAATCTTGCCGCTGTTGTTGAACCATTGGATGTAGTAAGGATGTGGATGTGGTCTTGTGGTGACAGATAGCTTCTCCACCATCTCCATGCTAGCCAAGTTATTGCAGCTCCCTCCATCTATGATCACGCGAACAGAATGTTCCTTCACAACTCCCTTTGTATGGAACAAATTATGCCTCTGATTTTGCTCAGCTTGTGTAACCTGCACACTCAAAACACATTGAGCAACTAAACATTCATACCTGTCAGCATCTTCAGGAGCCATGTATTGCGTCTCATGATCAGAATCGTCTCCACCGTGTTCGTCACGTGTAATAAGAGCCAAAGTCTCCTCATCATAGTCACTAGCGGACTCATACCCACCATCCTCAGTAACAATCATCACAAGCTTAGATGGGCATTCTCTCGCATAATGACCTCCACCCTTGCAACGTCGACAAATAATATCATGTGTTTGCCCTGTTGATGCCATGGATGAAGAAGAGCTCTTTGCAGGCCCAGAAGGTGTGCTCTTGGCAGATAGTGGTGATTGTGCCTGCTTTATTGTATCACGGTTGGAGGTGGCAGCCGACGGAGGCGCCGGTGTAGCAGAACATGTGGAAGTAGATGATGCACGTGGTGTCCATGATGAAGGTCGACCTGCAGAAAAGTTAGTCCGCGCCAATGCCTCTCGATCCTGCACTTCATGTTCAGCTTTACAAGCAAGATGGAATAAACGAGTGATATTAGTATACTCCTTATACTCTAGAATCGTCTGAATCTCTCTATTTAATCCACCCATAAAACGTGCAAGCATAGCTTCATTCTCCTCAACAATACCACATCTAATCATGCCAGTTTGTAATTCCTGATAATATTCTTCTACAGAATTTTTTCCCTGTCTTAAGCGCTGCAATTTTTGAAGTAACTCACGTTCATAATATGGTGGAACCCAACGAGTACGCATAGCAGTTTTCAAAGCAGCCCAAGTAGCCGGAATAGGATATAATCTACAATGCTCAGACCACCAAACACATGCAAAACTAGTGAAAGCACAAACAGCAGCAGGAACACGTCTCTCCTCGGGATATTGTAAACATGTAAATCGTTGTTCAGTTTCTAACTCCCAAGTAAGATATATATCAGGAACATATCTACCCTCAAATGGTGGAATATTTAATTTTAGTTTAGGGAGATGGTCATGATCTCGTACCTGAGGGTGAGCCCTACCATTGCCATTATTTGCATGTGGACGACCTGGTGGTTGCTGTGCTGGTGGTGGCACGTAGTTCTGATTTTGATCAACCTCATCCTCATAATCTCCCACATAATCATCCTCCTCCACATCAGCAGTAGGAGCCACATAAGTATCAATAGCAGCACCGGTAGTTTGGCCCGACTGAAGAGGGACACGGCTCGCTCGGCGGAGGGTTGTTTCCCGACGTGGAGGTAGTCGGTGTTGTTGCTGTTGTTGCAGAGGTGTGGCAGGAGCAGCCGGTGGTGGTGGTGGAAAACGCGAAAGCAATTCAGCAAACTTGTTATCGAGCTTTGTTTCAAACGTCTTCTCCATGCCACCTATCTTCTCCATGGCCTATTCAAATCTGTTTATCACATCTTGCACCTGTCCACTCATCATTTGCTGAAACATATCATGAAGATCCTTGTTCGTCAAGTTCTCCCAGTCAGTCTCGTCGGCTTGTGATCCTGGCATGGTTAGCAGCAATAGAAACACACAAGAATATGATCCTACAGATTACTAACAAGTGGTGGTCGTGGCGGGTGTCACAAATCCGTCAAGCAAATCTCAAATTCTTACCAGTTCTTACCCAGTAGCAGGCGGTGATCGGCAACCGTTGTAGTCAAAACTCTCAAAAGCTTGGATGGAGCGATTGCCAGGGAGAGTCAAACGCATGACCTAGATGTATGTGGAGCTGGGAAGGCATATAGTATGGTAGCAAAAAGGGTCAGCAATAATCAATTTAGAGATGCAAAGTTGAATAAACGCTCAACGACGGTACTGTGCTGGTCCTAGGCTAGACCGTGCTAGAGACGCGAGCCTAAAACACTAACAAAATCACGGCGCTGCACGTAAATAAGGGAAAAGCACACTCTGGAACTCTCTTTTTTTCGCTCTTTTTTTTGCGCTCCTTTTTTTGCGCTCCTCTTTTTTTTTGCGAAAAAACACTATAATGGCGAGTGTCTCAAAACTCTTCCCTCGTCAAACTGATAGGATGGGCACGGAATTTTTTTTTCACTTTTTTTTCGAAAATCAGGGCAGCGACGACGAAAAAGTGCGACAAAAAATCACTATGATGGCACGTGGCTCAAAAGACTCAGAAAAGCCTAAAAATAGGATAGGGAAAAAAATTTGCCCGTGAAAATTTTGGCCTAAAAACTGCCCGGGGGTCTCCAGACTTTTTTTTCGAGACCTATGCAGGCAAGGAAACACGAAACGGAATTTTGATTGATCTCAAGAACAAACCTAATATGAGAAGAACTCGGATTGGTGGTGGATATATGGTTGTGGTATATGGCAGCGGTGGTGGTATATGGTAGCGGTGGTGGTATATGGATACGGATTGGTGGTGGTATATGGATACGGATTCAGAGCAGTGGCGGATAAGCAATGGTGGTAGATGGCAAGGCGATGATGATGGTGCGGCGGCGTCGTGACAACTTATGACCAGAACTCGAAACTCTAAAAGACTAGACTCTAAGACCAGCAACTTGACACGACGATGCAACCGCAAATTCAACAAAGCAAAAACCCTAAAAAGATTATGCAAAGGCTCAGATTGGTTCGGATATGACAAACTAACCCTAATTTTTTGTGTGTGGCTTTTTCGTGGACTGTAGGTATGAAGAGCAGACTCGATCTAATCTATGAAAAACTGTAAAATCTCACCGAGCAACCTGGAAATCTGATACCACTTGATAGAGGCTAAGGTGTCCCGATGTTTCGATGAGATGGTGGCTATCGTTTTCTGTGGAAGTCGACCTTGACGATCCGACTACGAACGTGCAAGACGTCGCGCCTTAGCAATCGCTAAACCAACTTCCGAGGGTTATTGACCACGCCGGAGCATGATCAACCTGACCACGAGGGTCTGTTTCCTGCGAACAAACGAAGAACAAGCAAGAAACTGAGATTGCAATCGGGATATTGCGAATATAAGATGAAAGCTTTATTGATCAAGGTGGGGTTCTGTGACGTCTTGGTCTGGTCGTTGGACACAAACGAAGTACGCGAAGTTGCAGCTATGGCGAACTTTTAATCTAAACAAAACCCAAAGTCTAAACGATGCCCTAAGGGCTGTATATATGGAGGAAGAGGGGGGAATTTCGTGGCCCTTGAGGGTGGGGTCCGAAACCAACCCTAACTCTTGTGTCCCCACACATACAGACTCTAAAAGTAGCCTATACTTAAGTATTTCGAAATTACATGGGCCTGGCCCATTAATAAGGTGACGCAGCACCTAGAATAGCCTATGGACGAATATTATGACGTTCTTGTATATTTCGTCCAAGGCTTCATGCACTCCTTATGGCGGCTTCAAAGTCCTGAAATCATCACTTGTAACTCCGTTCTTGATCCCCTTGCGCATGCCATCAACTCCATGCGTGTTCTTGCTCCAATGTTCATCCTTCTCCAAGCTAGGCCCTTCATTTGTAAGCAAAACAAATGTATCCAATTTAGGCAGCATCATAATCTCATGAACATTAGAATCATTACCAAGAAACGAAAGTACCTGGTAATTTAATTGGCGTGCGCGAGCTCTAGTAATTGGTCCAGTATATGTAACAGTAGGGGCTGTGGGTGTAACAATGGTATTGATGTCCTCATCACATTGCCGCTGGTTCATGTTGTGCTCAATTACTTTGGATGACCCAAACTCTTAAAGATTATGGGATTTATGTGAAACATGTTCCACTGCTTTGTGACAATGAAAGTGCTATCAAAATTGGTCATAATCCTGTACAACATTCTCGAACTAAGCATATTGAAGTTCGTCATCATTTCATTCGAGATCATGTTGCTAAGGGTGACATTAATCTTAAGCACGCTCGCACCGATAATAAATTAGCGGATATATTTACTAAACCTCTTGATGAGAAAGTATTTTGCAGGTTGAGAGGTGAATTGAACATCATTGATGCTTCAAACTTGGAGTAGAAACTCCATTGGATACATGCAAGACATGAGCTTATGACTAATCCATGATATATCTCTTATGATAACTATCTTATGTTTTGGATATATTTGTACCTTGCATGTTGTCTAACCCATGTAGGTGCTTGGTTGAATCTAATTCCATGAGATTGCGACTCACTCACATCTTGAGCAATCTCTACATCACCAAGACTCTACACAATGGTGGTTGAAGACAAGGAAGCACAAAACCATTCAAACATATCCTTTGACAAATTCTATGTTGAGCTTCATGATTGTCATTTTTGGATACACAAGTGCTCTTCCTTGCAAAGAACTAACCCATGTAGGTAGATGAACTCAAACTCCAAGTGGTGCTCCCAACTCTTGATGAGCTACATCAACCTTGAGCACCCACACAAGTTCAACTACATGAGCAAGAACCACACCACCACCCAAGGTATGTTATTCCATCTTAGAGAAGCTTTACTCCAAGACATGAGTCAAAGCAACTCAACAAGATGTGAATACATCAAGATGCTTAAACGAAAAATGGTAACCCCATTTTGAGCTTAAACGATGAGTATGACCTATGATCAAGTGTTCTCACTTGACTCCTAAGTCAATATACTCTAACATAGGTGACTATGTCACCGCCCAACTCTAGATGAAGTTCTCTTGTGTTCTTTTCTGTGTTATTGCATTTGTCTCATGCATGTTTACTTTCTTTCTCTTTTTCAAAAACAAAAAAAACTTCATCTAGATCTTTTAGTTTCTTCTCTTTTCTCTTTGTTTTTGTTCTGCATTTTCTGCATTCAATTCCTTGCAAATCCTTCAGGTAATTCATTGCAAATCTTTGTGAGATCCTACATGTCTAGTGAGCTGAGGTGACAAGAGTTTTTCTCTGTGTGAACTCGATTTCACCGACTTGTAATTTTCGGTCCAACCGAATCTTTTCGGTGCCACCGAAACATACCACTCGGTGCCACCGACTTCGCAACAAGAAAAACAGTTTGCCACTTGTTCTATATTTCTTCTGATCCAACTCTACTCAATGAATCTTTTCCTCTACAAGCATCACAGTTTTATCCATTGCTTTGTGCTGAGTCTCAAGGACCAAACCTATACGACGGATTCCAGAAAGCCCTTCTTGGAAATTGATGTCAAAGGGGGAGAGAGAGATCACATCAAAGCTTGTAGGAGAGAGAGATCACATCAAGGGAGAGAAAAAGTCTCAAGGACCAAACCTACAAGAGAGAAAGTATTAAGGGGGAGAGAGAGACTTCCAGGGGGAGAGAATACTCAAGGATCCCAGATGCTTGATGCTTGATGTTCAAGAGGAGAGATGTCACATGTCTTTTTAGGGGGAAAGACATGTTCATTTGTATCTTTCAGCTCTGATTTTCTGTTCCTTATCTTCTCCCAATATCCCATGTAAGATTCAGGGAGAGCAAGACACCTAAGGGAAAGAAATCAGTCAAATTCATTGCATATCTTTATTCTTGGGGACATGTTGAATCCAATGTGGTACCTTGTACTCACTCTCTACATGTCATCCCAGTCTTGGTATTATTGTGGTTTCTTTTGTTTGCTTTGGCTAGTGGATGTACCTGTGTTATCTAACCTTGTTTGTGCAGGTTCATTCCATCCTAAGCCAACTCAAGACCACAAGGTAAGTATATGTATCAAAATCATGAGTATGAGGAGTTCTTGCTTATGTACATACTGTTTGAAAGAAGGACTCATGAGCATGAAGGTATTTTCCTTGGTAATCTTTTGCTCTGATGCATATGGCCAAGATACATGTAACACATTGCCTACTCTGTCATGGTTATGCTCTCACATGCCTCTATATTTCATATTTACATGAGTGCATACATGTAGGGGGAGCCTATGCTTGTTACATGTCCTTCCAAAGCTTTACTTGTTGTTCTTTATATCTTTATCTAAAGCTTTGATGTATGTTGCCATCAATTACCAAAAAGGGGGAGATTGAAAGCACAAGTGCTCCCTAGGTGGTTTTGATAATTGATACCAACATATCTCTTATTGGACTAACATTTCTATCTAGCATGTTTCAGATAAGTTCAACAATGGAGTGGCATGGACTAAAGGTTGTGGGAACTCCTTCAAGATGCTAAGGACAAAGGATTGGCTAAAGCTTCAAGCTCAAGACTCTTCATTTCACATTTTAGTGATCCAAGATCACATTGAGTCCATAGGAAAAGCCAATACTATCAAGAAGGGATGAGGTGTTGCTTAATGAGCCTCTTGCTTCATGTGCTTAATGATATGCTCCAAAATCCTCAGCTACTTTCCCATATCCACATATGACCTAAACCCTAAGCCAAACTCGGTCCTACCGATTCTTCCTATCCGGCGCCACTGAGTTTCACTTGTCATAAGCCACTGCCAAACCCTAGCAATTCGGTTCTACCGATAGGGATCTCGGTCTCTCCGAGATGGGATTGCAAACTCTCTGTTACCTATTGCAATATTTTCGGTCCCACCGAGATATGCAATCGGCCCCACCGAGATTGCAATGTAAATTCAGTGTTTCCTTTTTGTAACTTTTCGGTCTCACCGAAAGAGCAAATCGTTCCCACCGAGTTTGCCTGACCAACTCTCTGGTTAGCTAATTACCAAATTCGGTCTCACCGAGTTTGTGTAATCGGTCTCACCGAGATTACGTTATGCCCAAACCCTAACCATATCGGTCCTACCGAGTTGCATGTCAGTCCCACCGAAAATCTCTAACGGTCACTAGGTTTACCTTTTCGGTCCGACCGAGTTTGTTGATTCGGTTCCTCCGAGATTGGAAAACTGTGTGTAACGGTTGGATTTTGTGTGGAGGCTATATATACCCCTCCACCTCCTCTTCATTCGTGAAGAGAGCCATCAGAACACATACACAATTCCAACTCATATGTTCTGAGAGAGAACCACCTACTCATGTGTTGAGACCAAGATATTCCATTCCTACCATATGAATCTTGATCTCTAGCCTTCCCCAAGTTGCTTTCCACTCAAACCTTCTTTCCACCAGATCCAAATCCTATGAGAGAGAGTTGAGTGTTGCGGAGACTATCATTTGAAGCACAAGAGCAAGGAGTTCATTACCTACACACCATTTGTTACTTCTTGGAGAGTGGTGTCTCCTAGATTGGCTAGGTGTCACTTGGGAGCCTCCGACAAGATTGTGGAGTTGAACCAAGGAATTTGTAAGGGCAAGGAGATCGCCTACTTCGTGAAGATCTACCACTAGTGAGGCAAGTCCTTTGTGGGTGATGGCCATGGTGGGATAGACAAGGTTGCTACTTCGTGGACCCTTTGTGGGTGGTTGCTTCTTCGTGGACCCTTCGTGGGTGGAGCCCTCCGTGGACTCGCGCAACCATTACCCTTTGTGGGTGGAGCCCTCCGTGGACTCGCGCAACCGTTACCCTTCGTGGGTTGAAGTCTCCATCAACGTGGATGTAGGATAGCACCACCTATCCGAACCACGGGAAAAACATCCGTGTCTCCAATTGCGTTTGAACTCTCCAAACCCTTTCCCTTACATTCTTGCAAGTTGCATGCTTTACATTCCGCTGCTCATATACTCTTTGCATGCTTGCTTGATATGTATTGTGTATGTTGAAATTGTGCCTAAACTCCACTTAAACCAAAAAAGCTTAAAAATTGCAACTTTAGCATTAAGTGTCTAATCACCCCCCCTCTAGACACATCTACTTCTAGATCCTACACCAGTTCAGCACTCGAAAACAAAGCACATTGAAATTCATCATCACTTTCTCAGAGATCATGTTGTGAAGGAAGACATTGATATCATACACGTCAACACTAAAGAGCAATTGGCAGATATCTTCACCAAGCCCTTGGATGAGAAGAGGTTTTGCAAGTTACGGTGTGAGCTAAATATCCTGGAATCCTCAAATGTCCTATGATCAGGCACACATCCTAACCCTTATGCATATTGATGACTTAGATGTGCAACACACGAAGTAAAGTATATCTTCAATCAATGAAGACATACATTCTAAGTGTGAACACATTAATGTGGAATTTGACTTCGGAGCGCCACGATAATTATGCGTCATGTCTGGGTCTAATACTTCCTATACGGTGGGTAACGCCACCACCAAACGTTCTATTTTGAAGTGTTTCACTCATGGCGTTACCTTGCAATGTCTTCACATTTGGTTTGGCTTCGATCTCAACATATTTTCATGATTATCTTCACTATGTTGATTATATATATATATATACTAGTGTTCTGTCCTCTACAGCATTCACTTATAGCTATGTCTTCGTGTTGAATATTTTGAACTAAGTGAATGTGATCGGACCGTAACCTCTCTATGCTTTCTATCTCAAACTCTATCTCTCCAAGTCATATGCATTCTATTGAAACTGTCGAATGTCTTCTCTGCGTCCTTGTCAGTAGAAGATACAGAGACAACCATTAAGTCCGTTTTCAATGCTCATTCCTCCACATGAAATCCGGAGAAGTAGGAACGACCACCTGACAATCCAGGCGTGCGTGGGACGTGTTACAAACCCCAAAATTCCGCATAATGGCCACATGTTCCTCAGATGCGAATCGCCAGGGGCACCTGTGTAATAGCACAGTGCCGCCCCTGTACCTATAAATACACACTCACGACGGTCATTATCTCTTCTTCCACCCTCGCACGAACCCTAGCACCACCGCTAGCCCTCGACGACGCCGGCGATGAAGCACTTCGCTGCCGCAACCTCTCTGACGCCGTCTTCACGCCGACCGCGGACATCGTCCTCTCCGCCTTCACCGTAGGTGTCCTCCGTCGCCAAGTTAGGGCACGGAAGATCGAACTGCTCGGCCTCATCTTACACTCCGTCTAGCAGTTCTTAGTGTGGTAAATAAAACTTCCTCTTTTTACAGCACCATTGGTCCTATGTATTTGTCACTTTCTACCAAAAGCAGTTTCTGTGCACACAAGCTAGATCTCTCTCATACTGCATCTCATAACATGCCTAGTATATTCGCTTGTGCTTCACAAAGTAGTTAGATTCCTCACTTGTACTGATCTGTGGATTCGTACAAATCTGGAACCAACTTCTTATCTATGAGTGAATGTCTTCGCACGATGAGGTCAATGTCGTCTAAACTGATTTATCTTCAAAATCTTCTGAGAATGCATATGACCTCTTCCCCTTCCCTCGCACCTTAATGCTATCACAGGTACATTTCCGTGGGAGAATCCTTTGGTTCTCATAGTCTGCATTCATTTGCAGAATTCTTACAGCATCACATAAATTCTCCCGAAGCCAGTTCCTGTTGGTCCAGCAAGCGGAACCCTTTGAAGCCTTTCAAGTTAAAGTTTATGGCTTCAGAGAAAGCAGCAAGGAAGGGTGGCAGAAAGCGTCGTGGTGAGACCTCCAGAGATCTGCCAGATGAACTCTCAGAAATGTACAAGACAGATCCTGAAGAGGATTACAGTCAGCGCAAGACCCGAATCCAATGGATTCGAAGATATTGGGCAGAACACTGGTTCAAATACAAATTTGTGACCCAGGAGTATGCTGAGAAAAACGCCATCAAGAGACCATGTGGAGACATCCTATTCAAGAATCTTCTACCCAGGTCCAGAGATGAAGCCATTGCTCAAGGCTTCTATCCATGCATGGTCCGTGGACCACAACCTGCTGATGCACACTCGTCGTCACTGCTATGGTGTCGTGATGACAATCTGTTCCAGCGCAACTTCCAGTTTGCTCAGAACTCAGCGAAGCAGAACAAGAAGACTTTTGGGTTAGACTTCAACCCTGGTCCCTCAGCACCAAGGGCAGATGGCACACGAGATGCTGAACCCAATGTCATCGGTCCTTTCGCCAACCTTGAAGGCCTCATCACCTACATCTTAGTTCAAGGGACTGCAGTGAATGAGCCTGCAGCTGACACTGAATCAGAAGAAGCTCCTGCAGCTCTAAAGACAAAGAAGCTGAAGAAGCCTAAAGCTTCAAAACCCGCCCCTTCACCAAAAGTCTCAAGGGGGAAGCCACTGGCAACTGCACCTCCTGAAGACAGTGTGCAGTCTGAAGACTTATCACGCGTCTCCAAGCCCCAGAAGGCCAAGATGCCTCTTCTTCACACTGGCCAAGAGCTAACAACTGCTGCCATTCTGCGCAATGACGACATTGATCTGCCATGTGATGAAGATCTTGCAGATGATGCTCTTGAGCAACTCATCAAGAGCAAAGAAGAAGCAGAAATCTTCAATGATCTGCCTCTCTTTGATGTCACCATCATCCACAACTTCATTGACGAGTGGTTTGACACGCCAAACATTAGCTTTGAAGATCTGCAGCTACCCATTGGCCTCAGTGTTGCCTTCCAAGGCGCCATTGCTTCAGAACTTGCTATTGCCCAGCGCATTGTTGAACTGAAGCAAAAGATTGACTATGAAAAGGCTCAGTTCAAGAAGCATATGGCCAAGCTCAGCGTGCAAGAAGTGAAGAACTTCAAGACAATGATGCACGAGCTCAAGGAAGCCTTTGTGAAGAAGCATGCAGAAGCTCAGGGTTCGCATGAGCGCATGAAGACTCTGGCTGACAGATGTGTGCAAGCCTATAATGAGGCTGAGAAGCGCAAGGCACTTGGGCATCCTGGCATCGACCCCAGGATGGCCGCAAAGAAGAAGAAGAAGCATGCTACGGCTGAACCTGATGCACCAAGGCAAGAAGCAGTTTCGATTGTCTTCCCAACTAGACTGACTGGCTCGAAGCCAAAAAGCCGGTCAACAGCTTCAGAGCTCAAGAAGACAAGGACTGCTGAGGCTGAAGCCAGGAAGAGGAAACACTCTGAAGCCTCTCCTACTGCCCCCTCCAAGAAGAAGAGGAAGACCAAGAAAGCTCGGGCTGCTTCCACAGAGCCCTTGATAGTTGAACCCATTTCTATGGTCTATCCTGAAGCTGAACGACAACTGACAATTCACGAGCCTGCTTCCACAGAGGCTCATGAAGCTGAAGACATTCCAGCAGCTGATCCCACCGCTGCTGAGGACATTGGTCATCATGACAATGTAGTAGATGGTGCAGTCCTTCCTCAGTTTGAAAACAGCGAACTCATCAGCATTGGTCGTCCACTGACGCCAATTGCACAGGATGCTTCATGGGCGGATCGCCCACAAGAGGAAGAAGACTATGAGGCCCAGCCCACTCCAACTCCACAGGCCTCGTCTGCGTTCCGCTGGCTTCGCAAAGGTCCAAGGCCTCAAGTCTCTGCTGAAGACATTCCGGCTGCATCAGCCACAGAAGAAGGAGTCCCACAAGATCCCACTCCCCTGTCCCAACAGGAAGCAGTTCTCCAGGAGAATGTGCTTGTGACCGACCCTCCAGCTAGTCAAGTGGAGAATGAAAATTGTGATGCTGCCACAACCACCAATGAAGCTAATGTGGAGCCCTCCCCAGCAAAAGCTTCAGAAGACAGCGAAGCCACTGATCCCGCCACTTTTGTTCCTGAGTCTGCTGCCGGTCCCCAACTCGACTATCATGTTGAGCACATGCCTCAGGTCCAGAAGCCAATCCCAAGACTACCAAGGTTTCCAGGTCCTGCATCAGCACCTGGCTCCTTCAACATCAATGGCTTCAGGGCAGACAACATGTTCTTCAATAGCTCCAGGAACCCCTACTCAAGGGAAAGGATATCATCTGATCGGTTCTGGAGCTATCCTCAGTGAAGCTATTACTCTTGCATTCTTTACAACCAAGGTCGCATCTTCCCACACAAGCGCCTTGACGTTGAAGCTATAGCTGGTCTGCCCTGTCTGGAAGAAGCTTTAGATTGCTTCAAGGAAGTTGGACTGCTGCCATTCATTACCGACGAAGAGCATTGGAATGAAGAGCTGCTGCTTCAATTCTATGCCACACTTCACATCAGAGGGTACAACAGAGATCCGAAGACTTGGGTCCTAGAGTGGATGACTGGCAACGTTCATCACGAAGCCAATGCATTTGACATCATTGAGCTCACTGGCTTGCCCACTCCTAGCGATCTCTTCGAGCAAGGCTGTCAGCTGCATGCTGAAGCTATTGAGAGCATCTTTCAGCAGCCAGAACCTGATATGAGTCAGATGCTCAGCATGATGAAGCCATTGCCCCAAGATGCTGCTTATCCCACAGAGTTCTTCGTTGAAGACCTTGAGTATCTGCCAAGAACCATCTATCACATCATCAGGCGAACTCTCTGGCCTATCAAAGGGCACTCTCCAAATGCCAAGCTTCAGGGTGCAATGAAGACCTTGGTCTTCTATATACTTCATGGCAAATGCTTCAATGCACAGGAGTTCTTCATACGCCAACTTGCTGCATCAGGCATTGATCTGTTTGGTTTGAAGTTCTACGCCCCTTGGGTAATGCGACTGATCAAGCTACACTCCACTATCTCGTATCAGCCCTCAGCCCGCAACCATCAGATCTTCTTGCCTGACGTGGACATGTCTACTGAAGCCATATATTCTGAGCCTGCCAAGCAACCTCTAAGTCTTCAGAATGCAGAACATCAGAGTTTTACTCAGAACGTTGAAGGCGTTGAAGCAGTTTCTCGGGTGTATCCTTTGGCTGGCACTACATGTGCACCACACCCTCCTTCCACTGAAGCCACTGATAGTGCCACTGCTCCAAGACCCAAGAAGCGCACTCGTGTTCTCAACGACCGAGAGCTTCTTGTGGATCTACATCAGAAACAGGATAGGCATCATGACTGGCTGAAGCGTCAGATGAAAAGCCTCTTGGTGGAAGTTAATCGCATTCGCAATCTTGCCACCAAGAATGCTTTCGTCACCCATGAAACCTGTCGCCGCACATGGAAAGGGCTCACGATGATGTGTTCTGAAGCTGATCTTCAAGAGGATGGCTTCACTGAGAGATTCAAGTTTGACTCCACACCTCCTCAAAGGGCTGTGCTGCTAGGAACTCCATCCCTTGAAGACTCTGAGTTCTCTTCCTCTGCTGCCACAGTGACTACCAGAATTATTGAGGAAGAAGACGATGCTACTTCACCGCCACCTCCTTCAGCACCTCCAAGCTCTTCTGCACCGCCAAACAACACCAACAACCCTGCTACTTCACCTACTCCTCATGGGAACGAGTAGAGGCTCTATATCTTCAAACCTTTTTGGTCATTACTAACAAAAGGGGGAGAAGCATATGAGATTGATAGTCTTCAAGCGGGTCCATATGGGTGGGTGCTTTATATTTTGCTTCGTGCTTACAACTCTCGTTTTTGCTACATTTGGTTCTTATGAGTTGTAACACTTAAACTAGATGCCACCTTGTTTTGCGAAGATAAATTCCGCATGTGCGACGATAAATTCCGCACTTAGCTCATTCTGCAGACGTCCATTTTCCATTATGCATGTCATTATCTTCATATACTTTCACATGCATAGTGGATTGTCATCATAAGTTGAAGTGGATCTCCACAAGTACAACCTGCCATGTGCATTTGCATTCCAAAAGCAAATTAACTTATATGCACATCTTCAGGGGGAGCCCTTGCAACTTATGAAGACAATTCCTTATCCTTTACAATTTCACAGATTATATTCCCCGTTGAAAACTTCAACTAGTTTGTCATCAATCACCAAAAAGGGGGAGATTGTAAGTGCATCTAGTGCCATCCCTTGTTGGTTTTGGAGAATTGCAGGATAACACAGGTAGAAGTCCCTCATTGATTCGGTTTTACTACCAGAGATGACCCCTAAAAATGTATGAAGACATTGAAGTCAAAGGTGGTATATGAAGATATTCACATTGAAGACTATGACAAGAGAAGACACTATATGAAGCCTATGGAGCTCGAAGACTTAGATCTTTCATAGTTCTTTTTCTTTTGTGTTGAGTCATAGGAACCACCGTACTGTTAAGTGGGGTCCAAGAGAACCAGTCAGGATGACTGAAGTGATGCCTAAACCAAAAACCTATGTCTTCGAGTGAAGACTATGAGAGCGAATCTTGTCCAGAGTCAGACAAGTCAGCTTTGCTTGTAGCCCAAGTAAAGTTGCCGTGTGAGTTTGAAATCTGACCGTTGGAACACGTTTCAGTTCCTTAGTGACCCAGGGTCATTTCAGACAAATCAGGTCGGGTTGCCAAGTGGCTATAAATAGCCCACCCCCTACAACCATAAATGGTTGGCTGCTCAGATTGAGAGTACGGCTTTTGTCGTTTGAGAGCAACCCACCTCGAAGCCTTTGAGAGAGAATTCCTTGCGAGGATAAAGCCCTAACCACCCAGAGCCAGAGAGAATTTGGCATCACTTAAGTCTTCTTGTCTGTGTGATCTGAAGACTTATTACACTTGAGGATTGTGCATCCTCCAGCCAGTTAGGCGTCGCGTTCTGAGCATCCAAGAGACATTGTGGATTGCCGGTGAACGAAGTCTGTGAAGGTTTGGGAGTCTACCTTGAAGACTTACCAGAGTGATTGGGCGAGGTCTATGTGACCTTAGCTCAAGGAGAATACGGTGAGGACTGGGTGTCCTGAGCTGCGTGTTCAGGACTGGGTGTCCGGGATTGTGTGTCCTAAGGTTTAAATACCTAGCCGCTCCAACCAGACGTACAGTTGTCACAGCAACTGGAACTGGTCCAACAAATCATTGTCTTCAACGAGTCACTGGTTTTATCTTCACTTCCCTTTACTTACCGTTACTCCTTGTGAAGTCATTGTATGTTTGCACTATCATTTGTCTTCACTGAGTGACTGCGTGTTCTGTTTGGCTTCACAATATCTTCCTACCCGATCCTTACTACCTAGCTGCTATTAGTCTTTGTGCTTTAACTTCATTGAATACTTGACTATGGTTTGCCTAGTGTAGTCTACCTTCCGCTGCATGGTAATAGGTTCAATTTTATCGTTTGTCTTCAAAACTTCTATGTTCTGAAGACTTTCATAAAAATTGCCTATTCACCTCCCCTCTAGTCGATATAACGCACTTTCAAATACGTATCCGGCTTGTGACTTAGAGTCATCCGGATCAGTGTCAAAGCTAGCATCACCGCAACCATTTACGATGTGCTCTTTGTCACCCCTATACATGAGAAACATATCCTTAGTCCTTTTCAGGTACTTCAGAATGTTCTTGACCGTTGTCCGGTGATCCCACTCCTGGATTACTTTGGTACCTCCCTGCTAAACTTATAGCAATGCACACATCAGGTCTGCTACACAACATTGCAGACATGATAGAACCTATGTCTGAGGCATAGGGAATGACTTTCATTTTCTCTTTATCTTTAGTAGTGGTCGGGCATTGAGTCTGACTCAACTTCACACCTTGTAACATAGGCAAGAACCCTTTCTTTGACTGATCCATTTTGAACTTCTTCAAAACTTTATCAAGGTATGTGCTTTGTGAAAGTCCAATTAAGCGTCTTGATCTATCTCTATAGATCTTGATGCCCAATATATAAGCAACTTCATCGAGGTCTTTCATTGAAAAATTCTTATTCAAGTATCCTTTTATGCTATCCAAAAATTCTATATCATTTCCAATCAACCATATGTCATCCACGTATAATATTATAAATGCTACAGAGCTCCCACTCACTTTCTTGTAAATACACGCTTCTCTGAAAGTCTGTATAAAACAATATGCTTTGATCACACTATTAAAGTGTATATTCCAACTCCGAGATGCTTGCATGATACATCCATTTTGCATCATGTTTTCTTACTATTATTTATAATTTTTTATCCATAATAATGCTTTTTGGCGTAATTCTAATGCCTTTTCTCATAATTTGCAAGGAACACACCAAGAGGGAGAATTCTGGCAGCTGGAAATTTGGACCTGGAAAAGCTACGTCAGGCCACCTATTCTGCACAACTCACAATGAGCTGAAACTTTACGGAGGTTTATGAATTATTTGAGAAATACTGGAGCCACTAAACACCAGAGGGGGCCACCTGGTGGGCACAACCCACCTGGGCGCGCCAGGCCCCCCAGGCGCGCCCTGGTGGGTTGTGGCCTCCTCGACCCACCTTCGGTGCCGATCTTCTGGTATATAAGTGGTTTTGACCTAGAAAAAAAAATAAGAGGAGGACTTTCGGGATGAAGCGCCGCCGCCTCGAGGCGGAACTTGGGCAGGAGCACTTTTGCCCTCTGGTGGAGCGATTTTGCCACGGGAACTTCCCTCCCAAAGGGGGAAATCATCTTCATCATCACCAAGAACAACTCTCCCATCTTGGGGAGGGAAATCTCTATCAACATCTTCACCAACACAATCTCATCTCAAACCCTAGTTCATCTCTTGTATTCAATATTGTTACCAGAACTATAGATTGTTGCTAGGGGGTGACAAGTAGTGTTGATTACATCTTGTACTTGATTACTATATGGTTTATTTGGTGGAAGGTTATATGTTCAGATCCATTATGCATATTAATACCCCTCTGATCATGAGCATGTTTATTGTTTGTGAGTAGTTACCTTTGTTTTGGAGGTCACGGGAGAAATCATGTTGCAAGTAATCATGTGAATTTGATATGTGTTCGATATTTTGATAGTATGTATGTTGTGATTCCCTCAGTGGTTTCATGTGAACGTCGACTACATGACACTTCACCATATTTGGTCCTAAGGGAATGCATTGTGGAGTAGTAAATAGATGGTGGGTTGCGAGAGTGAGAGAAACTTAAACCCCAGTTTATGCACTATTCCATAAGGGACCGATTGGATCCTAGAGTTTAATGCTATGGTTAGAATTTATTCTTAATACTTCTCTCGTAGTTGCGGATGCTTGCGGGAGGGTTAATCATAAGTAGGAGGTTTGTTCAAGTAAGAACAACACCTAAGCACTGGTCCACCCACATATCAAATTATCAAAGTAGCGAACACAAATCAAACCAACATGATGAAAGTAACTAGATGAAACTCCCGTGTACCCTCAGGAACGCTTTGCTTATTATAAGAGACCGTTTGGCCTGTCCTTTGCCTCAAAAGGATTGGGCTACCTTGCTGCATACTTGTTAATATTATCATTACTTGCTCGTTACAAAATTATCTTGCTATCAAACTACTCGCTACTTATAAGAGCACTTGCAAACATTACCTTACTGAAAACTACTTGTCATTTCCTTCTGCTCCTTGTTGGGTTCGACACTCTTACTTACCGAAAAGAGCTACAATTGACCCCCTATACATGTGGGTCATCAAGGCTATTTTATGGCGCCGTTGCCGGGGAGTGAAGCGCCTTTGGTAAGTGGAATTTGGTAAGGGACCATTTATATAGTGTGCTGAAATTTATTGTCACTTGTTACTATGGAAAACAATCCTTTGAGGGGTTTGTTCGAGGTATCTACACCTCCTCCGGAACCACAATTAGCCACTGATACGTCTCCAATGTATCTATAATTTTTGATTGTTCCATGCTATTATATGATCTGTTTTGGATGTTTATGGGCTTTATTATACACTTTTATATTATTTTTGGGACTAACCTATTAACCAGAGGCCCAACCCAAATTGTTGTTTTCTTTCCTATTTCAGTGTTTTGAAAAAAGGAATATCAAACGGAGTCCAAATGGAATGAAACCTTCGGGGGAGTTATTTTTGGAACGAAAGCAATCCAGGAGATTTGGAGTAGACGTCACGGAAGCTTCGAGGTGGCCACGAGGCAGGGAGGCACGCCTGCCCCCCTGGGTGCGCCCCCACCCTCGTGGGCCCCTCGTGGCTCCCCTGACCGACTTCTTTCACCTATATATGTCCATACACCCTAAAAACATCGGGGATCAGAATATATCGGGAGTTTCGCCGCCAAAAGCCTCTGTAGCCACCGAAAACCAATCTAGACCCATTCCGGCACCCTGCTGGAGGGGGGAATCCCTCTCCGATGGCCATCTTCATCGTCCCGCCGCTCTCCATGACGAGGAGGGAGTAGTTCACCCTCGGGGCTGAGGGTATGTACCAGTAGCTATGTGTTTGATCTCTCTCTCTCTCATGTTCTTGAGGTGGTACGATCTTGATGTATCACGAGCTTTGCTATCATATTTTGATCTTATGATGTTTCTCCCTCTCTACTCTCTTGTGATGGATTGAGTTTTCCCTTTGAAGTTATCTTATCGGATTGAGTCGTTAAGGATTTGAGAACACTTGATGTATGCCTTGCATGTGCTTATCTGTGGTGACAATGGGATATCACGTGATCCACTTGATGTATGTTTTGGTGATCAATTTGCGAGTTCTGTGACCTCGTGAACTTATGCATAGGGGTTGACACACGTTTTCGTCTTAACTCTCCGGTAGATACTTTGGGGCACTCTTTGAAGTTCTTTGTGTTGGTTGAATAGATGAATCTGAGATTGTGTGATGCGTATCGTATGATCATACCCACGGATACTTGAGGTGACATTGGAATATCTAGGTGACATTAGGGTTTTGGTTGATTTGTATCTTAAGGTGTTATTCTAGTATGAACTCTATGATAGATCAAACGGAAAGAATAGCTTCATGTTATTTTACCCTGGACTCTTGAATAGATCGATCAGAAAGGATAACTTCGAGGTGGTTTCATACCCTACAATAATCTCTTTGTTTGTTCTCCGCTATTAGTGACTTTGGAGTGACTCTTTGTTGCATGTTGAGGGACTGTTATATGATCCAATTATGTTATTATTGTTGAGAGAACTTGCACTAGTGAAAGTATGAACCCTAGGCCTTGTTTCCTAGCATTGCAATACCATTTACGCTCACTTTTATCATTAGTTACCTTGCTGTTTTTATATTTTCAGATTACAAATACTCATATCTATCATCCGTATTGCACTTGTATCACCATCTCTTCGCCGAACTAGTGCACCTATACAATTTACCATTGTATTGGGTGTGTTGGGGACACAAGAGACTCTTTGTTATTTGGTTGCAGGGTTGTTTGAGAGAGACCATCTTCAACCTACGCCTCCCATGGATTGATAAACCTTAGGTCATCCACTTGAGGGAAATTTGCTACTGTCCAACAAACCTCTGCACTTGGTGGCCCAACAACATATACAAGAAGAAGGTTGCGCAGTAGACATCAAGCTCTTTTCTGGCACCGTTGCCAGGGAGGTTAGCGCTTGAAGGTATATCTTTAGATCTTGCAATCGAATCTTTTAGTTTCTTGTTTTATCACTAGTTTAGTTTATATAAGAAAATTACAAAAAAAATGGATTTGAATTTGCCTCATACGCTTCATCTTTTTAATATTTTTCATGAGAATGATGGAAAGGAAAATTGTGCTCAAGTGCTAGAAGAAGAAGTCTATAAAATGTTTGGCACTAAATCTTTGAATGATGAGCATGATTGCAATGTTGTTAGTATGGATTCTTTGAATATCCATAGTACTAATGATGATTGCACTAGTCATGATGAAAATGTCTCTTATAAGCATGTCAATTTTTGTGGAGTGCATAGAGTTTGCAAGTACACACCAAATAGGGAAGATAGATTTTGCAAGAGGCATGAGTATTTGGAAACTAAATGGTTGCAAGAAAGTCTAGATGTTTGTGCTAAAAATTTAAAATTTCTTCACCATACTTGTGAACTTTGCAATGAACATGGTCATTTAAATCTCCAATGCAAATTGTTCCATGATCGTATCGTGTCCAAAAATCGTGATGACTTGATTTCCCTTGCACATCATAATTAACTTAGTTTGCTTTTGGGTTATTAAGAAATGAAACGTATAACTAAGCATATTCCAGAATATAACCTTGATAAATTCCTCGATATTGATCTAGAAGAAATATTTTTGTACTGTGTGGTGAATTGCATTGAAAATCCTTATATTGCCAATTACATAAAGAAAATAAAACAAATAGAGGATGAAGAGAATACTAATGAAAGGGAAGAGTCTTCCCAATATCCTCCTATTATTTCTTATGATGAGTCAGGCAACGAGGAGGAGCCTTCTATTCAACCAATCTCATTAATAAGGAGCTCCGAAAGGAGGGATAAACCCATACTAATGTGAAGAAGAAAAATAAAATATAGAGAAGTAAAGGTAAAGAGGTATCCTCCCAAATGATGTTGCTCCTTTTACTCATTGTGATGATGATAATTGTTATACTATTGGTGCTATCCATACTATCAATGATGAGAGTGATTATGCTTATGATATGAAAAGGCCCAGGCTTGGGGATGCTATGTTTGATTAGAATGACAAGTTTGAAAATATATTTGCTGCAATGAATGTTTGCCACAAGATTGGGGATGCTATGTTTGATGAAGATGATATTTTTTGTCCCGCAAGTTTTGATGAGCAAATTTATTTTGATGATAGCATGCCTCCTATTTATGATGATTATATTGATGAAAGTGGGTTTGGAAGAGTGTCAACTTTAGGAAGTAATGATCCCACTATTTTGGAGGGTGTTGAATCTTATTGTGAGAATTATGAAAGTGGATTTGGAGAGGTTGTGACTTTATTTAGTAATGATTCCACTATCTTGGAAGAGGTTTCAATCGATTATGATGAGAACAAAGTTGCTACTTATGATGATTATTGTGATGATACTTATACTATAAAAATTAGTGATGATTATATTTATAAAACTTGTCATGATTATGATTACCCTTTTTCTGAAAATTACTCCTTTAATATGGAAACAATCTATAGTATTCGAGTTTCTTATGATACTCCCACTATTCCGAACGAGAAGAATTTTGCTTATGTGGAGAGTAATAATATTTCTGTGCTTGTAGATCATGAAAAGAATGCTTTATGTGATAGTTATATTGTTGAATTCATTCATGATGCTACTGGAAATTATTATGAGGGAGGAACATATGCTTGTAGGAATTGCAATAATATCAAGTTTCCTCTCTATGTGCTTAAAGTTTCAAAGTTATGCTTGTTTTACCCTCCTATGCAAGTTGATTCTTGTTCCCACAAGTTGTTTGCTCACAAAATGCCTATGCATAGGAAGTGGTTAGACTTAAATGTGCTAGTAATATTCTTCGTGATGCTCTATTTATGTTTCAATTCTTATCTTTTAATTGAGCATCCTTGAAATCATCATGCCTAGCTAAGGGCGTTAAACGTTAGCGCTTGTTGGGAGGCAACCCAATTTTATTTTTGTTCCTTGCTTTTTGCTCCTGTTTAGTAATAAATAATTCATCTAGCCTCTTTTTATATGTGGTTTTATGATTTTAATTAGTGTTTGTGCCAAGTATAACCTTTGGGAAGACTTGGGGAAAGTCTTTGCGATCTTGCTGTAAAAAACAGAAACTTTAGTGCCCACGAGATTTGATGCCATTTTTTATTGGAGAGTAATATTTAGTTAATTCTTTTTGAAGATGATTAATAGATAAATTACTCACGTCCAGCAATTTAGTTTAGAATTTTTGGGGTTCCAGAAGTATTCTAAATCTACAGATTACTACAGACTGTTCTGTTTTTGACAGATTCTGTTTTTCGTGTGTTGTTTGCTTATTTTGATGAATCTATGGCTAGTAATAGAGTTTATGAACCATAGAAAAGTTGGAATACAGTAGGTTTAACACCAATATAAATAAATAATGAGTTACCTTGAAGTTGTGGTTTGTTTTCTTTTACTAACGGAGCTCACGAAGATTTTCTTTTAAGTTTTGTGTTGTGAAGTTTTCAAGTTTCGGGTAAGGATTTGATGGATTATGGAACAAGGAGTGGCAAGAGCCTAAGATTGGGGATGCCCAAGGCACCCCAAGGTAACATCCAAGGACACCAAAAAGCCTAAGCTTGGGGATGCCCCGGACGGCATCCCCTCTTTCGTCTTCGTCTATCAGTAAGTTTACTTGGAGCTATATTTTTATTCGCCACATGATATGTGTTTTGCTTGGAGCGTCTTGTATGATTTGAGTCTTTGCTTTTTAGTTTACCACAATCATCCTTGCTGTACACACCTTTTGAGAGAGACACACATGAATTGGAGTTTATTAGAATACTCTATGTGCTTCACTTATATCTTTTGAGCTATATAGTTTTTGCTCTAGTACTTCACTTATATCTTTTAGAGCACGGTGGTGGTTTTATTTCATAGAAATAATTGATCTCTCATGCTTCACTTATATTATTTTGAGAGTCCTTTAGAACAACATGTCAATTTGCTTTTAGGCATAATAAAAACTTTCATATAAGTGCATTGAATACTAAGAGAAGTTTGATACTTGATGATTGTTTTGAGATATGGAGATAGTGATATCAGAGTCATGCTAGTTGAGTAGTTGTGAATTTGAGAAATACTTGTGTTGAAGTTTGCAAGTCCCGTAGCATGCACGTATGGTAAACGTTGTGTAAAAAATTTGAAACATGAGGTTATTTGATTGTCTTCCTTATGAGTGGAGGTCGGAGACGAGAGATGGTCTTTTCCTACCAATCTACCCCCCAGGAGCATGCGCGTAGTGCTTGGTTTTTGATGACTTGTAGATTTTTGCAATAAGTATGTGAGTTCTTTATGACTAATGTTGAGTCCATGGATTATACGCACTCTCACCCTTCCACCATTGCTAGCCTCTTCGGTATCGTGCATTGCCCTTTCTCACCTTAAGAGTTGGTGCAAACTTCGCCGGTGCATCCAAGCCCCGTGATACGATACGCTCTATCACACATAAACCTCCTTATATCTTCCTCAAAACAGCCACCATACCTACCTATTATGGCATTTCCATAGCCATTCCGAGATATATTGCCATGCAACTTTCCACCGTTCCGTTTATTATGACACGCATCATCATTGTCATATTGCCTTGCATGATCATGTAGTTGACATCATATTTGTGGCAAAGCCATCATTCATAATTCTTTCATACATGTCACTCATGAGTCATTGCACATCCCGGTACACCGTCGCAGGCATTCATATAGAGTCATATCTTGTTCTAGTATCGAGTTGTAATCATTGAGTTGTAAATAAATAGATGTGTGATGATCATCAGTAATAGAGCATTTTCCCATAAAAAAAGGCCCCCAAAAAATTTAAATTTAAAATATATATTAAAAAGGGGGCAATGCTACTATCCTTTTTTCCACACTTGTGCTTCAAAGTAGCACCATGATCTTTATGATAGAGAGTCTCTTGTTTTGTCAATTTCATATACTAGTGGGAATTTTTCATTATAGAACTTGGCTTGTATATTCCAATAATGGGCCTCCTCAAGTGCCCTAGGTCTTCGTGAGCAAGCAAGTTGGATGCACACCCACTTAGTTCTTTTTGATGAGCTTTCATACATTTATAACTCTAGTGCATCCATTGCATGGCAATCCCTACTCCTTGCATTGACATCAATTGATGGGAATCTCTCTAGCCCATTGATTAGCCGCATCGATGTGAGACTTTCTCCTTTTTTGTCTTCTCCACATAACCCCCTTCATTATATTCTATTCCACCCATAGTGCTATATCCATAGCTCACGCTCATGTATTGCGTGAAAGTTGAAAAAAGTTTGAGATTACTATAGTATGAAACAATTGCTTGGCTTGTCAACGGGGTTGTGCATGATGAGAGCATTCTTGTGTGACGAAAATGGAGCATGACCAAACTATATGATTTTGTAGGGATGAACTTTCTTTGGCCATGTTATTTTGAGAAGACATGATCGCTTAGTTAGTATGCTTGAAGTATTATTATTTTTATGTCAATATTAAACTTTTATCTTGAATCTTTCGGATCTGAACATTCATGCCACAATGAAGAAAATTACATTGAGAAATATGTTAGGAAGCATTCCACATCAAAAATTCTATTTTTATCATTTACCTACTCGAGGACGAGCAGGAATTAAGCTTGGGGATGCTTGATACGTCTCCAACATATCTATAATTTTTGATTGTTCCATGCTATTATATTATCTGTTTTGGATGTTTATGGGCTCTATTATACACTTTTATATTATTTTTGGGACTAACCTATTAACCGGAGGCCCAACCCAAATTGATGTTTTCTTGCCTATTTCAGTGTTTCGAAGAAAAGTAATATCAAACGGAGTCCAAACAGAATGAAACCTTCGGGAGAGTTATTTTTGAAACGAAAGCAATCCAGGAGACTTGGAGTAGATGTCAGGGAAGCTTCGAGGTGGCCATGAGGCAGGGAGGCGCGCTTGCCCCCTAGGCGCGCCCCCACCCTCGTGGGCCCCTCGTGGCTCCCCTGACCGACTTCTTTCGCCTATATATGTCCATATACCCTAAAAACATCGGGGAGAAGAATATATCAGGAGTTCCGCCGGCAGAAGCCTCCGTAGCCATCGAAAACCAATCTAGACCCATTCCGGCACCCTGTCGGAGGGGGGGATCCCTCTCCGGTAGCCATCTTCATCATCCCGGCGCTCTCCCTGACAAGGAGGGAGTAGTTCGCCCTTGGAGCTGAGGGTATGTACCAGTAGCTATGTGTTTGATCTCCCCCCCTCTCTCTCTCTCTCGTGTTCTTGAGGTGGTACGATCTTGATGTATCACGAGCTTTGCTATTATATTTGGATCTTATGATGTTTCTCCCCCTCTACTCTCTTGTGATGGATTTAGTTTTCCCTTTGAAGTTATCTTATCGGATTGAGTCTTTAAGGATTTGAGAACACTTGATGTATGTCTTGCATGTGCTTATCTGTGGTGACAATGGGATATCACGTGATCCACTTGATGTATGTTTTGGTGATCAACTTGTGAGTTCCGTGACCTTGTGAACTTATGCATAGGGGTTGACACACATTTTCGTCTTGACTCTCCGGTAGAAACTTTGGGGCACTCTTTGAAGTTCTTTGTGTTAGTTGAATAGATGAATCTGAGATTGTGTGATGCATATCGTATAATCATACCCACGGATACTTGAGGTGACATTGGAGTATCTAGGTGGCATTAGGGTTTTGGTTGATTTGTATCTTAAGGTGTTATTCTAGTACGAACTCTATGATAGATCGAACGGAAAGAATAGCTTCATGTTATTTTACTATGGACTCTTGAATAGATCGATCAGAAAGGATAACTTTGAGGTGGTTTCGTACCCTACCATAATCTCTTCGTTTGTTCTCCACACTTCCCTCGCGGATGGTGTAGGTGTTCCTTGGCGCTTGCACTCCTCCTCATCGTCCGTGGAGCTCCGGCAATACCTATGCATGCACACGAGTGGAGTGTCAAGTAGTATGCCATCCTCGAAGGGGTCAAGTGAACACGTGTAAAGGAGATGATTCACCTTTAGGTATGAGAAGTATATGTCGCACGTGTCACTTGCCAAATGGACTCTTGACATGGTGATGTCCGTAGGATGCTCCGCATCACGTACCTTCGGTACTAGGATCGGTCGGATCGTGAAGACGTACGACTACATCAACCGCGTTGTCATAACGCTTCCGGTTACGGTCTATGAGGGTATGTAGATAACACTCTATCCCCTCTCGTTGCTATGCATCACCTAGATGAATCTTGTGTGCGTAGGAATTTTTTGAAATTACTGCGTTCCCCAACAGTGGCATCCGAGCCAGGTCTATGCGTAGATGTTATAGGCACGAGTATAACACAAAGGACTTGTGGGCGTGGGTATATACATATTGCTTGCCGTCACTAGTTGATTCTTGATTCAACAGTATTGTTGGATGAAGCGGCTCAGACCGACATTATGCGCACGCTTACGCGAGACTAGTTCTACCGATGTGCTTCGCACACAGGTGGCTAGTGGGTGTCAGTTTCTCCAAATTTAGTTGAATCAGATTCAATGAACATTGTTCTTTCTGAAGATCAAAAAGCAATCACTATATCGCGTTGTGGTTTTTTATGCATAGGTAAGAATGGTTCTTGCTCAGCCCGTAGCAGCCACGTAAAACTTGCAACAACGAAGTAGAGGATGTCTAACTTGTTTTTGCAGGGCATGTTGTAATGTGATATGGTCCATACATGATGCTAAATTTTATTGTATGAGATGATCATGTTTTATAACAGTGTTATCGGCAACTTGCAGGAGCCATATGGTTGTCGTGTTATTGTATGAAATGCAATCGCCATGTAATTGCTTTACTTTATCACTAAGTGGTATCAATAGTCGTAGAAGCAATAGTTGGCAAGACGACAATGAAGCGATAGTCGGAACACTGAGACTGAAAGGCCGAGCGTGAATCATATAGTAGATATGATCAACATAGTGATGTTCACCATTGAAAACTACTCAATCTCACGTGATGATCGGACATGGTTTAGTTGATATGGATCACGTGATCACTTAGATGATTAGAGGGATGTCTATCTAAGTGGGAGTTCTTAAGTAATATGATTAATTGAACTTTAATTTATCATGAACTTAGTACCTGATAGTATTTTGCATGTCTATGTTGTTGTAGATAGATGGCTCGTGCTGTTGTTCCATTGAATTTTAATGCATTCCTTGAGAAAGCAAAGTTGAAAGATGATGGTAGCAATTACACGGACTCGGTCCGTAACTTGAGGATTATCCTCATTGCTGCACAGAAGAATTACGTACTGGAAGCACCGCTAGGTGACAAACCCGCTGCAGGAGCAACATGAGACGTTATGAACGTCTGACAAAGCAAAGCTGATGACTACTCGATAGTTCAGTGTGCCATGCTTTACGGCTTAGAACCGGGATTTCAATGACGTTTTGAACGTCATGGAGCATATGAGATGTTCCAGGAGTTTAAGTTCATATTTCAAGCAAATGCCCGGATTGAGAGATATGAAAACTCCAATAAGTTCTACAGCTACAAAATGGAGTAAAATAGTTTTGTCAGTGAACATATACTCAGAATGTCTAGGTACCACAACCACTTGAGCTAGCTGGGAGTTAATCTTCCTGATGATAGTGTCATTGACAGAGTCCTTCAATCACTGCCACCAAGCTACAAGAGCTTCGTGATGAATTATAATATGCAAGGGATGGATAAGACAATTCCCGAGCACTTCGCAATGCTAAAGGCTGTGGAGGTAGAAATCAAGAAGGAGCATCAAGTGTTGATGGTTAACAAGACCACCAGTTTCAAGAAAAAGGTAGAGGGAAGAAGGGGAACTTCAAGAAGAACGACAAATAAGTTGCTGCTCAAGAGAAGAATCCCAAGTCTGGACCTAAGCCTGAGACTGAGTGCTTCTACTACAAAGGGACTGGTCACTGGAAGCAGAACTGCCCCAAGTATTTGGCGGATAAGAAGGATGGCAAAGTGAAAGGTATATTTGATATACATGTTATTGATGTGTACCTTACTAATGCTCGTAGTAGCGCCTGGGTATTTGATACTAGTTCTTTTGCTAGTATTTGCAACTCGAAATAGGGGCTATAGATTAAGCAAAGATTAGCTAAGGACGAGGTGACGACGCGCGTGGGAAATGGTTCCAAAGTCGATGTGATCGCCGTCGGCACGCTACCTCTACATCTACCTTCGGGGTTAGTATTAGACCTGAATAATTGTTATTTGGTGCCATCGTTAAGCATGAACATTATATCTGGATCTTGTTTGATGCGAGACAGTTATTCACTTAAATCAGAGAATAATGGTTGTTCTATTTATATGAATAATATCTTTTATGGTCATGCACCCTTGATGAGTGTTATATTTTTACTAAATCTTGATAGTAGTGATACACATATTCATAGTATTGAAGCCAAAAGATATAAGTTTAATAATGATAGTGCAACTTGTTTGTGGCACTGCCGTTTAGGTCATATTGGTGTAAAGCACATGAAAAAACTCCATGCTGATGGGCTTTTGGAATCACTTGATGCTTGCGAACCATGCCTCATGGGCAAGATGACTAAGACTCCATTCTCCGGAACAATGGAGCGAGCAACAGACTTGTTGGAAATAATACATATTGATGTATGCGGTCCAATGAGTGTTGATGCTCGCGGCAGGTATCGTTATTTTCTTACCTTCACAGATGATTTGAGCAGATATGGGTATATCTACTTGATGAAACATAAGTCTGAAACATTTGAAGAGTTCAAAGAATTTCAGAGTGAAGTGGAAAATCATCGTAACAAGAAAATTAAGTTTCTACGATCTGATTGTGGAGGTGAATATTTGAGTTATGAGTTTGGTCTTCATTTGAAACAATGCGGAATAGTTTCGCAACTCGCGCCACTTGGAACACCACAGCGTAATTGATAGAGGCAAAGGTGTCCCGTCTTTCGATGAGATGATGGATATCGCTTTGGTGGAAGTCGACTTTGACGATCCGACTACGAACGTGCAAGGACGTCGCGCCTTAGCAATCGCTAAACCAACTCCGAGAGGTTATTGACCACACCGGAGCACGATCAACCTGACCACGAGGGTCTATTTCCTGCGAGCAAACGAAGAACAAGCAAGAAACTAAGATTGCAATCTGGATATTGCGAATATAAGATGAAAGCTTTATTGATCAAGGTGGGGTTCTGTGACGCCTTTGTCTGGTCGTTGAACACAAACGAAGTACGCGAAGTTGTAGCTATGGCGAACTTTAGTCTAAACAAAACCCAACGTCTAAACGGTGCCCTAAGGGCTGTATATATGGAGGAAGAGAGGGGGAATTTCGTGGCCCTTGGTGGAGGGGTCCGAAATCAACCCTATCTCTTGTTTCCCCACACATACGGACTCTAAAAATAGCCTATACTTATGTATTTCGAAATTACATGGGCCTGGCCCAATAAAAAGGTGACGCAGCACCTATAATAGCCTCTGGACAAAATTTATGAAGTGGCATCTTGTATATTTCGTCCAAGGCTTCATGCACTCTTATGGTGGCTTCAAAGTCCTGAAATCATCACTTGTAACTCCGTTCTGGTTCCCCTTGCGCATGGCATCATCTCCATGCTTGCTCTTGCTCCAATGTCCATCCTTCTCCAAGCTAGGCCCTTCATTTGTAAGCAAAACAAATGTATCCAATTTAGGCAGCATCATATTCTCATGAACATTAGAATCATTACCAAGAAACGAAAGTACCTGATAATTTAATTGGCGTGCGCGAGCTCTAGTAATTGGTCCAGTATATGTAGCAGTAGGAGCTGTGGGTGTAATAATGGTATTGATGTCCTCATCATCCTCCCCTTCTTGAAATGAAGTCGTCCTCGATGGAAGCTCATCTTCCTCACCCAAATAAGGCTTCAAATCTGCAATGTTAAAAGTGGGACTAACCCCAAAATCTACAGGCAGCTCAAGTTTATATGCATTATCATTTACTTTCTCTAACACCTTAAAGGGACCATCAGCACGTGGCATTAGCTTTGATTTGCGCAAATCAGGAAATCTATCCTTACGCAAATGTAACCAAACAAGATCTCCAGGTGCAAACACAACATGTTTTCTACCCTTATCTCCAGCAAGTTTATATTTAGCATTCATACGCTCAATGTTTTCCTTAGTTAACTCATGCATTTTTAAAATCAATTCAGCACATTGTTTAGCATCAAAATTAACCTTCTCCGAAGATGGAAGAGGCAACAAATCAATAGGTGCACGAGGTAGGAAACCATACACAACTTCAAAAGGGCACATCTTAGTAGTAGAATGCAATGAACGATTATAAGAAAATTCAATATGAGGCAAGCATTCCTCCCACATTTTCTTATTATTCTTCAAAACAGCCCTAAGCATAGTAGACAATGTTCTATTGACTACTTCAGTTTGTCCATCAGTTTGGGGGTGACAAGTAGTACTAAAAAGCAGTTTAGTCCCCAACTTAGCCCATAAACATCTCCAAAAGTGGCTAAGAAATTTAGTATCACGATATGAAACAATAGTATTTGGCACACCATGCAAGCAAATAATTCCATGAAAGAACAAATCAGCAACATTAACAGCATCATCGCTTTTATGACATGGTATAAAGTGTGCCATTTTCGAGAATCTATCCACGACAACAAATATGCTATCCCTCCCCTTCTTTGTTCGAGGTAAACCTAAAACAAAGTCCATAGATATATCCTCCCAAGGAACACTAGGTACAGGCAAAGGCATATATAAACCATGAGGATTGAGTCGTGACTTAGCTTTTTGACATGTAGTGCAGCGAGCAATAAAACGCTCAACATCCCGTCTCATCTTTGGCCAAAAGAAATGTGTAGCAAGTACGTCCTCCGTCTTCTTCACGCCAAAGTGTCCCATTAATCCTCCTCCATGCGCCTCCTGCAACAACAAAAGATGAACGGAGCTAGCTGGAATGCGTAGCTTGTTAGCACGAAACACAAATCCATCGTTAACGACAAACTTGTTCCACATTCTTCCTTCTTTACAGTTCTGCATTACATGTCTAAAATCAGCATCATGCACATATTGATCTTTGATGGTCTCCAAACCAAATATTTTGAAGTCAAGTTGTGAAAGCATAGTATAGCGACGAGACAATGCATCAGCAATAACATTTTCTTTTCCCTTCTTGTGTTTAATGGCATAAGGGAAAGTCTCAATAAATTCAACCCATTTAGCATGTCTACGATTCAGTTTAGCTTGACTTTTAATATGTTTCAAAGATTCATGATCAGAATGTATAACAAATTCTTTGGGCCATAAATAATGTTGCCATGTTTCTAAAGTCCGAACAAGAGCATATAATTCTTTATCGTAAGTAGAATAATTCAGACTAGGCCCACTCAATTTTTTAGAAAAGTATGCAACAGGTTTGCCATCTTGTAATAACACACCTCCTAATCCAATTCCACTAGCATCACATTCAAGCTCAAAAGTCTTATTAAAATCAGGAAGTTGGAGTAAAGGAGCATGTGTCAACTTATCTTTCAATACCGTGAAGGCTTCTTCCTGTGCGGTACCCCACAGAAAAGGCACATCTTTCTTTGTAAGCTCATTGAGAGGTGCAGCAATGGTGCTGAAATCTCTCACAAAACGCCTATAGAATCCAGCGAGGCCAAGAAAACTCCTGACTTGTGTGACCGTTTTGGGCTGCGACCAACTCTCAATAGCTTCAATCTTGGCTTTGTCAACTTCAATTCCCTGTGGAGTAACAACATAGCCAAGAAAAGATACTCGGTCGGTGCAAAAGGTGCACTTCCCAAGGTTACCAAACAAACGTGCATCACGTAGAGCAATAAAAACAGCACGTAAATGTTCCAAATGTTCTTCCAAAGATTTGCTATAAATCAGTATATCATCAAAATAGACTACCACAAATCGTCCAATGAAAGCACGTGAAACTTCGTTCATTAGTCTCATGAAAGTACTAGGCGCATTAGTTAACCCAAAAGGCATGACTAACCACTCATATAAACCAAACTTTGTTTTAAATGCTGTTTTCCATTCATCACCCAATTTCATACGAATTTGATGGTAACCACTACGCAAATGAACTTTGGAGAATATTGTAGAGCCACTCAATTCATCAAGCATATCATCTAGCTTAGGAATAGGATGACGATAACGAATAGTAATATTATTAATGCCTCTACAATCAACACACATACGCGATGTACCATCCTTTTTCGGCACTAGAATAATAGGAACAGCACAAGGACTAAGGGATTCGCGTATATAACCTTTGTCGAGAAGCTCTTGTACTTGACGCATAATCTCCTTCGTCTCCTCTGGATTGGTATGGTATGGCGCACGGTTTGGCAATGAAGCACCGGGAATTAAGTCGATCTGATGCTCAATCCCTCGAATAGGTGGTAATCCCGGTGGCACGTCTTGTGGAAAGTCGTCAGCGAACTCCTGCAAAATGTTAGTGATAGCAGGAGGCAAAGAGGAAGGCACGTCCTCGAATGAAAATAATGCCTCTTTGCACACAAAAGCATAGCAAACAGATTTGCTGAAATCTAGCTCATCAATATCAGATTTGGTGGCAAATAAGCATGCACTTTTCAATTTAATTTCAGAAGCAACACTAGATGGTTTATTATTAGGCTTCATTTGTTGCTCAAATTCTTTTGCCACAATCTGATTTTCACTCTTATTCTTCTCCTGTTTTGCTTTATTAGCTCTATTAATATCATCTTTCAAAATAGAATCAGGAGTCATAGGAAGCAAAGTAATATTTTTATCCTTATGAACAAGAGTATAATGATTGTTTCTACCATGGTGTACAACATTTTTATCAAATTGCCATGGTCTACCAAGTAATAAGGAACATGCTTGCATAGGTACCACATCACAATCAACATAATCAGCATATGTAGAGATACTAAAATGCACACGAACAGTACGTGTTACCTTAACCTTGCCGCTGTTGTTGAACCATTGGATGTAGTAAGGATGTGGATGTGGTCTTGTGGTGAGAGAAAGCTTCTCCACCATCTCCATGCTAGCCAAGTTGTTGCAGCTACCTCCGTCTATGATGACGCGCACAGAACGTTCCTTCACAACTCCCTTGGTATGGAACAAATTGTGCCTCTGATTTTGCTCAGCTTGTGTGACCTGCACACTCAAAACACGTTGAGCAACTAAACATTCATACCTGTCAGCGTCTTCAGGAGCCATATATTGCGTCTCATGATCAGAATCATCTCCACCATGTTCTTCATGTGTAATAAGAGCCAAAGTCTCCTCATCATAGTCACTAGCGGACTCATATCCACAATCCGCAGTAGCAATCATCACACGCGGAGATTTGCATTCTCTCGCATAATGACCTCCTCCCTTACAACGACGACAAATAATATCACTTGTGTGCCCTGTTGATGCCATGGAAGAAGAAGAACTCTGTGCAGGCCCAACAGGTGCGCTCTTGGCAGATAATGGTGGTTGTGCCTGTTTTCTTGTATCACGACTGGAGGAGGCACGTGATTGAGGTGCTGGTGCAGTTGAAGTAGAAGATGCATGCGGTGTCCATGATGAAGGTCGGCCTGCAGAAAAGTTAGTTCGCGCCAATGCTTGTCGATCCTGCACTTCACGTTCAGCTTTACAAGCAAGATGGAATAAACGAGTGATATTAGTATACTCCTTATAGTCTAGAATGGTCTGAATCTCTCTATTTAATCCACCCAGAAAACGTGCAAGCATAGCTTCATTCTCCTCAACAATACCACATCTAATCATGCCAGTTTGTAGTTCCTGATAATATTCTTCTACAGAATTTTTCCCTTGTCTTAAACGCTGCAATTTTTGAAGCAATTCACGTTGATAATATGGTGGAACCCAACGCGTACGCATAGCAGTTTTCAAAGCAGCCCAAGTAGTTGGAATAGGATATAATCTACAATGTTCAGACCACCATACACATGCAAAACTAGTGAAAGCACAAACAGCAGCAGCAACTCGTCTCTCCTTAGGATATTGTAAACATGTAAATCGTTGTTCAGTTTCTAACTCCCAAGTAAGATATATATCAGGAACATATCTACCCTCAAATGGTGGAATATTCAATTTCAGTTTAGGAATATGGACATCATCTCATACCTGAGGTGGTGGTGCAGTCCTACCATTACGAATATATACCTGAGGTCGACCTGCTGGTGGTGGTGCAGGTGGCTGCACGTAGTGCTGATTTTGATCAACCTCATCCTCATAATCTCCCACATAATCATCCTCCTCCGCATCAGCAGCAGGAGCCACAGAAGTATCAACAGCAGCACCAACAGTTTGGCCAAACGCAAGAGGAACACGGCTCGCTCGGCGAAGGTCTGTTTCAAGACGTGGAGGTAGTCGTTGTTGTTGTTGTTGGAGAGGTGCGTTAGGTGCAGCGGGTGGTGGTGGTGGAAGACGCGCGAGCAATTCATTAAACTTGTTATCGAGCTTTGTTTCGAACGTCTTCTCCATGCCATCTATCTTCTCCATGGCCTCTTCAAATCTGTTTAGCACATCTTGCACCTGTCCACTCATCATTTGCTGAAATTTATCATGCAATTCCTTACTCGTCATGTTCTCCCAGTCAGTCTCGTCGGCTTGTGATCCTGGCATGGTTAGCAGCAATAGAAACACACAAGAATATGATCCTATAGGCTACTAACAAGAGGTGGTGGTGGGTGTCACAAATCCGTCAAGCAAATCTCAAATTCTTACCAGTTCTTACCCAGCAACAGGCGGTGATCGGCAACCGTTGTAGTCAAAACTCTCAAATCTTGGATAGAGAGATTACCAGGGAGAATCAAACGCACGACGTAGATGTATGTGGAGCTGGGAAGGCTTATAATATGGTAGCAAAAGGGGTAAGCAATAATCAATTCAGAGATGCAAAGTTGAATAAACGCTCAACGACGGTACTGTGCTGGTCCTAGGCTAGACCGTGCTAGAGACGCGAGCCTAGAACACTAACAAAATCACGGCGCTGCACGTAAACAAGGGAAAAGCACACTCTGGAATTTTTTTTTTCGCTCTTTTTTTGCGCTGTTTTTTTTGCGCCGCTCTTTTTGTTTTTTTTGCGAAAAATCACTATAATGGCGAGTGTCTCAAAACTCTTCCCAGGTCAAACTGACAGGAGGGGCACGAAATTTTTTTTGACCAATTTTTTTTTCGACTGCCCGGACCCAAAAACTGGAAACTGGTCAAAAAAAACTTTCTATAACGGCGACTGTCTCAATACGCTTAGAAACACCTAAAAATAGGATAGCCAGAAATTTTTTCGACAAGTGCGTTTTCGAAAAATTTTGGGCCTAAACGGAGGGTGGTTTCTGGACTCTTATTTTTTTTTCCGAAACCTACTCCGGCAAGGAAACACGAATCGGAAACTAGATGGATCCCGAAAACAAACCTAATAAGCAAGGAACTCGGATTGGTGGTGGATATATGGTGGTGGTATATGGCAGCGGTGGTGGTAGCGGTGGTAGTATATGGATATGGATCGGTGGTGGTATATGGACACGGATTGGTGGTGGTATATGGATACGGATTCGGAGCGATGGTGGTAGATGGCAGGGGCGATGATGATGGTGCGGCGGCGGCGTGACAACTTATGACCAGAACTCGAAACTCTAAAAGACTAGACTCACAGACCAGCAACTAGACCGACGATGCAACCGCAAATTCAACAAAGCAAAACCCTAAAAAGATTATGCAAAGGCTCAGATTGGTTCGGATATGATGAACTAACCCTAATTTTTTTGTGGCTTTTTCGTGGACTGTAGGTATGAAGAACAGACTCGATCTAAACTACGAAAAACTGTAAAATCTCACCGAGCAACCTGGAAATCTGATACCACTTGATAGAGGCAAAGGTGTCCCGTCTTTCGATGAGATGATGGATATCGCTTTGGTGGAAGTCGACTTTGACGATCCGACTACGAACGTGCGAGGACGTCGCGCCTTAGCGATCGCTAAACCAACTCCGAGAGGTTATTGACCACGCCGGAGCACGATCAACCTGACACGAGGGTCTGTTTCCTGCGAGCAAACGAAGAACAAGCAAGAAACTAAGATTGCAATCTGGATATTGCGAATATAAGATGAAAGCTTTATTGATCAAGGTGGGGTTCTGTGACGCCTTTGTCTGGTCGTTGAACACAAACAAAGTACGCGAAGTTGCAGCTATGGCGAACTTTAGTCTAAACAAAACCCAACGTCTAAACGGTGCCCTAAGGGCTGTATATATGGAGGAAGAGAGGGGGAATTTCGTGGCCCTTGGTGGAGGGGTCCGAAATCAACCCTATCTCTTGTTTCCCCACACATACGGACTCTAAAAATAGCCTATACTTATGTATTTCGAAATTACATGGGCCTGGCCCAATAAAAAGGTGACGCAGCACCTATAATAGCCTCTGGACGAAATTTGTGAAGTGGCATCTTGTATATTTCGTCCAAGGCTTCATGCACTCTTATGGTGGCTTCAAAGTCCTGAAATCATCACTTGTAACTCCGTTCTGGTTCCCCTTGCGCATGGCATCATCTCCATGCTTGCTCTTGCTCCAATGTCCATCCTTCTCCAAGCTAGGCCCTTCATTTGTAAGCAAAACAAATGTATCCAATTTAGGCAGCATCATATTCTCATGAACATTAGAATCATTACCAAGAAACGAAAGTACCTGATAATTTAATTGGCGTGCGCGAGCTCTAGTAATTGGTCCAGTATATGTAGCAGTAGGGGCTGTGGGTGTAACAATGGTATTGATGTCGTCATCAGTAATGGTGTGTTCGAACGTCGTAACCGCACTTTATTAGATATGGTGAGATCTATGATGTCTCCTACTGATTTACCGCTATCGTTTTGGGGTTATGCTTTAGAGACGACTGCATTCACGTTAAAGAGGGCACCATCGAAATCCGTTGAGACGACACCTTATGAACTATGGTTTGGCA
Source organism: Triticum dicoccoides (assembly GCF_002162155.2). Classification (NCBI taxonomy): domain Eukaryota; kingdom Viridiplantae; phylum Streptophyta; class Magnoliopsida; order Poales; family Poaceae; genus Triticum; species Triticum dicoccoides. Next base: position 287,590,517 of record NC_041390.1, read on the forward strand.
AGAAACCCAAGTTGTCGTTTCTTAAAGTTTGGGGCTGCGATGATTATGTAAAAAAGCTTCAACATGATAAGCTCGTACCCAAATCGGAGAAATGTGTCTTCATAGAATACCCAAAGGAGACTATTGGGTACACCTTCTATCACAGATCCGAAGGCAAGATATTCGTTGCTTAGAATGGATCCTTTCTACAGAAGGTGTTTCTCTCGAAAGAAGTAAGTGGGAGGAAAGTAGAAATTGATGAGGTAACTGTACCTGTTCCCTTATTGAAAAGTAGTTCATCACAAAAATCAGTTCAAGTGATTCCTGCACCAGTAAGTGAGGAAGCTAATGACGATGATCATGAAACTTCTAATCAAGTTACTACCAAACCTCGTAGGTCAACTAGAGTAAGATCTGCACCAGAGTGGTATGGTGTAACACCCTCGATGCGACTATATTTCCCACGTGTCGAGGCACGACTTAGAGGCATAATCGCATTGAAGGCATATGTCGCAAGTTAGGCAATCTTCACAACATCCCATGTAATATGGATAATAAAAGGGGAGATAACATAGTTGGCTTACACTCGCCACGTCAATCAAGGTACATACATAACAATACATCATTCAAACACTCATGGCCCGACTACGGCGCCAAAATAAAAGATAACCCAACATGCGACACGGTCCCGATCACCCCCAACTGGGCACCACTACTGATCATCAGGAAAGGAAACATAGTATCGCTGAGAGTCCTCGTCAAACTCCCACTTGAGCTCGAGCGCGTCACCTGGAGCGGAATCATCAGGCCCTGCATCTGGTGTCATAGTAATCTGTGAGCCACAGGGACTCAGCAATCTCGCACCCTCGCGATCAAGACTATTTAAGCTTATAGGTATGGCAAGGTAAAAATGTGGAGCTGCAGCAAGCGACTAGCATATATGGTGGCTATCCTGTTCGCAAAGGAGAGCGAGAAGAGAAGGCAAAGCACGGTCGAATAACTAAAGGGAAATCCTGCGGCAAGCATTACTCCAACACTGTGTCCACTTCCCGGACTCCGCCGAGAAGAGGCCATCACGGTAACACACTCAATTGATTCATTTTAGTTAAGTTAAGGTTCAAGTTATCTACAACCGGACATTAACAAATTCCCATCTGCCCATAACCGCGGGCACGGCTTTCGAAAGTTCAAATCCCTGCAGGGGAGTCCCAACTTAGCCCATGACAAGCTCTCACGGTCAACGAAGGAATAGACCTCCTCCCAAGACGTTCCGATCAGACACGGTACCTCGGTTCTTCAAGACACTTTGACAGGTTAAAACAAGACCAGCAACACCGCCCGAATGTGCCGACAAATCCCAATAGGAGCTGCACATATCTCTTTCTCAGGGCACACTCAGATGAACACTACGTACAACTAAAACCAACCCTCGAGTTGCCCCGAGGTGGCGCTGCAAGTGGCTCTATTTGGACCAACACTCAGAGGAGCACTGGCCCGGGGGGGTTTAAATAAGATGACCCTCGGGCTCTGGAAACCCAAGGGAAAAAGAGGCTAGGTGGCAAATGGTAAAACCAAGGTTGGGCATTGCTGGAAAAGCTTCAATCAAGGCGAACTGTCAAGGGGTTCCCATTATAACCCAACCGCGTAAGGAACGCAAAATCCGGGAACATAACACCGATATGACGGAAACTAGGGCGGCAAGAGTGGAACAAACACTAGGCGAGAGGCCGAGCCTTCCACCCTTTACCAAGTATATAGATGCATTAAGATAACATGGCAATATAATGATATCCCAACAAGTAAATAAATGTTCCAACAAGGAACGGTCTCCAATCTTCACCTGCAACTAGCAACGCTATAAGAGGGGCTGAGCAAAGCGGTAACATAGCCAATCAACGGTTTGCTAGGACATGGTGGGTTAGGGGTTTGACATGGCAATTTGGGAGGCTTGAAAGCAAGTGGTAGGCATCGTAGCATTGGCATAGCAAAAGAGCGAGCATCTGGCAAGCAAAGATAGTAGTGATTTCGAGGGTATGATCATCTCGCCTGCAAAGTTGTCAGAGTTGACTGGATCCTCGAAAGCAAACTCAACGGGCTCCTCATTAGCGAACTCGTCTCCCGGCTCTACCCAAACAAGACAAACAAGCAACAAGGACACAATCAACCACGTGCAAGGATCAACAATATGATGCAAAGATGGTATGCTATGCGGGATGCGATGCGGGATGCATATGCAAGATTTGACAAGGGGTGCATGAACCTGGCCTCAACTTGGGAATCCAAGTGTGCCACTGGAAATATGAGATGAAATCGCTTGAAAACGATATAAAGAACGTCGGAATCGGAGTTATGGTTTGGGAATGGCAAGCAATTCAAATATGACACCGGTCTGCAATTTACAGCAAGTAGCCATCTAAATGCAACAAGATGAACATGCTACAGCACCCAAACATGACAAAAAAATACATGGCAGGGATGCATTCATGATGCTTAACAAAAGTCTAGCACTGAGCTACGGCCAAATCATCCATTAACAGGGTCAAACCAGCATGGCAAAAATGCATATGGCAAACAGATTTCAGACTTAGTGAAATTAACACTTGTCTGGAATTTCAGATCAGGTAGCACACTTCGGAGCAACAAAACTACATGCTACAGGACCTGAACATGGCAAAGTAAAGCATGGCATGGAGCTACTCAAAGAGCTTAACAAAAGTCCCTCAGTGACCTTGAGCCAAAAGGGATCAGAAAATACAATTGCAAGCATGTGAACATGGCAAAAACATAATCAGATCACAGACTTAGTGAAAACTGGAGCATGCTGAAACAGATATCAAGTAGGCATGTTTACGAGCTTGATGCACTCACTACAAAGCAAGTCATAACAAGATAAGCATACACCCATCAAGAATACACAAAATGCAAGCTAGACATGGCAAGAACAATAACATAGCATGCACGGATCAACTACAACATACTCGGCAAAATTGCTAACAAGTAGACAATCTGCCCAGATTCACGAAGTAGCAAAAGTAGAGCTTGATTGACTCAAGCTAGGGTGCTCCATAATTGCAAACAAAGACATGGATGGATAGAGCACTACAAGATTAACAAAACATCCTTACTGATCATCCTCAAAAGAGGCACGGATCACTAGGAAACAACATGAACATATGGCCATATGAGATAAACAGCTCAAGGACTTAGTGGAAATGTTGTCCCTGAAATCAGCATTACCAAGTGCCTCACTTTGCAAGCTTGTGCTAGTCACCACACACATCACAAAAATACATGGGTTGCACCTCTAGAAAGATGGCAAAACCCTTAACAAAACATATGTAGAGCTCATGGGCATATCATGCACACATTAATCATGGCAAAAATGACAAATATCTAAATGGAGTAGCAGATCTGACAAATATCTCAAGCAACACTCTTCTAACAAAATTTCGGGCATCAAGATGAACTCAAATGAAAATGTTGCAATGGAATGAAATGATATACTCCCTGAGATGAACATTTTGATATGCTATATGTCCAAAACGGAGCTACGTATGCAAAGTTACGATGCGATGAATAGGGCAACATGAACTAGGGTTTCGGGCAAAAAGTCAACCCTCGAGATTTTAGATCTCAGATCTGGCATGTTTTACGAGGATGGCCGGATTTCTTGGAGCTCGCCGGAGATGTCTCCGGACTTGCCAAGAAGAGGAGGAGCAGGCCCGGGCGTGGTCGAGGAGGAGGAGGCCGGCCGGACGGAGGCGGTTGGCGGCGGGGCGGCGCGCTCGCCGGCGCGGGACGGCGGCGAGGCGGCGGCCGACGGGCGAGGCGGCGCGGCGGCCGGCATCGAGTGGCGGGGCGGCTGGCGTCGGCGGCCGGAGTGGCCGGGCGCGGGGAAGACGCGGGCGGCGCCGGCTGGGGCGGCTCGGCCCAGTCGGGCGGCGGGAGGGCCGGCCACGGGCCTTGCGG
>NC_041390.1:287595021-287602143 GCF_002162155.2 Triticum dicoccoides
CGCGGCGCGGCGAAGTGGGCGCCGGGCGGCGGCCAATGGGAGAGGGCCACGTGGCAGCGGCTTTGGGCGGACTGGACGTGTCCGTAGGTGGCGGCTTTGTCCGGCGGCGGCGGGTGGAGATGGATCTGAGGTTAGGGATGGAGGGGATCCGGGATTTTTAGGAGGGGTTCTTTATATAGGCATAGAGGGAGCTAGGAGAGTCCAAATGAGGTGCAGTTTTTGGCCACGCGATCGTGATCGAACGCTCTAGATGATGGAGAGGGTTTAGGTGGGTTTTTGGGCCAAATTGGAGGGTTGTTGGGCTGTAACACACACGAGGCCTTTTCGGTCCCTCGGTTAACCGCTGGAGTATCAAACGAAGTCCAAATGATACGAAACTTGACAAGCAGTCTACCGGTAGTAAACCAAGGCCGTTTGGCAAGTCTCGGTCCAATCCAGAAATGTCTAATCCCCACACACGAAAGAAAGGTAGAAATGACCACCGGAGGAGAACGAAGCGCCGGAATGCAAAACGGACAACGGGGAAAATGCTCGAATGCATGAGATGAACACGTATGCAAATGCAATGCACATGATGACATGATATGCGATGCATGACAACGACAACAACACACGGAGACAAAAACCCGAACCCGAGAAAATAAAATAACTTAACTCCGGAAACGTCAAGAGTTGGAGTACAAATTGGGTAATTTACATCCGGGGTGTTACAACACTCCACCAATACGAAAGGATCTCGTCCCGAGATCTAGGACTGAAAGAACGCCGGGTATTCAGAACGGAGGTGATCCTCGCGTTCCCAGGTAGCTTCACGGTCGTAATGGTGTGACCACTTGACTTTGAGGAATTTGATTGACTTCTTGCGAGTCTTGCGTTCAGTCTCTTCAAGAATAGCCACTGGGTGCTCACGATATGAGAGATCTTCTTGGAGCTCAATGTCCTCGAAGTTGACGATGCGGTCAGGAGTCTTGAAGCACTTTCGGAGCTGAGAGACATGGAACACATCATGAACATTTGCAAAGTTTGAAGGAAGCTCGAGTTGATAGGCGAGATCGCCTCTCTTGCTGACAATCTTGAAAGGTCCCTTGTATCTGGGGCAAGCTTCCCTTTGATACCGAATCGACGAGTACCTTTCATTGGAGAGACGCGGAGGTAAACATGATCTCCGATCTCGAAAGCCAAATCACGGTGCTTACTGTCATAGTAGCTTTTCTGGCGGGATTGGGCTGCTTTGAGGTTATCACGAATGACTTTGGACATTTCCTCAGCCTCTGTGATTAAGTCATTTCCCAAAAGCTAACGTTCACCGGTTTCAGACTAGTTGAGAGGGGTACGACACTTCCTACCATACAGAATTTCAAATGGGGCCTTGCCTGAACTTGCTTGAAAACTATTGTTGTAGGAGAATTCAGCATAAGGAAGACAATCCTCCCACTTCATGCCGAAGGAGATCACACAAGCCCTGAGCATATCTTCAAGAATCTGGTTGACACGCTCGACTTGACCGCTAGTTTGAGGATGGAAAGCTGTGCTGAAGCGGATGTTGGTGCCCATGGCCTTCTGAAAAGAATCCCAAAACTTCGAGGTAAAGATGCTGCCACGGTCTGAAGAGATCACTTGTGGAATACCATGCAGAGAGACAATCCGAGAGGTATAGAGTTCCGCCAATTGAGCTGCAGTGATTGACTCTTTGATAGGCAGAAAGTGAGCCACTTTAGTGAGTTTGCCGATGACAACGAATATAGCATCATTGCCACGCTTGGACTTTGGAAACCCAGTCACGAAGTGCATTTCAATGTGGTCAAACTTCCATTCTGGAATGGCAAGAGGTTGGGGGAGACCCGCTGGCCTTTGGTGTTCTGCCTTCACTCTTCTGCAGACATCACATTCATTCACGAATTGAGCGATCTCGCACTTCATTCGAGTCCACCAATAAGCCTGCTTGAGGTCCTGATACATCTTCGTGCTCCCAGGGTGGATGGAGAGGAGAGAATTGTGAGCCTCGTTCATGATCACTTTACGGAGGTCACCTTTGGGCACAACAATATGATCCTCGAAGAAGAGAGTGTCCTTGTCATCAAGGCGGTAACACTTGTACTTGGGTTGACTCTTGGCAATCCCAATCTTCACCTTTTTCACCATAGCATCAAGAAGCTGGGCTTGGCGAATCTGGTCTTCCAAGGTAGGAGAGACTTGAAGGTTGGCGAGGAAACCTTGAGGAACAACTTGCAGGTTAAGTTTGCGGAAAGCTTCACAAAGTTCGAGTTGATAAGGCTTGAGAATCAGACTATTGCAGTAAGCCTTTCTGCTCAATGCGTCAGCAATCACATTGGCCTTGCCTGGAGTATACTCGATACTCGGATTATACTCTTGAATCATTTCGACCCATCAAGTTTGCCTGAGGTTGAGATTAGGCTGAGTGAAGATGTACTTGAGACTCTTGTGATCAGTGAAAATGTCCACTTTTCTTCCCAATAAGAGATGTCTCCAAGTCAAAAGAGCATGCACAACTGCCGCCAACTCAAGATCATGAGTGGGGTAATTCTTCTCATTGGGCTTCAACTGGCGAGAGGTATAAGCAACAACTTTCTTCTCTTGCATCAACACTGCGCCAAGACCTTGGAGAGAGGCATCACAAAAGACCTCGTACGGCTTGGATTCATAAGGCGGAGTCAGAACTGGAGCAGTGATCAATTTCTCTTTCAAAGTGTTGAAAGCAATGTCACACTCCGGAGACCAAACGTACTTGACGTGCTTCTGGAGAAGATTTGAGAGAGGTTTCACGATCTTAGAAAAGTTTTCAATGAATCTTCGGCAATAGCTTGCGAGACCGAGGAAGCTACGGAGTTGCTTCACGTTCTGAGGAGGTTCCCAATTCACAATTGCAGACACCTTCTCAGGATTCACCGCAATGCCCTTGGTAGAGATGATATGACCAAGATAAAGAACCTCATCGAGCCAAAATTCGCACTTGGAGAACTTGGCGTAGAACTGGTGTTCCCTTAGCGTATCGAGTACCAAACGCAAGTGCTTGGCATGATCTTCCTTGTTCTTCGAGAAAATCAGAATGTCATCGAGATAGACCAAAACGAAGTCATTGGTGTAGGCGTTGAAGATGAAGTTCATCATGCGAGAGAAAGTCGGAGGAGCGTTGACGAGGCCAAAAGACATGACAGTGTATTCATATGAACCATAGCTTGTCGTGAAAGCCGTCTTGGGAATATCTTGCTCACGGATTCGAATCTGATGATAACCCATACGGAGATCAAGCTTGGAGAATACTTGGGCACCTTTGAGTTGTTCGAATAGCTCGTTGATGTTGGGAAGTGGGTATTTGTTCTTGATGGTATTCTTGTTCAATGGACGGTAATCAACACAAAGTCGGTCCGTTCCATCCTTCTTCTACACAAAAAGAACACCACAACCCCACGGAGAAGAACTAGGCCGGATGAGACCCATTATCTCTTGAATATCGAGTTGCTTCTTCAGCTCCTTCAACTCTTCAGGTCCAAGCTTGTAAGGACGCTTGCACACTGGTTCCGTGCCAGGCTCAAGATCAATAACGAATTCAACTGGCCGGTGCGGAGGCATTCCTGGAAGCTCTTCTGGAAAGACGTCTTGATATTCGCAAACGACTGGAATCTGCGAGATAGCATCCAGTTCACCCTTCTCATTGAGAGAAAACAGACGGATTGTATCATCACGAGCGGTAAAGACAATTACATCCTCAGACGAATGAGTCAATTGAATCTGCCTGGCTGCACAGTCAAGCTGAGCCTTGTGCTTAGTAAGCCAATCCATTCCGAGAATAAGATCAATATTCGAGTTGCCAAGAACCACCGGAGAACAGAGAAACTTGTAATCGCCCAACGTGATAGAGACGTCCGGGACGCAATTGTTAGAAGTCATTTGCTTGCCCGGAGACACAATCTTCAACGGAACAGGAATCCTTTCGGTCACAAAATCATGCTTGGCCACAAATGGTGTTGAAATAAAAGAAAGCGATGCACCAGTGTCAAAAAGAACTTTTGCAGGAACATCGTTAATAGGAAGGTTACCCATAATCACATCTGGCGAGTCCTCTGCCTGAGCTGCGTTCAGCAAATTGACCTTGGCGTGCTTGGGGTTATGCTTGACCACAGCTGTACTTGCCGATCTCATAGGAGGAGGAGGAGGAAGACACCTCTGATTGAAGCACTTGTTGGCATAGTGACCCTTCTGTTGGCACTTGTTGCACGTGACCTCTGAAAGCGGACGGTGATACGGAGCACTCGATCTTGGAGCTTGAGACGAAGTCTTGTTCTGAAAGCCAGGGTTGGGTGGGTGGGAAGAACCACTGCCACCTTGGCTCTTCTGCTGATACGGCTGACGGAACGGAGGAGGAGGAAGCCAATACTTTTGCTGCTTGGCCACTTGAGTAGAGGAAGAAGGAGTAACATCTCTGACTCGCTTCTTGGAAGCATCACACCTCAATTGAGCAGCCTCTGTCTTCAACGCCATGTTGTAGAACTCATCGTACCTCAAGGGCTCAAAGAGAACAAGAGCTAGCTGAATTTCTTCTCTGAGACCACCCCTGAACTGGTATATCATGCTCTTCTCATCAGGGACGTCCTGCTTCGCAAAGCGGGCGAGCTTCTGAAACAACTTGTTGTAGTCATAGACAGACAAAGAGCCTTGCTTCAGGTTGCGGAATTCCTCATGCTTGCTTTCAATCATGCTCTGAGGAATATGATGAGCTCTGAAATCTTGACGGAATTCATCCCAGGTAATAACACGTCCACCTCTGGAATCCTTGTACTGCTGGAACCATTCTGCAGCTTGATCTTTGAGTTGGAAGGAAGCGAACTTGACAAAGTCCTCTGGCCTGACGTTACTGCACTCGAAATGCTTGCACAGATCCACGAGCCAATCGTCAGCATCAGTTGCCTCAACACAATTGCTGAAAGACTTTGGCCCATTAGCAAGGAACTGGTTGAGTGTAGCAAAGTGATTCTGATTGTTGCCTTGGTTCCCTTGGTTGCCTTGATTGCGCTCTTGAAGAATTTGCATGATCAACTGTGTGTTTGTATTGGTTGCGGCCATCACAGCTTGCCATGCCTCCGGAGGAGGTGGAGGTGGTGGCGGATCAGGATTTGGAGTCGTGCGCGTTGGAGGAGCCATCCTGAAGAGGTTGACATCAATTAGGACATTCATAGATAAATATTGAAGCTGAATCCAACGGAATGAAAATTGCAACATATAGTCTTCACATCCGAACAAAATGAACGAATGCATTCCTCTTGAAATGGTCACATATCCATAAATTGAGAAGCCACTTAGAATTTAGGCAGAAAAATAAATCAACAAGGTACGGATCAAGAACGAATACTCGGTAAGAAATCCCAATCTCAAACCAACTATCCGTGGAAGAAGAACTAGAGCTACAAGAATTCCCACCTATGAAACTCCCGAACCTTTCCGGTTATGCAATCAGGTGTTGGGGATACAGGGGAAGCATAATATCTCACCCAAACCTAGCAAATCCTACATCCAGCTGTATCCATCCTTCAACACATAACCGAGAAAAACTTCGGAAACCATCTAACTCAACCTTCCAAAAGCATCCGTTATACAAGTTATGGCGATACTCCCGAACTCCCGCCCCAGTACTGGGTGGCGTCGAGGTTATCTCACCAACGAACTGCATAAAAGAGATTTTCGATGTCGGCGTACTAAACTCAGGTATTCCAGAACTGCAACAATAAAATTATGACGACAACACCTCAGAGCTCAACTCCCCGGGACACTTCCACAAAACCCCTGACAGGAGGCACCAAGACAATGTTCTCATCAGAAAACCATCGCAACGATTCCAAGATACTCGCGTGATCCTAAAAAAATATTTTAGTGAAATTTAAGAAGAGAAGAGTCAAAACTCTACGTCAGGATGCCTTACCAGAGCGATGAGGAGACTAGGAAGTAAAAAGAATTCCTAAACTCTCCGATATATAATCCCTAAATGACTCAAAACATTTTTCTAGACACAACTCGGCTGCTAAAATGATCAAGCAATGGGACTCCTAAGATCGGGGAAGGCTCTGATTACCAACTTGTAACACCCTCGATGCGACTATATCTCCCACGTGTCGAGGCACGACTTAGAGGCATAATCGCATTAAAGGCATATGTCGCAAGTTAGGCAATCTTCACAACATCCCATGTAATATGGATAATAAAAGGGGAGATAACATAGTTGGCTTACACTCGCCACGTCAATCAAGGTACATAAATAACATTACATCATTCAAACACTCATGGCCTGACTACGACGCCAAAATAAAAGATAACCCAACATGCGACACGGTCCCGATCACCCCCAACTGGGCACCACTACTGATCATCAGGAAAGGAAACATAGTATCGCTGAGAGTCCTCGTCGAACTCCCACTTGAGCTCGAGCGCGTCACCTGGAGCCGAATCATCAGGCCCTGCATCTGGTGTAATTGTAATCTGTGAGCCACAGGGACTCAGCAATCTCGCACCCTCGCGATCAAGACTATTTAAGCTTATAGGTATGGCAAGGTAAAAATGTGGAGCTGCAGCAAGCGACTAGCATATATGGTGGCTATCCTGTTCGCAAAAGAGAGCGAGAAGAGAAGGCAAAGCACGGTCGAATAACTAAAGGGAAATCCTGCGGCAAGCATTACTCCAACACCGTGTCCACTTCCCGGACTCCCCCGAGAAGAGGCCATCACGGTAACACACTCAGTTGATTCATTTTAGTTAAGTTAAGGTTCAAGTTATCTACAACCGGACATTAACAAATTCCCATCTGCCCATAACCGTGGGCACGGCTTTCGAAAGTTCAAATCCCTGCAAGGGAGTCCCAACTTAGCCCATGACAAGCTCTCACGGTCAACGAAGGAATAGACCTCCTCCCAAGACGTTCCGATCAGACTCGGTACCTCGGTTCTTCAAGACACTTTGACAGGTTAAAACAAGACCAGCAACACCGCCCGAATATGCCGACAAATCCCGATAGGAGCTGCACATATCTCTTTCTCAGGGCACACTCAGATGAACACTACGTACAACTAAAACCAACCCTCGAGTTGCCCCGAGGTGGCGCTGCAAGTGGCTCTA
>NC_041390.1:287602309-287604608 GCF_002162155.2 Triticum dicoccoides
GGGGGGGTTTAAATAAGATGACCCTCGGGCTCCGGAAACCCAAGGGTAAAAGAGGCTAGGTGGCAAATGGTAAAACCAAGGTTGGGCATTGCTGGAAAAGCTTCAATCAAGGCGAACTGTCAAGGGGTTCCCATTATAACCCAACCGCGTATGGAACGCAAAATCCGGGAACATAACACCGATATGACGGAAACTAGGGCGGCAAGAGTGGAACAAAACACTAGGCGAGAGGCCGAGCCTTCCACCCTTTACCAAGTATATAGATGCATTAAGATAACATGGCAATATAATGATATCCCAACAAGTAAATAAATGTTCCAACAAGGAACGGTCTCCAATCTTCACCTGCAACTAGCAACGCTATAAGAGGGGCTGCGCAAAGCGGTAACATAGCCAATCAACGGTTTGCTAGGACATGGTGGGTTAGGGGTTTGACATGGCAATTTGGGAGGCTTGAAAGCAAGTGGTAGGCATCGTAGCATTGGCATAGCAAAAGAGCAAGCATCTAGCAAGGCAAAGATAGTAGTGATTTCGAGGGTATGATCATCTTGCCTGCAAAGTTGTCAGAGTTGACTGAATCCTTGAAAGAAAACTCAACGGGCTCCTCGTTAGCGAATTCGTCTCCCGGATCTACCCAAACAAGACAAGCAAGCAACAAGGACACAATCGACCACGTGCAAGGATCAACAATATGATGCAAAGATGGTATGCTATGCGGGATGCGATGCGGGATGCATATGCAAGATTTGACAAGGGGTGCATGAACCTGGCCTCAACTTGGAAATCCAAGTGTGCCACTGGAAATATGAGATGAAATCACTTGAAAACGATATAAAGAACGCCGGAATCGGAGTTACGGTTTGGGAATGGCAAGCAATTCAAATATGACACCGGTCTACGATTTACAGCAAGTAGCCATCTAAATGCAACAAGATGAACATGCTACAGCACCCAAACATGACAACAAAATACATGGCAGGGATGCATTCATGATGCTTAACAAAAGTCTAGCACTGAGCTACGGCCAAATCATCCATTAACAGGGTCAAACCAGCATGGCAAAAATGCATATGGCAAACAGATTTCAGACTTAGTGAAATTAACACTTGTCTGGAATTTCAGATTAGGTAGCACACTTCAGAACAACAAAACTACATGCTATAGGACCTGAACATGGCAAAGTAAAGCATGGCATGGAGCTACTCAAAGAGCTTAACAAAAGTCCCTTAGTGACCTTGAGCCAAAAGGGATCAGAAAATACAATTGCAAGCATGTGAACATGGCAAAAACATAATCAGATCACAGACTTAGTGAAAACTGGAGCATGCTGAAACAGATATCAAGTAGGCATGTTTACGAGCTCGATGCACTCACTACAAAGAAAGTCATAACAAGCTAAGCATACACCCATCAAGAATACACAAAATTCAAGCTAGACATGGCAAGAGCAATAACATAGCATGCATGGATCAACTACAACATACTCGGCAAAATTGCTAACAAGTAGACAATCTGCCCAGATTCACGAAGTAGCAAAAGTAGAGCTCGATTGACTCAAGCTAGGGTGCTCCATAATTGCAAACAAAGACATGGATCGATAGAGCACTGCAATATTAACAAAACATCCTTACTGATCATCCTCAAAAGAGGCACGGATCACTAGGAAACAACATGAACATATGGCCATATGAGATAAACAGCTCAAGGACTTAGTGGAAATGCTAAGTCCCTGAAATCAGCATTACCAAGTGCCTCACTTTGCAAGCTTGTGCTAGTCACCACACACATCACAAAAATACATGGATTGCACCTCTGGAAAGATGGCAAAACCCTTAACAAAACATATGTAGAGCTCATGGGCATATCATGCACACATTAATCATGGCAAAAATGAAAAATATCTAAATGGAGTAGCAGATCTGATAAATATCTCAAGAAGCACTCTTCTAACAACATTTCAGGCATCAAGATGAACTCAAATGAAAATGATGCAATGGAATGAAATAATGTACTCTCTGAGATGAACATTTTGATATGCTATATGTCCAAAACGGAGCTACGGATGCAAAGTTACGACGCGATGAACTTGACAACATGAACTAGGGTTTCGGGCAAAAAGTCAACCCTCGAGATTTTAGATCTCAGATCTGGCACGTTTTACGAGGATGGCCGGATTTCTTGGAGCTCGCCGGAGACATCGCCGGACTTGCCGAGAAGAGGAGGAGGAGGCCGGGGCATGGTCTAGGAGGCGGAGGCCGGCCGGACGGAGGCGGTTGGCGGCGGTTGGCGGCGGGGCGGC
>NC_041390.1:287605018-287766059 GCF_002162155.2 Triticum dicoccoides
CGGCGCCGGCTGGGGCGGCTCGACCCAGTTGGGCGGCGGGAGGGCCGGCCACGGGCCTTGCGGGCCCGCGCGGCGCGGCGATGTGGGCGCCGGGCGGCGGCCAACGGGAGAGGGCCACGTGGCAGCGGTGGGGCGGACCGGACGTGTCCGTCGGTGGCGGCTTTGTCCGGCGGCGGCGGGTGGAGATGGATCTGAGGTTAGGGATGGAGGGGATCCGGGATTTTTAGGAGGGGTTCTTTATATAGGCATAGATGGAGCTAGGATAGTCCAAATGAGGTGTGGTTTTCGGCCACGCGATCGTGATCGAACGCTCTAGATGATGGAGAGGGTTTAGGTGGGTTTTTGGGCCAAATTGGAGGGTTGTTGGGCTGCAACACACACGAGGCCTTTTCGGTCCCTCGGTTAACCGTTGGAGTATCAAACGAAGTCCAAATGATACAAAACTTGACAGGCGGTCTACCGTTAGTAAACGAAGGCCGCTTGGCAAGTCTCGGTCCAATCCGGAAATGTCTAATCCGCACACACGAAAGAAAGGTAGAAATGACCACCGGAGGAGAACGAAGCACCGGAATGCAAAACGGACAACGGGGAAAATGCTCGAATGCATGAGATGAACACGTATGCAAATGCAATGCACATGATGACATGATATGAGATGCATGACAACGACAACAACACACGGAGACAAAAACCCGAACCCGAGAAAATAAAATAACTTAACGCCGGAAACGGCTAGAGTTGGAGTACAAATTGGGTAAGTTACATCCGGGGTGTTAAATATGTTAACCCTGTTCTGGAGGTCATGTTACTTGACCATGACGAACCTACGAACTATGAGGAAGCGATGATGAGCCCAGATTCCGCAAAATGGCTTGACGCCATGAAATCTGAGATGGGATCCATCTATGAGAACAAAGTGACTTTGGTTGACTTGCCCGATGATCGACAAGCCATAGAGAATAAATGGATCTTTAAGAAGAAGACCGACGCTGACGGTAATGTTACTGTCTACAAAGCTCGACTTGTTGCAAAAGGTTTTCGACAAGTTTAAGGAGTTGACTATGATGAGACATTCTCACCCGTAGCGACGCTTAAGTCCGTCCGAATCATGTTAGCAATTGCTGCATTTTATGATTATAAATTTGGCAAATGGATGTCAAAACTGCATTCCTTAATGAATATCTTAAAGAAGAGTTGTATATGATGCGACCAGAAGGTTTTGTCGATCCAAAAGGTGCTAACAAAGTGTGCAAGCTCCAGCGATCCATTTATGGACTGGTGCAAGCCTCTCGGAGTTGGAATATACTCTTTGATAGTGTGATCAAAGCATATGGTTTTATACAGACTTTTGGAGAAGCCTGTATTTACAAGAAAGTGAGTGGGAGCTCTGTAGCATTTCTGATATGATACTTGAATAAGAATTTTTCAATGAAAGACCTCGGTGAAGCTGCTTATATATTGGGCATCAAGATCTATAGAGATAGATCAAAACGCTTAATTGGACTTTCACAAAGCACATACCTTGATAAAGTTTTGAAGAAGTTCAAAATGGATCAAGCAAAGAAAGGGTTCTTGCCTGTGTTACAAGGTGTGAAGTTGCGCCAGACTCAATGCCCGACCACTGCAGAAGAGAGAGAGAACATGAAAGTCACTCCCTATGCTTCAGCCATAGGTTCTATCATGTATGCAATGCTGTGTACCAGACCTGATGTGTGCCTTGCTATTAGTTTAGCAGGGAGGTACCAAAGTAATCCAGGAGTGGATCACTGGACAACGGTCAAGAACATCCCGAAATACCTAAAAAGGACAAAGGATATTGATGTAGGGTAGAACCCTAGTGGCCCGATCTTTCATGAAAGGAGCGAATCCTGCGATGAACACGAGGAGGGAAACAAGGGGAAAATCACGAGGGGAACACAAGAGAACACTCAAACCAACAAGAATGATCACACATGTGCTAGATCCTCGAAACACAAATAGAGATACAAGATCCAAAGTCAACAATGGACGATACAAGAGGTAACGGTCTTCTCCGTGAGGAGGTCTTGAGGGGGCCGCCCAAGAGGGGGTCTTGATGATCTTCTCCGCAAGGAGGTCTTGAATCCAAAGGGATCTTCTCCGTAGAGGCCGCGGTCTCTCTCGTGGAGTAGATCCGATGTGGATGAGCGTAGCTCTATCTCTAACATGAGCTAAACCAACGCTAACCCTAGAAAGTTGTAATGGATAGAGTATATATAGTCTAGGGGGAGAAGGGGATACACGGGCCTCGACCCTTTACTGTGTGTAGACAGGGAGGCCAGACGTCCGGGCGTCAGGCCGATGTCCGGGCGTTCAGGCGACGCCGGATGTCCGGGCTGGGGGGCCGGATGTCCGGGTTGGAGCGGTGACATTTGTTGCTGTCGGGTTCGGAGGGGCCGGATTTCCGGGCCGATGGCCGAATGTCCGGGAGCTCGGGAGGGGCCGGATGTCCGGGCTGCCGGGGTCGGATGTCCGGGGCCTGTAGCCTTCTGCGGCTGGGTTGCTGTAGAGGAAGGCGCTCCAGGGGCCGGATGTCCGAGGCCTTGGCCGGATGTCCAGGGCCTGGGAGATGCTCTTGGTTCCTTCCGTTGGTTCTCCTCATCCGTGGACTTGGGGACTTCTACATCTTCATGCGCATCTCCGGGAGGACCCTCTTGGTACCTAATCATGCACAACATCTCGGACTTAGGTAGTAGCCATGTCTCATGCATAGAAAGTGGAAGTTCGGAGAGGAGTGAGTTCACCTTATCTTCGATAGCCTTGGCTCAGGCTCGTGTCATTGCTCCAAACGGTGCCGTTGGAGGTGTGGGTGCGTCCATGGGGATGATCTTGGGATGCTCCGCATAATCTCCCCTCCCTTGGGGAAGATCCGTCCTCGGATCGAAATCCTCATCACCATGGTAGGGCGAGAGATCTTTGATGTTGAAGATGTCGCTCACGGAGTACTTGTCACGAGGAATGTCGATCTTGTAAGCGTTGTTGCTGTAGCGTGCAAGCACCTTGAATGGTCCATCCGCGCGTGGTTGAAGTTTGGACTTGCGTTCTTGGGGAAAACGGTCCTTGCGAAGGTGTAGCCACACGAGGTCTCCAATGTTGAATATCATAGGGTGCTTGTTGACGTTGATCTTGGTCGCAAGGCGTTGTACTTGGCGCTCGATGGTGTTTCTTGTATCTTCATGCACCTTCTTGATATGGGTCGCTCTTGCACTTGCGTCCAAATTGATTCCCTCTTGGAGTCGTAGAGGTAGAATATCCAATGGTGACAAAGGGTTGAATCCGTAGACGACCTCGAAATGGGACTTGCCGGTTGTTGAGTGTCTTTCTCGGTTGTAGGCGAACTCGGCAATGGGTAGACACTCCTCCCACTCCTTGATGTTCTTCTTGATGAGTACTTGAAGTAGAGCGAAGAGGGTGCGGTTTGTCACTTCCGTTTGACCGTCGGTTTGAGGATGGTACACCGTGGAGAAGAGTAGCTTGATTCCGAGCTTGGCGCATAGGGTCTTCCAAAAGTAGCTAAGGAACTTGACGTCGCGGTCCGATACGATGGTTTTTGGCACACCATGGAGATGCAAAATTTCCCTACAAAAGAGATTAGCAACATGTGAAGCATCGTCTATCTTGTGGCAAGGAATAAAATGTGCCATTTTTGAGAAACGGTCCACAATGATAAATATGGAATCTTTCCCATTTCGAGTTCTAGGCAAACCAAGTACAAAGTCCATGCTAATGTCTTCCCATGGTTGGTATGGAATTGGTAAAGGCATATAGAGACCATGAGATTGAGCTTTGGACTTAGCTTGGCGACATGTAGAACACCGGTTGGTGAAACGATTGACGTCCCGAAACATCTTTGGCAAAAAGTAGCTCTTCGAGAGCGTGGCGAACGTCTTGTCGCGTCCGAAGTGTCCCATTAAGCCTCCTCCATGCGATTCCTACAAAAGCAACAAACGAAGAGACGACTCGGGGATGCAAAGTTTGTTAGCTCTCATAAGATAGCCAGCTTTGATGTAATAGCGTTCCCAAGATGTATTCGACAAACACTTGGCATAAGGAGTAGCAAAAGTTGCATCATGCTCATACAAGTCTTTGATATGCTTGAAGCCAATGACATCTAACTCAAGTTGTGTGACAAGCATGCATATGCGGGAAAGAGCATCCTCTACAATGTTTTCTTTACCCTTGATGTACTTGATGACATAGGGAAAAGACTCAATAAATTCACTCCATTTAGCATGATGCTTGTTCAACTTCGTTTGACCCTTAAGATACTTGAGAGTCTCATGATCAGTATGAATGATAAACTCATGGGGACGAAGGTAATGTTCCCATTCATGCAAAATGCGGACTAAAGCATATAGCTCTTTGTCATAGATGGGGTAATTGAGTTGCGCTCCGGAAAGTTTCTCACTAAAGTAAGCTATGGGGCGCTTCTCTTGCATTAACACACCTCCTATGCCATTACCACTAGCATCGCAATGAATTTCAAAAGGCTTGTCAAAGTTGGGTAAAGCAAGCACAGGAGCATGAGTAAGCAAATTCTTAAGCTCATTGAATGCGGTATCTTGGGATGGTCCCCAAACAAAAGGCGCATTCTTCTTGCTCAAAGCATGCAAACGAGGCGGTGGATGGAGAAGTTGCTGCCAGGGGCCGGATGTCCGGGTGGAAGGCCGGATGTCCGGGTGTGGCCGGATGTCCGGGCTCTACGGGCCGGATGTCCGGGCTCTAGATCCGGGGATAAACGGGATGAATACCGCGTGGGGAGGATAAATCCGGGCGAAATTTCGGAGGAATTTGTGGATGGGAAAAGGGGAAAAAGGAAGGGAAGCTAGATCCACTCAAAACAAAGCAAATCCACGGATCCAAACCAACAAAATCTCAACACACCAACAAATCACAAAAAATATTTGGGGCTATTTTTGGTGGGGAATTTTCGAATTAGGACGAAAAACAACAAAACAAGGCTAGAAACACAACGGGGAGGCTCCGAAATCGTGATCAACGTGGCTCTAGATACCAAGATGATGTAGGGTAGAACCCTAGTGGCCCGATCTTTCACGAAAGGAGCGAATCCCGCGATGAACACGAAGAACACGAGGAGGGAAACAAGGGAAAAATCATGAGGGGAACACAAGAGAACACTCAAACCAACAAGAATGATCACACATGTGCTAGATCCTCGACACATAAATAGAGATACAAGATCCAAAGTCAACAACGGATGATACAAGAGGTAATGGTCTTCTCCGTGAGGAGGTCTTGGGGGGGGGGCCGCCCAAGAGGGGGTATTGATGATCTTCTTCGCAAGGAGGTCTTGAATCCAAAGGGATCTTCTCCGTAGAGGCCGCGATCTCTCTCGTGGAGTTGATCCGATGTGGATCAGCGTAGCTCTATCTCTAACATGAGCTAAACCAACGCTAACCCTAGAAAGTTGTATGGGATAGAGTATATATAGTCTAGGGGGAGAAGGGGATACACGGGCCTCGGTCCTTTACTGTGCATAGACAGGGAGGCCGAACGTCCGGGCGTTGGGCCGGATGTCCGGGCGTTCAGGCGACGCCGGATGTCCGGGCTGGGGGGGGCGGATGTCCGGGCTGGAGCGGTGACATTTGTTGCTCTCGGGTTCGGAGGGGCCGGATTTCCGGGCCGGTGGCCGGATGTCCGGGAGCTCGGGAGGGGCCGGATATCCGGGCTGCCGGGGCCGGATGTCCGGGGCCTATAGCCTTCTGCGGCTGGGTTGCTGTAGAGGAAGGCGCTCCAGGGGCCGGATGTCCGGGGCCTGGGAGATGCTCTTGGCTCCTTCCGTTGGTTCTCCTCATCCGTGGACTTGGGGACTTCTACATCTTCATGCGCATCTCCAGGAGGACCCTTTTGGTAGCTAATCATGCACAATATCTCAGACTTAGGTAGTAGCCATGTCTCATGCATAGAAAGTGGAAGTTCGGAGAGGAGTGAGTTCACCTTATCTTCGATAGCCTTGGCTCGGGCTCGTGTCATTGGTCCAAACGGTGCCGTTGGAGGTGTGGGTGCGTCCATGGGGATGATCTTGGAATGCTCCGCATCAGATATGTTTCTCGTTTATGGAGGTGACAAAGAGCTCGTCGTAAATGGCTACGTCGATGCAAACTTTGACACTGATCTGGATGAGTCTAAGTCAGAAACCGGATACATATTTTTATTGAATGGTGGAGCTTTTAGTTGGTGCAGTTCCAAGCAGAGCGTCGTGGCGGGATCTACGTGTGAAGCAGAGTACATAGCTGCTTCAGAAGCAGCAAATGAAGGAGTCTGGATGAAGGAGTTTAATGTAGGGTGGAACCCTAGATGGCCGATCTTTCACGAAAGGAGCGGATCCCGCGAAGAACACTAGGGAAAACACGAGGGGAAATCACAAAGGGGGAACACAAGAGGAACACTCAAACCAACAAGTATGATCACACATGTGCTAGATCCATGAACACAAAGGGATATACATGATCCACGATCAACAAGGGACGATACACGGTAACCGGTTCTTCTCCAAAGGAGGTCTTGATGGGGGTCTTCTCCATGAGGAGGTCTTGAATCCAAAGGGATCTTCTCCGAAGAGGGGCCGCGGTCTCTCTCAAGGAGTAGATCCGATGTGGATGAGCAAAGCACTATCTCTAAATTTGCTACTACTTTGCTAACCCTAGCTAGGAGGAGTAGGAGGCCTATTTATAGTCTTAGTGCAAATTGGGATGAAGTGTGGGGGTACATGGGCCTCGAGCCCGAATCCTGTGCGCAGACAGGTACCAGATGTCCGCTAGGGACTGGTTGTCCGGTGGCTCATGGGCGTCCGGACGTCCGGTGGCTTCTGGACTTCCGCTGGTTCCATTCTGTGATGGAGGTGCCGGACATCCGGTCACTTCGGACTTTCGCTAATTTTGGCTCGGGTGTGGTGGCGCCGGATGTCCGGTCTTGCCCGGTCGTCCGCTTGCTGGGGGGTGTGGCCGGTCGTCCGGTCCTGGTCGGACGTCCACTCGCTGTATCTTTCGGCTGGGGCTTCAGGCTCCCGATGTCTGGTGGTTGTAGCTTTGTTGGCTTCTTCATGACCTTGGCGCTTGGTGTCCTCGTCATCTTGTCCGATGGGTGTAGCTGCTCCATGGCTCTCCTCCAAGTACCTGATCACGCATAGTGTTTCCACTTGAGGTAGTAACCATGTCTCATGTATAGAAAGTGGTAGTTCGCAGAGGAGCGAGTTCACCTTATCTTCGATAGCCTTTGCTCGTGCCCTTGTCATTGGTCCAAGTGGTGTCGTGGGAGATGTAGGTAGGTCCATGGGGATGATCTTGGGATGCTTCGCATCATCTCCCCTCCCTTGGGAAAGATCCGACCTCAGATCGAATTCTTCATCACCATGGTAGGGCGAGAGATCCTTGACATTGAAGATGTCACTCACGTTGTACTTGTCACGCGGGAGGTCGATCTTGTAAGCATTGTTGTTGTAGCATGCAAGCACCTTGAAGGGTCCATCCGCTCGTGGTAGGAGTTTGGACTTGCGTTCAGTAGGGAAGCGGTCCTTGCGAAGGTGTAGACACACAAGATCACCAATGTTGAATACCATGGGGTGCTTGTTGATGTTGAGCTTGGTCACAAGACGTTGTACTTGGCGCTCGATGGTGTGCCTTGTATCTTCATGCACCTTCTTGAGATGGTTTGATGCGGAGCATCCTACGGTCATCCCCATGGACCTACCATCATCTCACGAACTACCAAGAGGACCTATGACTCGAGCTAGAGCTAGGGCTCTCGAGACCGAGGTGACTTCTCTCCTTAGTGATATTGCTTATGATCCCCTCGAGACATGGCTACTACCTAAGTCCGAGATGTTGTGCATGATCAGGTACCAAGAGGACCCTCCCGAAGATGCACGTGAATACGTACAAGCCGCCAAGTCCATGGATGAAGAGAACCCACGGAAGGAGTCAAGAACACCTCCCAGGACCCGGACATCCGGCCGCGACCCCGGACGTCCGGCCCCTGGAGCGTCGTCCACCACAAGCTGCACAGCCACCAAGCGTCTACAGGCCCCGGACATCCGGCCCCGCCAGCCAGGACATTCGGCCTCTCTGGGCTGGACATCCGGCCCCGCATGAAAGCCCGGACATCCGGCCCGACGCCAGGACATTCGACCTCCCCTATCTGTGCACAGTGAAGGGCTGAGGCCCGTGTACCCCTTCAACCCCCTAGACTATATATATTCCTCCTCATTCCTCTTTCTAGGGTTAACAAAGTATTAGCTCATATTTCGTGTGAGAGCTTTGCTCATCCACTTCGTTACCTTCTCCTCGGAGATAGAGCCTCCTCGGAGAAGATCCCCCAAGCGGATTCAAGACCCCTTTACGGGAAGAACCTCAAGACCTCCTCACAGAGAAGACCGGCTACCTTTGTATCGTCCTTAGTTGTCTGTGGATCTTGTGATCTCTTGTGTACTCGAGGATCTAGCACATGTGTGACTATTTCTTGTTGGGTTTAGTGATTTTCTCGTGTTTCCTCTCGTGTTCTTCATGTTCATCGCGGGATCCGCTCCTTTCGGGAAAGATCGGGCGATTAGGGTTCTACCCTACATCATCTTGGTATCTAGAGCCACGTTGATCATGATTTCAGAGCCTCCCCGTTGTGTTTCTAGCCTTTTTTTGTTGATTTTGTTCCTAATTCTAAAATTCCCCACAAAAATAGCCCCCAATTTTTTTTGTGATGAAGTTTTGTTGGATTTGATCCGCGGATTTCGTGTGTTGCAGGTAGATCTAGCCTTCCATCCACTTTTCCCCAATTTCCATCCACAAATTCCTCTGAATTTTGCCCGGATTTGACCTCTCCACGTGGTGTTCATCACGTTCGTCCCCAAATCCAGAGCCCAGACATCCGGACCGATGTCCCGGACATCCGACACCCCGTTCATCAAGCCCGGACATCCGGCCCATGGCAGCATCATTTCCTCTCCACCGCCCGTTTTCCGTCGATATTTCGCCAATTTTTGTTCCGATGCCCACATATAGTTCCGCATACCACCACCACCTCCGCATACCACCACCATCGCTTACCACTTCCAACTCCGACAATTTTGGTCCAATTTTGCTTTGAGAATTTGAGTTGCAGTTTCGTGTCCTACTTGTGTTTCGGCTATTTAGATACGGTTCGACATCAACATCACCGCCGCTCATCTTCGCCACAGACGCATCATCAACAACGACCACATCGACTACATCTTGGTATTCGTGCCACCATTTTGACACCATACCATAAGCGAGAATGGTAACCTTGTCATTGGTATCATGATACATCATTCTTTCCATTACATCGATAGACATCATAGCCTTACTCCTTTGCGTCGCTTACCCATCGAGACTAGCTTTTGAGTATTGCCGGCAACGAGACTTGTGCACATTAGTGATCATACTTCCCATAGCATACATACATCATTGTTGCATATCTTGGTATCATCTCATGTGTCACAAGGTTGTCATCGCATACACAATTGCTATCTTGGTTCGTGAAGCATCGCATGAGAAAAGAGCTCAAACAACAAAGAGCCAAACAAGATTTTAAGCAAAAGGGAAAGTTAAGCAAAGAGCTTTTAAGCAAGAACCACATCATCATACAACATTAAGATTGTCACACTAGATCATCTTGGATCATATCATAGAAACACCTTGCATAGAGCATACTTGGTATAGAAGTCATTGCATTTTTGCTTAGTAGGTTGTGCACAAGTCTTTGTATCCGCCTATTGTGCAATCGTGCTAGCATCTCTCTAGTGTTGTGCAACAAGAGCATTTTTGTGGATTCCACATTTTGGCTCATCCTTGGTTGCACGACCCCACTTATCTTTTTGCGTGTGTGTTTCCGTGTACCTTATATTGCTTGGTCTACTTGTTGCATTGCAAACTTGCGAATCTTTTCCAACATTATTGAAGCTCACTAACAATTGCATCAAATTTTGTGCCACCATCCTAACCAAGCTCGACCATAAGATTTTACTTGTGTAGGTGTGAGAAACTGACAAGAATTGGTACCAATTGTGCTATTTTCTTGTCCACATTGGAGTGATCATTGATCCACTTTCAACTTCGGTCAAGGTACATTTGGCATACGTTCTTCTCTTTCTACCACTCACACTTTTCTCTTGGAATGGTGGATTGGCCAAGTACTTCTGCCAAACCACTCTTCATTGAGCACGATGACGACATGAACTCCTACGTCAGCAAGAGCCACCTCTTTGGTGCACAACGTGCTTTGCATCAAGAGCAACAAGCAATGAGTGAACGCATCGACAACCTCGCCGCTGACTTGCGACTCTCCGAGCAACGTACAAGGGACTACTTCGATCACAAGCTCGACGATCACAAGCAAGAGAATGACACAAGAGTGGACGAGATTAGCACTTTGTTGCTCAACCGCTCTTCTTCCACTTCATCCTCATCAAGACAGACCCGCTCAAGTCGACATTCCGACTTCACCCTCTCCGGCTCAAGTACACCGACATTGAACAGTCTTCGACGTGCCGCACGCAACGATCATCAAGCAAGCCTCAATCCTCTACGCGACACCGACTCTCAAGAGCACCGACAACGTCAACCCCAAGCGGCTTTTGCGCTAGCACGAGAACGACAACAACAACGCCAACATGAAGAGGAAGAGCGAGCGCGTCTACACCAAGATGCACAAGATGCCAAGGCACAACGCCAAGAACAACAACTCCGTGAATCTCAAGCACTTGAGGCACAACATGCCCTTCAAGATTCATGTCATGCCGTCGCCACACGTAATCGCCATCGGCGTGAACAAGAGGAAGCACTTCGCGAAGAAGTTCAAGAGAGGATTTACCAATCACGTGTGCATCGTCAAGTTCCTCAAGTTTGTCCTCGAGCTTGACAAGCCCCTCCACAGGCTCATCAAGAACCCCAAGTACATCAAGTTCACCAAGAGCAAGAAGACAATGGGAATCCTCCATGACAAGACCAACATGAGGTCAACAGCATGAGCGTCATCATCCCCGACCCCAACACAATGAAGAGCAACGCTACGGCAAGCTAAAGTTCACCATGCCTAAGTTCAATGGAAGAAACGATCCCGAAGAGTACCTTTCATGGGCATTGAAGTTTGACAAAATCTTCCACTTGCACAACTATGAAGAAGAGAAGAAGATCGCGATGGCATCCTGCTACCTCTTGAGCACTGCGTTGGTTTTCCCCCAACCCCAACACAATGAAGAGCAACGCTACGGCAAGCGAAAGTTCACCATGCCTAAGTTCAATGGAAGCAACGATCCCAAAGAGTACCTTTCATGGGCATTGAAGGTCGACAAAATCTTCCGCTTGCACAACTATGAAGAAGAGAAGAAGATCGTGATGGCATCCTGCTACCTCTTGAGCACTGCGTTGGTTTTCCCTTGAAGAGGAAAGGGTGATGCAGCAGAGCAGTGTAAGTATTTCCCTCAGTTTTTGAGAACCAAGGTATCAATCTAGTAGGAGGCCACGCACGAGTCCCTCACACCTACACAAACAAATAAACTCCTTGCGACCAACGCAATAAAGGGGTTGTCAATCCCACGATCACCTACGAGAGTGAGATCTGATAGATATGATAAGATAATATTTTTGGTATTTTTATGATAAAGAGAAATAAAGATGAAAATAAAATAAATGGCAAAGGAAATAGCTAAGTATTGGAAGATTAATATAATGGAAAATAGACCCAGGGGCCATAGGTTTCACTAGTGGCTTCTCTTGAGAGCATAAGTATTATAGTGGGTGAACAAATTACTGTTGAGCAATTGACAGAATTGAGCATAGTTATGAGAATATCTAGCTATGATCATGTATATAGGCATCACGTCCAAGACAAGTAGACCAACTCCTGCCTGCATCTACTACTATTACTCCACACATCGACCACTATCCAGCATGCATCTAGAGTATTAAGTTCAAGAGAACAGAGTAACGCTTTAAGCAAGATGACATAATGTAGAGGGATAAACTCATGCAATATGATATAAACCCCATCTTGTTATCCTCGATGGCAACAATACAATACGTGCCTTGCTTCCCCTGCTGTCACTCGGAAAGGACACCGCAAGATTGAACCCAAAGCTAAGCATTTCTCCCATTGCAAGAAAGATCAATCTAGTGGGCCAAACCAAACTGATAATTCGAAGAGACTTGCAAAGATAACCAATCATACATAAAAGAATTCATAGAAGATTCAAATATTGTTCATAGATAAACTTGATCATAAACCCACAATTCATCTGTCTCAACAAACACACCACTAAAGAAGATTACGTCGAATAGGTCTCCACAAGAGAGGGGGAGAACTTTGTATTGAGATCCAAAAAGAGAGAAGAAGCCATCTAGTTAATAACTATGGACCCGAAGGTCTGAAGTAAACTACTCATACTTCATCGGAGAGGCTATGGTGTTGATGTAGAAGCCCTCCATAATCGATACCCCCTTCGGCGGAGCTCCGGAAAAGGCCCCAAGATGGGATCTCGTGGATACAGAAAGTTACGGCGGTGGAATTAGGGTTTTGGCTCCGTATCTGGTAGTTTGGGGGTACATAGGTATATACAGGAGGAAGGAGTACGTCGGTGGAGCAACATGGGCCCCACGAGGGTGGAGGGTGCGCCTATGGGGGGGGGGGGGCGGTAGGCTTGCCCCCTACCTCGTGCCTTCCTGGTTGATGTCTTGACGTAGGGTCCAAGTCCTCTGGATCACATTTGTTTCGAAAATCACGTTCCCGAAGGTTTCATTTCGTTTGGACTCTGTTTGATATTCTTTTTCTACGAAACTCTAAAATAGGCAAAAAATAGCAATTCTGGGCTAGGCCTCCAGTTAATAGATTAGTCCCAAAAATAATATAAAAGTGTATAATAATGCCCAATATTGTCCAAAACAGGATATAATATAACATGGAACAATAAAAAATTAGAGATATGTTGGAGACGTATCAAGCATCCCCAAGCTTAATTCATGCTCGTCCTCGAGTAGGTAAATGAAAAAAACAGAATTTTTGATGTGGAATGCTACTTGGCATAATTTCAATGTAATTCTTCTTAATTGTGGTATGAATATTCAGATCCGAAAGATTCAAGACAAAATTTCAATATTGACTTAGAAATAATAATACTTCAAGCATACTAACTAAGCAATTATGTCTCTTCAAAATAACATGGCCAAAGAAAGTTATCCCTGCAAAATCATATAGTCTGGCTATGCTCCATCTTCACCACACAAAATATTTAAATCATGCACAACCCCGATGACAAGCCAAGCAATTGTTTCATACTTTTGGTGTTCTCAAACTTTTTCAATCTTCACGCAAGACATGAGCGTGAGCCATGGACATAACACTATAGTGGAATAGAATGGTGGTTGTGGAGAATACAAAAAGGGAAGATAGTCTCACATCAACTAGGTGTATGAACGGGCTATGGAGATGCCCATTAATAGATATCAATGTGAGTGAGTAGGGATTGCCATGCAACGGATGCACTAGAGCTATAAGTATATGAAAGCTCATCAAAAAGAACTAAGTGGGTGCGCATCCAACTCGCTTGCTCACAAAGACCTAGCGCATTTTAAGGAAGCCCATCATTGGAATATACAAGCAAAGTTCTATAATGAAAAATTCCCACTAGTATATGAAAGTGATAACATAGGAGACTCTCTATGAAGATCTTAGTGCTACTTTGAAGCACAAGTGTGGTAAAAGGATAGTAGCATTGTCCCTTCTCTCTTTTTCTCTCATTTTTTTATTTAGGCCTTTTCCCTTTTTTATGGCCTCTTTTATTTATTTATTTAGTCCGGAGTCTCATCCCGACTTGTGGGGGAATCATAGTCTCCATCATCCTTTCCTCACTTGGGACAATGCTCTAAAAATGATGATCATCACACTTTTTTATTTACTTACAACTCAACAATTACATCTCAATACTTAGAACAAAATATGACTCTATGTGAATGCCTCCGGCGGTGTACCGGGATATGCAATGAATCAAGAGTGACATGTATGAAAGAATTATGAACGGTAGCTTTGCCACAAATACAATGTCAACTACATGATCATGCGAAGCAATATGACAATGATGGAGCGTGTCATAATAAACGGAACGGTGGTAAGTTGCATGGCAATATATCTTGGGATGGCTATGAAAATGCCATGCTAGGTAGGTATGGTGGCTGTTTTGAGGAAGGTATATGGTGGGCGTATGATACCGGCGAAAGCTGCGCGATATTAGAGAGGCTAGCAATGGTGGAAGGGTGAGAGTGCGTATGATCCATGGACTCAACATTAGTCATAAAGAACTCATATACTTATTGCAAAAATCTACAAGTTATCAAAGAAAAGTATTAGGCGCATGCTCCTAGGGGGATAGATTGGTAGGAAAAGACCATCGCTCGTCCCTGACCGCCACTCATAAGGAAGACAATCAATAAATAAATCATGCTCCGACTTCATCACATAACAGTTCACCATATGTGGATGCTACGAGAATCACAAACTTTAACACAAGTATTTCTCAAATTCACAACTACTCAACTAGCATGACTCTAATATCACCATCTCCATATCTCAAAACAATTATCAAGTATCAAAGTTCTCATAGTATTCAACACACTCATAAGAAATTTTTATTATTAATCTTGAATGCCTAACATAATTAAAGCAATTTACCACACTGTTTTGTAGGACACTCAAAATAATCTAAGTGAAGCATGAGAGAACAATGGTTTCTATAAAACAAATCCACCAACGCGCTCTAAAAGATATAAGTGAAGCACTAGAGCAAAAACTATATAACTCAAAAGATATAAGTGAAGCACATAGAGTATTCTAATAAATTCCGAATCATGTGTGTCTCTATCAAAAGGTGTGTACAGCAAGGATGATTGTGGAAAACTAACAAATAAAGACTGAAATAATACAAGACGCTCCAAGAAAAACACATATCATGTGGCAAATAAAAATATAGCTCCAAGTAAAGTTACCGATGGAAGTAGACGAAAGAGGGGATGCCTTCCGGGGCATCCCCAAGCTTTGGCTTTTAGGTGTCCTTAGATTATCTTGGGGGTGCCATGGGCATCCACAAGCTTTGGCTCTTGCCACTCCTTGTTCCATAATCCATCAAATCTTTACCCAAAACTTGAAAACTTCACAACACAAAACTTAAAGTAGAAAATCTCATGAGCTCCGTTAGCGAAATAAAACAAAACACCACTTCAAGGTACTATAATGAACTCATTATTTATTTATATTGGTCTTAAACCTACTGTATTTCGACTTCCCTATGGTTTATAAACTATTTTACTAGCCATAGATTCATTAAAATAAGCAAACAATGCACGCAAAATAGAATCTATCAAAAACAGAACAGTCTGTAGTAATCTGTAGCTAAAGCAAGATCTGGAACCCCAAAAATTCCAAAATAAATTTCTGGACGTGAGGAATTTATCTATTAATCATATGAGAAAATAATTAACTAAATATAACTTTCCAAATAAAAATGACAGCAATTCTCATGAGTGCTAAAGTTTCTGTTGTTTTACAGCAAGATTAAAAAGACTTTCCCCAAGTCTTCCCAACGGTTCTACTTGGCACAAACACTAATTAAGCACAAAAAACACAACCAAACAGAGGCTAGATAAATTATTTATTACTAAACAGGAGCAAAAAGCAAGGAATAAAAATAAAATTGGGTTGCCTCCCAACAAGCGCTATCATTTAACGCCCCTAGCTAGGCATAAAAGCGAAGATAGATCTAGGTATCTTTAGTTGGTAATTCTTTAATGAGACATCTATCATCTTTAGGAGTTTGTTTACTTTTATCAATAATCAAACTTCTAGGCACAAAATCGAAAAAATCATTAGTAGCAAATGGTTCCTTAATGATAGCAAAAAGATTAGGATGAATACTTATAGATTTGAGATCCGCAGTTTCTTTGCTAGAGGATTCACCCTTATTTTTAGGAACATACATAAGCTTGGCAATTTTAGTTGGAGGACTCGGACTATTCTTTACGGATGAAAAAGCGGTTCCCAAGTTGGTAATGATACCCTCAAGTTTATCAATTCTAGTGGAATCATGATTTATTCTTTCATTAACTATGAGTTCCTTCTCCTTAATATTTTTCAAAGTGACTCCTACTTTAGATCCATATTGAGTATTTGGTTATGGATCTTTTTATCAAAATTTTCAATTAACTCTACGGTAGCAACTTTATTTTCAATAATTTCAAGTTTTTGCATTACATGCTCCAAAGTTAACATAGTTCCATTAACTAAACGAGGGGGTGAGCCAAACAAATCTATCATAGCATTATAGGAATCAAAAGTGTGGCTACCCAAGAAATTCCCTTCGGTAATGGTATCAAGGATATATCTATGCCAAGGAATAGCACCTACATAAAAATTGCAAAGAAGAATAGAAGTAGATTTCTTCCTGGTAGATCTATTTTGAGCATTGCAAATTCTATACCAAGCGTCTTTAAGGTTTTCTCCTTCCCTTTGCTTAAAATTAAGAACTTCATTTTCGGGAGACAACGGAGAAGATAGGGGACTAGCCATAACGACAAGCAAGCAAACCAACACACAAGGAAACAAGAGACTGGCAAAAAAGCAAATAGAGAAAGAGGAGGAGGACGGAGAGAGAGAGGGCGAATAAAACGGCAAGGGTGAAGTGTGGGGAGAGGAAAACGAGATGCAAATGGCAAATAATGTAATGCGGGAGATAAGGGTTTGTGATGGGTACTTGGTATGTTGAATTTTGCGCAGACTCCCCGGCAACGGCGCCAGAAATCCTTCTTGCTACCTCTTGAGCACTGCGTTGGTTTTCCCTTGAAGAGGAAAGGGTGATGCAGCAGAGCAGCGTAAGTATTTCCCTCAGTTTTTTAGAACCAAGGTATCAATCCAGTAGCAGGCCACGCACGAGTCCCTCGCACCTACACAAACAAATAAACTCCTTGCAACCAATGTGATAAAGGGGCTGTCAATCCCTTCACGGTCACCTATGAGAGTGAGATCTGATAGATCTGATAAGATAATATTTTTGGTATTTTTATGATAAAGAGAATTAAGATGCAAGTAAAATAAATGGCAAAGGAAATAACTAAGTATTGGATGATTAATATGATGGAAAATAGACCTGGGGGCATAGGTTTCACTAGTGGCTTCTCTCGAGAGCATAAGTATTACGGTGGGTGAACAAATTACTGTTGAGCAATTGACAGAACTGAGCATAGTTATGAGAATATCTAGGTATGATCATGTATATAGGCATCACATCCAAGACAAGTAGACCGACTCCTGCCTGCATCTACTACTATTACTCCACACATCGACCGCTATCCAGCATGCATCTAGAGTATTAAGTTCAAGAGAAGAGAGTAACGCTTTAAGCAAGATGACATGATGTAGAGGGATAAACTCATGCAATATGATATAAACCCCATCTTGTTATCCTCGATGGCAACAATAAAATTTGTGCCTTGCTGCCCCTACTGTCACTCGGAAAGGACACCGCAAGATTGAACCCAAAGCTAAGCACTTCTCCCATTGCAAGAAAGATCAATCTAGTAGGCCAGACCAAACTGATAATTCGAAGAGAATTGCAAAGATAACCAATCATACATAAAAGAATTCATAGAAGATTCAAATATTGTTCATAGATAAACTTGATCATAAACCCACAATTCATTGGTCTCAACAAACACACCGCAAAAGAATATTACATCGAATATATCTCCGCAAGAGAGGGGGAGAACTTTGTATTGAGATCCAAAAAGAGAGAAGAAGCCATCTAGCTAATAACTATGGACCCGAAGGTCTGAAGTAAACTACTCACACTTCATCAGAGAGGCTATGGTGTTGATGTAGAAGCCCTCTGTGATCGATACCACTTTGGCGGAGCTCCGGAAAAGGCCCCAAGATGGGATCTTGTGGATATAGAAAGTTACGGCAATGGAATTAGGGTTTTGGCTCCGTATCTGGTAGTTTGGGGGTACGTAGGTATATATAGGAGGAATGAGTATGTCGGTGGAGCAACGTGGGCCCCACGAGGGTGGAGGGCGCGCCTGTGGGGGGGGGGGGGTAGGCCCCCCTACCTCATGCCTTCCTGGTAGATGTCTTGACGTAGGGTCCAAGTCCTCTGGATCACGTTTGTTCCAAAAATCACGTTCCCGAAGGTTTCATTCCGTTTGGACTCCATTTGATATTCTTTTTCTGCGAAACTCTGAAATATGCAAAAAACATCAATTCTGGGCTAGGCCTTCGGTTAATAGGCTAGCCCCAAAAATAATATAAAAGTGTATAATAAAGCCCAATAATGTCCAAAACAAGATATAATATAGCATGGAACAATAAAAAATTATAGATACGTTGGAGACGTATCACATTCCTTGAGTTTCAAGACTATGTCCTCATTTGGTGGGAACATGTCATCAACCGCCGTGAGGCAAGAGGTGAACCACCGATCACTACGTGGGCGCAAATGAAGGATGCCATGAGAGCACGCTTTGTGCCTACCTACTACAACCGCGACCTCTTCAAGAAACTCCAACTACTCAAGCAAGGAACCAAGAGTGTTGAAGAGTATTGCAAGGAGATGGAGATTGCCATGATAAGAGCCAACATCACGGAAGATGATGAGAAAACAATGGCACATTTCTTGAATGGACTCAACCATCCTATCAAGAAGATCTCCGACTTCCAACCATACTCGAACCTCATCGAGCTAGTGCATCAAGCTACCAAAGTGGAACGTCAAGTGCAAGACGATTACAAGTATGCCAAGTTCTCATCCAAGTCATACTGCTTCTCCAACACCCAAGCTTCAATGACTCCAACACCGCCTACCAAGCCTTCTACAAGCAACGTCGACAAGTCGAGCCACAAGAAAGCTTCGTCAACCCCAAGTCATCCTCCTACAACGAGCAACTTCAAACCGAGAGCTTCATCATCATCTACCCCAACCGATGGGACCGTCAAGACGAGTTCCTTCAAATGCTTCACATGCGGAGGCCGAGGCCACAAGTCCTATGAGTGCACCAACAAGCGGACCATGATCCTCAACGAAGACGACACTTATGACTCAATGAGTGAAGGATAAATGGACGCCCTTGAGCAAGTCGCCATGCACCAGCAAGTGAACGACGAAGAAGAACAAGTCTTTTGCGATGAAGATTCAAGTCCCGCTCTTGTTGTCTCCAAGGTCTTGACTCTTCAACACCACCAAGAAGAAGACCAAAGATGACATATCTTTCATACCAAGGCCGGCATCAATGGAAGATTCGTCAAGGTCATCATCGATGGAGGGAGTTGTCATAACCTCGCAAGTGAAGAACTTTGCTCCAAGCTCCAATTGCCCAAGATGAAGCATCCAAATCCCTACAAAGTTCAATGGCTTAGCGACTCCGGCACTATCCAAGTCGAGCATCGAGTATAAGTCTCCTTCAAAATTGGCGCCTACAAAGACACTTTGGAGTGCGATGTTGTTCCAATGACCGTTTGCCACCTTCTTCTTGGACGCCCATGGCAATTTGATAGAGGTGCCATCCACAACGGCCGAACCAACCACTACATCTTCAATATGAAAGGAAAGGAGTACGTACTTCGCCCCATGTCTCCAAGCCAAATGATCGCCGACAAGAAAGCTACCCATCATGGAGAGAATAGTGAGAGAGCGAGCCACCAAAAAGAGAGTGAGCGCCACAAGCCCAAATCGAGTGCCTCCACCATGAGCGAAAAGAAGAACTTAATCCTATTTTCCACCAAAAGTGAGATAAGAGGAGTGTGTGAGAACCCATCTAGTGTCCTACGCTATGTCCTTTTGTGCAAGGACAATGCAACACAAGCTAACACCTCTCACACTCTACCTTTAGTGTTGTCTTCTCTTTTGCAGGAATTTCAAGATGTTTTCCCCGACGAGCTACCTCTGGGACTACCTCCAGTACAAGGCATCGAGCACCGCATCGACCTCATCCCCGGAGCACCTCTTCCAAGCAAAGCTCCCTACCGCGTCAACCCCGAAGAAACCAAAGAAATACAAAGGCAAGTAAAGCATCTCATAGACCATGGACATGTGCATGAAAGTTTGAGCCTTTGTGCCATTCCGGTCATTCTTGTGCCAAAACAAGACGGTAGTTTTCGCATGTGCTCCGGTTGTAGACCTATCAATGCTATCACCATTCGCTATAGGTATGCCATTCCACGCCTTGATGATATGCTTGATGAACTTAGTGGTGCCACTATATTCTCCAAGATTGATCTTAAGAGTGGTTACTATCAAATCCGCATACAAGAGGGTGATGAATGGAAAACCGCCTTCAAAACCATGTTTGGGTTGTATGAGTGGTTAGTCATGCCTATGGGTCTATCGGAAGCACTGGGTACTTTTATGCGCCTTATGAATCATGTCTTTCGCCCTTACATTGGTGTGTTTGTTGTGGTCTACTTTGATGATATCCTTGTTTATAGCAAATCTCTTCAAGATCATGTCACCCATGTTCGAACCGTTTTGCAAACTCTTCGAAACAAGCATCTTTTTGCTGACATGGAAAAATGCCTTTTCGGCATTGATAAGCTTGTTTTCTTGGGATTTGTTGTTTCCTCTAAGGGTGTTCATGTTGATGATTCCAAGATCAATGCTATTAAGACTTGGCCCCAACCAACCAACTTGCAACGAGTGCGAAGTTTTCTTGGCCTTGCGGGTTTCTATCGTCGCTTTGTGAAAGATTTTAGCACCATTGCTTCGCCTTTACATGCTTTGAGCAAGAAGAATGCACCTTTTGTTTGTTAACCATCCCAAGATACCGCTTTCAATGAGCTTAAGAATTTGCTTACTCATGCTCCCGTGCTTGCTTTACCCAACTTTGAAAAGCCCTTTGAGATTCATTGTGATGCTAGTGGTAATGGCATAGGAGGTGTGTTAATGCTAGAGAAGCGCCCCATAGCTTACTTTAGTGAGAAACTTTCCAGAGCGCAACTCAATTACCCCATCTATGACAAAGAGCTATATGCTTTAGTGCGAGTTTTGCACGAATGGGAACACTATCTTCGCCCTCATGAATTCATCATCATACCGATCAAGAAACGCTCAAGTACCTTAAGGGTCAAACCAAGTTGAACAAGCGTCATGCTAAATGGAGTGAATTTATTGAGTCTTTTCCTTATGTCATCAAGTACATTAAAGGTAAAGAAAACATTATGGAGGATGCCCTTTCCTGCATATGCATGCTTGTTACTCAACTTGAATTGGATGTCATTGGCTTTGAGCACATAAAAGACTTGTATGAGCATGATCCTACTTTTGCTATTCCTTATGCCAAATGTTTGAATCATACCTTTTGGGAACGATATTACATCAAAGATGGATATCTTATGAGAGCTAACAAGCTTTGCATCCCCGAGTCTTCTCTTTGTTTTTTGCTTTTGTAAGAATCTCATGGAGGAGGATTAATGGGACATTTTGGACGCGACAAGACTTTCGCCACGCTCTCTAAGAACTACTACTGGCCCAAGATGTTTCGCGACGTCAACCGCTTCACCAACCGATGCTCTATATGTCGCAAAGCTAAGTCTAAAGCTCAATCCCATGGCCTTTACATGCCTCTCCAAATTCCATATCAACCATGGGAAGACATTAGCATGGATTTTGTACTTGGATTGCCTAGGACTAGAAATGGAAAGGATTCGGTATTTGTCATTTTGGACCGTTTCTCTAAGATGGCACATTTCATTCCTTGCAACAAGATAGAGGATGCTTCACATGTTGCGAATCTCTTTTGTAGGGAAATATTACGTCTACACGGAGTGCCAAAGGCGATCGTATCAGACAGCAACATCAAGTTCCTAAGGTACTTTTGGAAGACCCTATGTGCCAAGCTCAGAATCAAGCTACCCTTCTCCACGGCTTACCACCCTCAAACCGACGGCCAAACGGAGATGACCAACCGCACACTCTCCGCTCTACTTAGAGTGCTCATCAAGAAGAACGTCAAGGAGTGGGAGGAGTGCCTACCTATCGCCGAGTTCGCCTACAACCGTGCAAGACACTCAACTACCGGGAAGTCCCCCTTCGAGGTCGTCTACGGATTCAACCCATTGTCACCATTGGACATTCTCCCCCTACCACTCCAAGAGCGCATCAATATGGATGCAAGTGCACGTGTGAACCATCTTAAGAAGGTGCATGAAGATACAAGGCACACCATCAAGCACCAAGTACAACGACTTGCGACCAAGCTCAACATCAACAAGCACCCTATGGTATTCAACATTGGAGATCTTGTGTGGCTACACCTTCGCAAGGACCGCTTCCCCCATGAACGCAAGTCCAAACTTCGACCACGCGCGGATGGACCCTTCAAGGTGCTTGAACGCTAGAACAACAACGCCTACAAGATCGACCTCCCGCGCGACAACTACTTGAAGGAAATATGCCCTAGAGGCAATAATAAAGTTATTATTTATTTCCTTATATCATGATAAATGTTTATTATTCATGCTAGAATTGTATTAACCGGAAACATAATACATGTGTGAATACATAGACAAACAGAGTGTCACTAGTATGCCTCTACTTGACTAGCTCGTTGATCAAAGATGGTTATGTTTCCTAACCATAGACATGAGTTGTCATTTGATTAACGGGATCACATCATTAGGAGAATGATGTGATTGACTTGACCCATTCCATTAGCTTAGCACTTGATCGTTTAGTTTGTTGCTATTGCTTTCTTCATAACTTATACATGTTCCTATGACTATGAGATTATGCAACTCCCGTTTACCGGAGGAACACTTTGTGTGCTACCAAACGTCACAACGTAACTGGGTGATTATAAAGGTGGTCTACAGGTGTCTCCGAAGGTACTTGTTGGATTGGCGTATTTCAAGATTATGATTTGTCACTCCGATTGTCGGAGAGGTATCTCTGGGCCCTCTTGGTAATGCACATCACTTAAGCCTTGCAAGCATTGCAACTAATAAGTTAGTTGCAGGATGATGTATTACGAAACGAGTAAACAGACTTGCCGGTAACGAGATTGAACTAGGTATTGAGATACCGACGATCAAATCTTGGGCAAGTAACATACCGATGACAAAGGGAACAACGTATGTTGTTATGCGGTCTGACCGATAAAGATCTTCGTAGAATATGTGGGAGCCAATATGAGCATCCAGGTTCCGCTATTGGTTATTGACCGGAGACATGTCTCGGTCATGTCTACATAGTTCTCGAACCCATAGGGTCCACACGCTTAAAGTTTCGGTGACGATTATATTATGAGTTTATGTGATTTGATGTACCAAAGGTAGTTCGGAGTCCCAGATGAGATCGGGGACATGATGAGGAGTCTCGAAATGGCCGAGACGTAAAGATCGATATATTGGACGACTATATTCGGACATCGTAAAGGTTCCGAGTGATTCGGGTATTTTCGGGGGTACCGGGGAGTTACGAGAATACGAGGAAGAAGTAATGGGCCTCATGGGCCAAGTGGTGGAAGAGAGGAGGCAGGGCACGCAGCCCCCCTAGCCCAAACTGAATTGGACTAGGGGGGCGGCCCCCTTTCCTCCTTTTCCTCCTTCTCCTTCTCCTTCCTTCTCCTTCTCCTCCTTCCTTTCCTCCTCCTAGTAGGAGTAGGAAAGGGGAGTCCTACTCCTACTAGGAGGAGGACTCCTCCTCCTGGCGCGCCCATAGAGGGCCGGCCGGCCTCCCCCTTGCTCCTTTATATACAGGGGCAGGGGGGCACCTCTAGACACACAAGTTGATCAGTTGATCTCTCCCAGTCGTGTGCGGTGCCCCCCTCCACCATATTCCACCTCGTTCATATCGTAGCGGTGCTTAGGCGAAGCCCTGCATTGGTAGCAACATCATCACCGTCACCACGCCGTCGTGCTGACAGAACTCTCCCGTGAAGCTCTGCTGGATAGGAGTTCGCGGGGCGTCATCGAGCTGAACGTGTGCTGAACTTAGAGGTGCCGTGCGTTCGGTACTTGGATCGGTCGGATCGTGAAGACGTACGACTACATCAACCTTTGTGCTAACGCTTCCGCTTTCGGTCTACGAGGGTACGTGGACAACACTCTCCCCTCTCATTGCTATGCATCACCATGATCTTGCGTGTGCGTAGGAATTTTTTGAAATTACTACGTTCCCCAACAGTGGAATCCGAGCCTAGGTTTTATGCGTTGATGTTGTGCACGAGTAGAACACAAGTGAGTTGTGGGCGATATAAGTCATACTGCTTACCAGCATGTCATACTTTGGTTCGGCGGTATTGTTGGATGAAGCGGCCCAGACCGACATTACGCGTACGCTTACGCGAGACTGGTTCTACTGACGTGCTTTGCACACAGGTGGCTGGCGGGTGTCAGTTTCTCCAACTTTAGTTGAACCAAGTGTGGCTACGCTCGGTCCTTGCGAAGGTTAAAACAGCACCAACTTGACAAACTATCGTTGTGGTTTTGATGCGTAGGTAAGAACGGTTCTTGCTAAAGCCCGTAGCAGCCACGTAAAACTTGCAACAACAAAGTAGAGGATGTCTAACTTGTTTTTGCAGGGCATGTTGTGATGTGATATGGTCAAGACGAGTGAAGTCTGCTTTAAACCTTGAGGTTGTAGAGCTCGTTCAAAATGAACCCCTACCTCAAAATCCCTGAAGTTTGTACCCTGTATTCATGATCCTGGTCTGATCGCGACCCTCACAACGAGTTTATACCAATTTGGTACATCAGGAAAAACACAATCCCGCTGGAATAACTTTCTACTCTCACTGATTAAGTGGACCCACGCATCATATCCATCTTCGCGCTGGGAACGAATGCATGCGTACATATACGCGTCTAGCCAGCTGTCAAGCAACTTGCTGTGTTGTACTGTACGTGCGTGTGTGTTCTGCTGTGTACTTGTGCATGATTGATTACCTCGTAAGGTGCTTGGCTCTTGTATTATTTGTGTCTCGCCGTATTGGTCACTGCGGCGACCGACGGTGTTCGCTGCACCGGCAAGATTGGCATCATGGCATGCACACACTGCGGCGAATTCCATTCCTCGCACTGGCAATACCTGCATCGTTTGCTTTCTTTGCTTGCACTCCATGCTCGTTCATAGTGGCGACCCGGAGAGCAACTCCTGGCTGGACATCTCGGCCACACGCGCTCCCGGCGACCGCGAGGCCCATCTTCCTGCCAATGCCTTAGTGTACGCAGAGCTCACAAGTTCAGAGTGTCTCGATTGGATGTTGCTGCGCGTATGCCAGGGCGTTAGTGTCGCTGGCGGCGTTCGGTATCGGTTGCAACCCATGTACGCGCTTTAGGTGTTGAGGCAAAGCCAGGAGAACTTGTGGTGGCAAGCAACTCTGAACTCTTGCTATCCTGCACTCACGACGAGAGCACGGACTCCTCGGCATGAGGGGTACTGCCGACGCGCGGCCCAGATGCTGGCGTGGACCGGAGCAGCGCACAACGTTGTCTGCAATTATGGGCACAACGGCGCACGGCAGCTGCAACGCGGAACAGACACGGCTGAGTTGATTTTAGGAGAGAGAGACACACACACTAGGGATAAAGGATAGATTGACACATGGGGTAGGGATGTAAGTGAGAGTAGACTCTGATCCTGGGCGGGATGGAATGTTTCCCGGTGCAAGCAAACAGGTTCAGGGTCGGGATCAAACCAGGATCATGAGTATAGGATACAAACTTTAGGGATTTTGAGATGAGGGTTCATTTTGGACGAGCTCTACAATCTCAAGGTTTAAAACAGACTTCACTCGGTCAAGACATGATGCTAAATTTTATTGTATGAGATGATCATGTTTTGTAACCGAGTTATCGCCAACTGGCAGGAGCCATATGGTTGTCGCTTTATTGTATGCAATGCAATTGCGCTGTAATGCTTTACTTTATCACTAAGCAGTAGCGACAGTCGTGGAAGCATAAGATTGGCGAGACAAGAACAATGCTGCGATGGTGATCAAGGTGTCGCGCCGGTGACGATGGTGATCATGACGGTGCTTCAGAGATGGAGATCACAAGCACAAGATGATGATGGCCATATCATATCACTTATATTGATTGCATGTGATGTTTATCTTTTATGCATCTTATCTTGCTTTGATTGACGGTAGCATTATAAGATGATCTCTCACTAAATTTCAAGATAAAAGTGTTCTCCCTGAGTATGCACCATTGCCAAAGTTCGTCATGCCCGGACATCACGTGATGATCGGGTGTGATAAGCTCTACGTCCATCTACAACGGGTGCAAGCCAGTTTTGCACACACGCAGAATACTCAGGTTAAACTTGACGAGCCTAGCATATGCAGATATGGCCTCGGAACACTGAGACCGAAAGGTCGAGCGTGAATCATATAGTAGATATGATCAACATATTGATGTTCACCATTGAAAACTACTCCATTTCACGTAATGATCGGTTATGGTTTAGTTGATTTGGATCATGTGATGACTTAGAAGATTAGAGGGATGTCTTTCTAAGTGGGAGTTCTTAAGTAATATGATTAATTGAACTTAAATTTATCATGAACTTAGTACCTAATAGTATCTTTCTTGTCTATGTTTGATTGTAGATAGATGGCCCGTGATGTTGTTCCGTTGAATTTTAATGCGTTCCTTGAGAAAGCAAAGTTGAAAGATGATGGTAGCAATTACACGGACTGGGTCCACAACTTGAGGATTATCCTCATTGCTGCACAGAAGAATTACGTCCTGGAAGCACCGCTAGGTGCCAGGCCTGCTGCTGGAGCAACACCAGATGTTATGAACGTCTGGCAGAGCAAAGCTGATGACTACTCGATAGTTCAGTGTGCCATGCTTTACAGCTTAGAATTGGGACTTCAACGACGTTTTGAACGTCATGGAGCATATGAGATGTTCCAGGAGTTGAAGTTAATGTTTCAAGCAAATGCCCGGATTGAGAGATATGAAGTCTCCAATAAATTCTATAGCTACAAGATGGAGGAGAATAGTTCTGTCAGTGAACATATACTCAAAATGTCTGGGTATCATAATCACTTGACTCAACTAGGAGTTAATCTTCCTGTTGATAGTGTCATTGACAGAGTTCTTCAATCACTGCCACCAAGCTACAAGAGCTTCGTAATGAACTATAACATGCAAGGGATGGATAAGACAATTCCCGAGCTCTTCACAATGCTAAAGGCCGCGGATGTAGAAATCAAGAAGGAGCATCAAGTGTTGATGGTCAACAAGACCGCCAGTTTCAAGAAAAAGGGCAAAGGGAAGAAGAAGGGGAACTTCAAAAAGAACAGTAAACAAGTTACTGCTCAGGAGAAGAAACCCAAATCTGGACCTAAGCCTGAAACTGAGTGCTTCTACTGCAAGCAGACTGGACACTGGAAGCAGAACTGCCCCAAGTATTTGGCGGATAAGAAGGATGGCAAAATTGAACAAAGGTATATGTGATATACATGTTATTGATGTGTACCTTACTAGAGCTCGCAGTAGCACCTGGGTATTTGATACTGGTTCTGTTGCTAACATTTGCAACTCGAAACAGGGACTATGGATTAAGCGAACACTGGCAAAGGACGAGGTAACGATGCGCGTGGGAAATGGTTCCAAAGTCGATGTGATTGCGGTTGGCACGCTACCTCTACATCTACCTTCGGGATTAGTTTTAGACCTAAATAATTGTTATTTGGTGCCAGCGTTGAGCATGAACATTATATCTGGATCTTGTTTGATGCGAGACGGTTATTCATTTAAATCAGAGAATAATGGTTGTTCTATTTATATGAGTAATATCTTTTATGGTCATGCACCCTTGAAGAGTGGTCTATTTTTGATGAATCTTGATAGTAGTGATGCACATATTCATAATGTTGAAGCCAAAAGATGCAGAGTTGGTAATGATAGTGCAACTTATTTGTGGCACTGCCGTTTAGGTCATATCGGTGTAAAGCGCATGAAGAAACTCCATACTGATGGACTTTTGGAATCACTTGGTACTTGCGAACCGTGCCTCATGGGCAAGATGACTAAAACGTCGTTCTCCGGTACTATGGAGAGAGCAACGGATTTGTTGGAAATCATACATACAGATGTATGTGGTCCGATGAATATTGAGGCTCGTGGCGGATATCGTTATTTTCTCACATTCACAGATGATTTAAGCAGATATGGGTATATCTACTTAATGAAACATAAGTCTGAAACATTTGAAAAGTTCAAAGAATTTCAGAGTGAAGTTGAAAATCATCGTAACAAGAAAATAAAGTTTCTACGATGTGATCGTGGAGGAGAATATTTGAGTTACGAGTTTGGTCTACATTTGAAATAACGCGGAATGGTTTCGCAACTCACGCCACCCGGAACACCACAGCATAATGGTGTGTCCGAACGTCGTAATCTTACTTTACTAGATATGGTGCGATCTATGATGTCTCTTACAGATTTACCGCTATCATTTTGGGGTTATGCTCTAGAGACAGTTGCATTCACGTTAAATAGGACACCATCGAAATCCGTTGAGACAACGCCTTATGAACTGTGGTTTGGCAAGAAACCAAAGTTGTCGTTTCTGAAAGTTTGGGGCTGCGATGCTTATGTGAAAAAGCTTCAACCTGATAAGCTCGAACCCAAATCGGAGAAATGTGTCTTCATAGGATACCCAAAGGAAACTGTTGGGTACACCTTCTATCACAGATCCGAAGGCAAGACTTTCATTGCTAAGAATGGATCCTTTCTAGAGAAGGAGTTTCTCTAGAAAGAAGTGAGTGGGAGGAAAGTAGAACTTGATGAGGTAACTGTACCTGCTCCCTTATTGGAAAGTAGTACATCACAGAAACCGGTTTCTGTGACACCTACACCAATTAGTGAGGAAGCTAATGATTATGATCATGAAACTTCAGATCAAGTTACTACCGAACCTCGTAGATAAACCAGAATAAGATCCACACCAGAGTGGTACGGTAATCCTGTTCTGGAAGTCATGCTACTAGATCATGATGAACCTACGAACTATGAAGAAGCGATGGTGAGCCCAGATTCCGCAAAATGGCTAGAAGCCATGAAATCTGAGATGGGATCCATGTATGAGAACAAAGTATGGACTCTGGTTGACTTGCCCGTTGATCGGCAAGCAATTGAGAATAAAGGGATCTTCAAGAAGAAGACTGACGCTGACGGTAATGTTACTGTCTACAAAGCTCGACTTGTTGCAAAAGGTTTCCGACAAGTTCAAGGGATTGACTACGATGAGACCTTCTCACCGTAGCGATGCTTAAGTCTGTCCGAATCATGTTAGCAATTGCCGCATTTTATGATTATGAAATTTGGCAAATGGATGTTGAAACTGCATTCCTGAATGGATTTTTGGAAGAAGAGTTGTATGTGATGCAGCCAAAAGGTTTTGTCGATCCAAAGGGAGCTAACAAAGTGTGCAAGCTCCAGCGATCCATTTATGGACTGGTGCAAGCCTCTCGGAGTTGGAATAAACGATTTGATAGTGTGATCAAAGCATTTGGTTTTATACAGACTTTTGGAGAAGCCTGTATTTACAAGAAAGTGAGTGGGAGCTCTGTAGCATTTCTGATATTATATGTGGATGACATATTATTGATTGGAAATGATATAGAATTTCTGGATAGCATAAAAGGATATTTGAATAAGAGTTTTTCAATGAAAGACCTCGGTGAAGCTGCTTACATATTGGGCATTAAGATCTATAGAGATAGATCAAGACGCTTAATTGGACTTTCACAAAGCACATACCTTGACAAAGTTTTGAAGAAGTTCAAAATGGATCAGGCAAAGAAAGGGTTCTTGCCTGTGTTACAAGGTGTGAAGTTGAGTAAGACTCAGTGTCCGACCACCGCAGAAGATAGAGAGAAAATGAAAGATGTTCCCTATGCTTCAGCCATAGGCTCTATCATGTATGCAATGTTGTGTACCAGACCTGATGTGTGCCTTGCTATAAGTCTAGCAGGGAGGTAACAAAGTAATCCTAGAGTGGATCACTGGAAAGCGGTCAAGAACATCCTAAAGTACCTGAAAAGGACTAAGGATATGTTTCTCGTATATGGAGGTGACAAAGAGCTCATTGTAAATGGTTACGTTGATGCAAGCTTTGACACTGATCCGGATAATTGTAAATCGCAAACCGGATACGTGTTTATATTGAACGGTGGAGCTGTCAGTTGGTGTAGTTCTAAACAAAGCGTCGTGGCGGGATCTACATGTGAAGCGGAGTACATAGCTGCTTCGGAAGCAGCAAATGAAGGAGTCTGGATGAAGGAGTTCATATCCGATCTAGGTGTCATACCTAGTGCATCGGGTCCAATGAAAATCTTTTGTGACAATACTGGTGCAATTGCCTTGGTGAAGGAATCCAGATTTCACAAGAGAACCAAGCACATCAAGAGACACTTCAATTCCATTCGGGATTTAGTCCAAATGGGAGACATAGAAATTTGCAAGATACATACGGATCTGAATGTTGCAGACCCGGTGACTAAGCCTCTTCCACGAGCAAAACATGATCAGCACCAAGGCTCCATGGGTGTTAGAATCATTACTGTGTAATCTAGATTGTTGACTCTAGTGCAAGTGGGAGACTGAAGGAAATATGCCCTAGAGGCAATAATAAATTTATTATTTATTTCCTTATATCATGATAAATGTTTATTATTCATGCTAGAATTGTATTAACCGGAAACATAATACATGTGTGAATACATAGACAAACAGAGTGTCACTAGTATGCCTCTACTTGACTAGCTCGTTGATCAAAGATGGTTATGTTTCCTAACCATAGACAT
The DNA here is from genome assembly GCF_002162155.2 of Triticum dicoccoides. NCBI lineage: Eukaryota > Viridiplantae > Streptophyta > Magnoliopsida > Poales > Poaceae > Triticum > Triticum dicoccoides. Next base: position 287,635,858 of record NC_041390.1, read on the forward strand.
GAGTTGTCATTTGATTAACGGGATCACATCATTAGGAGAATGATGTGATTGACTTGACCCATTCCATTAGCTTAGCACTTGATCGTTTAGTTTGTTGCTATTGCTTTCTTCATAACTTATACATGTTCCTATGACTATGAGATTATGCAACTCCAATTTACCGGAGGAACACTTTGTGTGCTACCAACGTCACAACGTAACTGGGTGATTATAAAGGTGCTCTACAGGTGTCTCCGAAGGTACTTGTTGGGTTGGCGTATTTCAAGATTAGGATTTGTCACTCCGATTGTAGGAGAGGTATCTCTGGGCCCTCTCGGTAATGCACATCACTCAAGCCTTGCAAGCATTGCAACTAATAAGTTAGTTGCGGGATGATGTATTACAGAACGAGTAAAGAGACTTGCCAATAACGAGATTGAACTAGGTATTGAGATACCGACGATCAAATCTCGGGCAAGTAACATACCGATGACAAAGAGAACAACGTATGTTGTTATGCGGTCTGACCGATAAAGATCTTCGTAGAATATGTGGGAGCCAATATGAGCATCCAGGTTCCGCTATTGGTTATTGACCAGAGACATGTCTCGGTCATGTCTACATAGTTCTCAAACCCGTAAGGGCCGCACGCTTAAAGTTTCGGTGACGATTGTATTATGAGTTTATATGATTTGATGTACCGAAGGTAGTTCGGAGTCCTAGATGAGATCGGGGACATGATGAGGAGTCTCGAAATGGTCGAGACGTAAAGATCGATATATTGGACGACTATATTCGGACATCGGAAAGGTTCCGAGTGATTCGGGTATTTTCGGGGGTACCGGGGAGTTACGGGAATACGAGGAAGAAGTAATGGGCCTCATGGGCCAAGTGGTGGAAGAGAGGAGGCAGGGCGCGCGGCCCCCCTAGCCCAAACCGAATTAGACTAGGGGGGCGGCCCCCTTTCCTCCTTTTCCTCCTTCTCCTTCCTTCTCCTCCTTCCTTTCCTCCTCCTAGTAGGAGTTGGAAAGGGGAGTCCAACTCCTACTAGGAGGTGGACTTCTCCTCCTGGCGCGCCCATAGAGGGCCAGACGGCCTCCCCCCTTGCTCCTTTATATACAGGGGCAGGGGGGCACCTCTAGACACACAAGTTGATCAGTTGATCTCTCCCAGCCGTGTGCGGTGCCCCCTCCACCATATTCCACCTTGGTCATATCGTAGCGGTGCTTAGGCGAAGCCCTGCGTCGGTAGCAACATCATCACCATCACCATGCCGTTGTGCTGACAGAACTCTCCCATGAAGCTCTGCTGGATCGGAGTTCGTGGGACGTCATCGAGCTGAACGTGTGCTGAACTCGGAGGTGCCGTGCGTTCGGTACTTGAATCAGTCGGATCGTGAAGACGTACGACTACATCAACCGCGTTGTGCTAACGCTTACGCTTTCGGTCTATGAGGGTACATGGACAACACTCCCCCCTCTCGTTGCTATGCATCACCATGATCTTGCGTGTGCGTAGGATTTTTTTTGAAATTACTATGTTCCCCAACACTACTCCGTGAGCGACATCTTCAACGTCAAGGATATCTCGCCCTACCATGGTGATGAGGATTTCGATCCGAGTTCGGATCTTCCCCAAGGGAGGGGAGATGATGTGGAGCATCCTACGGTCATCCCCATGGACCTACCATCGTCTCACGAAGTTCCAAGAGGACCTATGACTTGAGCTAGAGCTAGAGCTCTCGAGACCGAGGTGACTTCTCTCCTTAGTGATATTGCTTATGATCCCCTCAAGACATGGCTACTACCTAAGTCCGAGATGTTGTGCATGATCAGGTACCAAGAGGACCCTCCCGAAGATGCACATGAAGACATACAAGCCGCCAAGTCCATGGATGAGGAGAACCCACAGAAGGAGTCAAGAACACCTCCCAGCACCCGTACATTCGGCCGCGACCCCAGACGACTGGCCCCTGGAGCGTCGTCCACCACAAGCTGCACATCCGCCAAGCGTCTACAGGCCCCGGACATCTGGCCCCGCCAGCCCGGACATCCGGCCCTTCCCGAGCTCCCGTATATCCGGCCCCCAGCACGGAAATCTGGACCCCTCCAAACCCGAGAGCAACAAAGCCCGCCACTCCAGCCCGGACATCCTGCCCCGCGTAAAGCCCGGACATCCGGCCCGATGCGCGGACGTCCGGCCTCCTGTGTCTACGCACAGTGAAGGGCCGAGGCCCGTGTACCCTTTCAACCCCCAAGACTATATATATTCCTCCTCGTTCCTCTTTCCAGGGTTAGCAAAGGATTAGCTCATATTTCGTGTGAGAGATTTGCTCATCCATTTGGTTACCTTCTCCTCGGAGATAGCGCCTCCTCGGAGAAGATCCCCCAAGCGGATTCAAGACCCCTTTACGGGAAGAACCTCAAGACCTCCTCCTAGAGAAGACCGGCTACCTTTGTATCGTCCTTAGTTGTCTGTGGATCGTGTGATCTCTTGTGTACTCGAGGATCTAGCACATGTGTGACTATTTCTTGTTGGGTTTAGTGATTTTCTTGTGTTTCCTCTCATGTCTCCCCTCGTGTTTCCCCTCGTGTTCATCACGGGATCCGCTCCTTTCGTGAAAGATCGGGCGATTAGGGTTCTACCCTACATCATGGTTCGCACGCGCACTTGCCTCCATATTGATGTGCTCTAGGAGTGGTAGAGGAAGAATGTCCAACGGTGACAATGGGTTGAATCCGTAGACGACCTCGAAGGGGGACTTTCCGGTAGTTGAGTGTCTTGCGCGGTTGTAGGCGAACTCGGCGATAGGTAGATACTCCTCCCACTCCTTGATGTTCTTCTTGATGAGAACACGAAGTAGAGTGGAGAGTGTGCGGTTGGTCACCTCCGTTTGGCCGTCGGTTTGTGGATGGTACGCCATGGAGAAGAGTAGCTTGATTCCGAGCTTGGCGCATAGGGTCTTCCAAAAGTAGCTTAGGAACTTGACGTCACGGTCCGAGACAATCGTCTTTGTCACTCCATGTAGACACAATATTTCCCTACAAAAGAGATTGGCAACATGTGAAGCATCGTCTATCTTGTTACATGGTATTAAATGTGCCATCTTAGAGAATCTGTCCACAACAACAAATATCGAATCCTTTCCATTTCTAGTTCTAGGCAATCCAAGTACAAAATCCATGCTAATATCTTCCCATGGTTGATATGGAATTGGGAGAGGCATATAAAGGCCATGGGATTGAGCTTTGGACTTAGCTTTGCGACATGTATATCATCGGTTGGTGAAGCAGTCAACGTTGCGAAACACCTTGGGACAACATTTTCCTTACCTTTGATGTACTTGATGATATAAGGAAATGACTCAATGAATTCACTCCATTTAGCATGACGCTTGTTCAACTTAGTTTGACCCTTAAGGTATTTTAGCGTTTCATGATCGATATGAATGATGGATTCATGAGCGTGAAGATAATGTTCCCATTCATGCAAAATTCGCACTAAAGCATATAACTCTTTGTCATAGATGGGGTAATTGAGTTGCGCTCCGGAAAGTTTTTCACTAAAGTAAGCTATGGGGCGCTTCTCTTGCGTTAACACACCTCCTATGCCATTACCACTAGCATCACAATGAATCTCAAAGGGTTTGTCAAAGTTTGGCAAAGCAAGCACGGGAGCATGAGTAAGCAAAATCTTAAGCTCATTGACAGCGGTATCTTGGGATGGTCCCCAAACAAAAGGCGCATTTTACTTGCTCAAAGCATGCAAAGGTGAAGTAATGGTGCTAAAGTCCTTCACAAATCTATGGTAGAAACCGGCTAAACCAAGGAAGCTATGCACTTGATGCAAGTTGGTTGGTTGTGGCCAAGTTTTAATAGCATTGATCTTAGAGTCATCAACATGAAAACCCTTAGAGGAAACAACAAAATCCAAGAAAACTAGCTTATCAACGCCAAAAATGCATTTTTCCATGTTAGCATAGAGACGCTCTTTTCGAAGAGTTTGCAAAACGGTTCGAACATGGGTGCATGATCTTTGACTGATTTGCTATAACCAAGGATATCATCGAAGTAGACCACGTGATGAGGACATGACTACCTTGGATACGAACAAAAATATTGCATACATATATATATATTTGTGAGGTGATTTCTAATGCAAACTATGCAATAATTTATTTATGTCATCTAGGACAAAAATACTTCACAAATTTTTGTGTCATGCCTAATTGCAGGTGTATGGGACATTTGTACAATCCACATATGAAGATAAGGGAAAAAGAGAAGTTTAGGTGCTGTTCAAAAAGTCCTCTCATGTCACTTTTGGGCAAAGAGAAGATAGAGTCCAAGTCTCTCACGTTCTGGATTCAGATTCAGACTGCACAGACATACCTGACTCAAAACGCCAACAACTTTCTCATACGAACTCCAAATTGGGTGATTCTTTTTTTGTTTCAAAGTAGATTCCGTTATATTTCCAACACAATTGGATTCACCTTCAGATTCATCCGGAGCGTTGAGTTATGGAAGAAACAATATGACGTTGCAGCAGAATCAGAGCCAAACTACAAGCCCAAAGGTGTTGCATCACCTCCACTTGGGCCCATGAGCCTTGTACAACCTAGGGTTTGTTTTAGGCTGCCTTGGGACGTCCTCCCACCTCCTTGGCCGCCACCCCTTGCTCATATATAAGTATATCCATCTAGTAGCTTTTTCTGGGGATTTGTTTAGTTAAAAGTTAGCCATTGCAACTTCCCGTACTTCGTTTGTGTCCAACGACCAGACCAAGACCGCTTACGGATCCCCACCATTATCAATACTTCATATATATATATATATATATATATATATATATATATATATATATATATATATATATATATATATATATATATATATATATTCGTGATATTAAGATTGGTTTATCATATTCTTGCTCGTTCTTCGATTGATTGCAGGAATAGACCTTCGTGGTAAGGCTGACCGTGCTTCCGGCATCGTCAGTAACCTTAGGAGATTGGTTTAGCGATTGCTAAGGCGCAACATCGTGCACGTTTGTAGTCGGATCGTCAAAGTCGTCTCCACCAAATCGATAGTTATCATCTCATGGAAAGATCGGGACACCCTCGCCTCTATCAAGTGGTATCAGTTTTCAGGTTGCTCGGTGAGAATTTCCAATTTTCCGTAGATGAGATTTATTTTCTTACCTATTGTCCAAGAAAAAGCCACAAAAAAAGTTAGATCTATTCATCATTTGTTCAAGCCAGTCTGAGCCTTTGCAATTTTCTTTTCATTGCTTGCATAGTTGAATTATCGATTGCATCTCGTGTCGAGTTGCTGGTCTTAGTGTTTAGTTCGTTTAGAGTTTCGAGTTCTGTTCACATTAGTCACGTTGCCGCTGCATCGTTATCCCTTCCGCTGTCCACCACCCATCCATCAATTTCCACCAGAGGCTACCCATCGTTCATTGTCACAATCATAGTTGAGGTCGTTTACATCTTCGCTAGATCCAATCTGCATCTTATCTACTTTGTTTTGGAAAGAGGGAGAGAGAAAAAAACAGAGAAAAAATAAAAAAAAGTCAGAGAAAAAAAAGAGAGAAAGAAAAAGAAAAAAGTGTGAGGAAAAAAGAGAAAAAAGAGAGAGAAAAATAAAATAAAATTCGGATCTTTCTAGACTCAATCTCCTAGTTGAATTCGGATTGGAAACTGTTTTGTGCACTGTTCAGTAAAACAGGCATAACTTTCTCCTACAAAGTCCATTTTGGCTCCGGAGTACTCAAATGAAAGCTAGCGACGAGCCATTCCTAAATAGTTGCAGAAGCTAGTTCAATATTTGGCACCTCAAAATCGGCTTCTAAATAGGTCTTTTTGCCCTCCGAAGTTCATGAACACAGCTTATTCCAGTTTTCAGGCCAGTTTTAGAATTTTTTGACTCCTCATATCAACTCGGAATTGAGTGATTCCTTTTTAGTTTGAAAGCTTGAGTCAATACCATTCTTGAAAAATTATCAAAAAAATTGGCACAAACTTTTCCAGAGGAAAGTTGGAGACAAAGTTGTTTATATCCTGCTTGGCTGTTGTTTCACATCATTATCTTTATTGTCGTTGTGATATTCACTTATATCTTGCTGTCCAGAGCTACTTAGTATCCTTCATTGATGCTAGTTGTGCTACGCCGTAACCTCATTAGTGTTCTAGGCTCGCGTCTCTAGTCCGGTCTAGCCTAGGACCAGCACAGTACCGTCGTTGAACATTTATTCAACATTGCATCTCTGAATTGATTATTGCTAATCTTTTGCTATCATATATAGGCAACCCAGCTCCACATATTTCTACACCGTGTATATGTACGTTCCCCTGGCAATCGTTTTACACAATCTTTGGAGTTATTTGACCGCTGGTTGCTTGTCACCACCTGCTGCTTGGTAAGAACTTGTAAGATATTGATATTTGCTTTACTGTGAGCGCTTTACCACCACACCCTAGTAGTTCATAGGAACATTATTCTTGAATTTTGTTTCTTGTTTCTACTAATCATGATAGGGTCCGAAGATAGAAGTTCTTGGACGACGGATACATCTTCACCATCATGAGAGGTGGGACAACACACACAAGCATATGGTCAGGTTATCTTTTTACCATCATTTGAGGGTAGATTTAATCTTGCTATTTATCTAGCTTGGCAGCTTGAAGTAGAACAAGTTTTTAGTCACCGTAATTTTTCTGAAGTTGAGAGAGTACGAGCAACCACTAGAGCATTTACTGGTTTTGCTTCTGTTTGGTGGAGTGTATATTGTAAGAAAAACATTGATAACCAACCCACAACTTGGAAAGTTTTGAAAGCGGTAATGAGACAACAATTTTTTCCTCCTTACTATCGTCATGAATTACTTCGCAAATTGGAACAATTAAAACAAGGCAGTAACACTGTTCATGCTTACTACCAAGAGTTCAAATCTTATATGCATCATTGTGACATAGAAGAATCTGAGGATGATACAATGAATAGATTTTTTGGTGGTTTGAACCATGATATCCGTGCAAGATTTCAGTATATTCCTCGTTGCATTACTGGTATGTATGTTCGCGCTTGTACCTTTGAGAGACAGATACAGTATGATGCATTGGATGACTACAACAACTACTATTCCAGTTCATGCTCACCAACGCCGGTTGGTTCCTCCACCGTTGCACCTACTAGAGCAGCCCCACCTCGAATTGTGAGTGCGACATCATCTCAAGAGTATGGTGCATTGTCAACATCCGTACCTACATCAGCTACATCTTTGCGACAAGGTAATAGTAAATGTATTAATGATATAACTTCACATGAGAATGATGCATGCCTAGTTAACTTGAATGCATCATGTGTTGAGTTACCTCTTGTTGTGAGCACACCACCTATTTTAGAGAATCTTGTTACTGTCATGAATGCTTCATGTGATCAAACAACTGACATACCAACAATTTTGAGTGCACCCACTGAATTAACTATTGATGCAAAAGAACCAATGTTTAATCATTTTCATATGACCTCTAATTTTGGTGATGATTCTGTGTCAAATGACTTATTGCATGTTTGCTTATTTAAGCATGGTGTAGCATGTAAATTTGATGCAAGTAAGTTTTATTCACCAATGTTGGGATGGTTTGATGATGAACATTGCCAATCCTTTGATATGAATAAGAGCTTCACTTATATGTGCAAACTGAGTTGCAATATTTTCATGCCTTCTACTTCTTGTGATAATATTTTGGCTTCAGATTTTATGAACTATGAAAATTACTCATGTATACATGTGTCATTTGTGCAAAAACCAAGGGAAGTAAAAATGGATGACATATACATATACAACATGTACACCTTGTCTCTTTTGTTAGACACATTTCATATTAAGCAACGCCGAGGATGGCTTTGTTTTCAAGAAGGGGAGGATGATGAGGACATGACTACCTTGGATACGAACAAAAATATTGCATACATATATATTTGTGAGGTGATTTCTAATGCAAATTATGCAATAATTTATTTATGTCATCCAGGACAAAAATACTTCACAAACTTTTGTGTCATGTCTAATTGCAGGTGTATGGGACATTTGTACAATCCACATATGAAGATAAGGGAAAAAGAGAATTTCAGGTGCTGTTCAAAAAGTCCTCTCACATTACTTTTGGGCCAAGAGAAGATAGAGTCCAAGTCTCTCACGTTCTGGATTCAGATTCGGACTGCACAGACATACCTGACTCAAAACGCGAACAACTTTCTCATACGGACTCCAAATTGGGTAATTCTTTTTTTGTTTGAAAGTAGATTTCGTGGTCTTTCCAACACAATTGGATTCACCTTCAAATTCATCCGGAGCGTTGAGTTATGGAAGAAACAATCTGAGGTTGCAGCAGAATCCGAGTCAAACTACAAGCCCAAAGGTGTTGCATCACCTCCACTTGGGCCCATGAGCCTTGTATGACCTAGGGTTTGTTTTAAGCTGCCTTGGGACGTCCTCCCACCTCCTTGGCTGCCACCCCTTGCTCCTATATAAGTAGATCCATCTAGTATCTTTTTCCTGGGGATTTGTTTAGTTAAAAGTTAGCCATTGCAACTTCGCGTACTTCACTTGTGTTCAACGACCAGACCAAGACCGCTTACGGATCCCCACCATTATCAATACTCCATATATATATTCGCGATATTCAGATTGCTTTATCATATTCTTGCTCGTTCTTCCATTGCTTGCAGGAATAGACCTTCGTGGTCAGGCTGACCGTGCTTCCGGCATCGTCAGTAACCTTAGGAGATTGGTTTAGCGATTGCTAAGGCGCAACATCGTGCACGTTTGTAGTCGGATCGTCAAAGTCGTCTCCACCAAATCGATAGTTATCATCTCATCGAAAAATCGGGACACCCTCACCTCTATCACCACAACAAACTCACCAATGTAAGGGCTAAACACATAATTCATAAGATGCATGAAAGTACCCGGTGCTTCCGATAAACCCATAGGAATGACTAGCACTCATACAAGCCAAACTTTGTTTTGAAGGCGGTTTTCCATTCTTCACCCTATTGTATGCAGATTTGATAATAAGCACTTTTAGGATCAATTTTTGAAAATATAGTGGCACCACTAAGTTCATCAAGCCGTGGAATGGGATACCTATAGCGAACGGTGATAGCATTGATAGGTCTACAATTGGAACACATGTGAAAGCTACCGTCTCTTTTTGGCACCAGAATGACCGGAACGGCACAAGGATTCAAACTTTCGCGCACATGTCCATGGTCTATGAGATGCTTTACTTGCCTTTGTATTTCTTTGGTTTCTTCGGGGTAGACGCAGTAGGGAGCTTTGTTCGAAAGTGGTGCTCCCAGGATGAGGTCGTAGTGGAGGTAGTCCCAGAGGTAGCTCGCCGGGGAAAACATCTTGGAATTCCTGCAATAGAGAAGACAACAATAAAGGTAGAGTGTGAGAGGTGTTAGCTTTTGGTGAGTCGTCCTTGCACAAAAGGATTTAGTGTATCACACTAGATGGGTTCTCACACACTTCTCTTATCTCATGTTTGGTGGCAAATAAAACTAGGTTCTTCTTTTCGCTCATCATGGAGGCACTCGATTTGGGCTTGTGGCACTCACTCTCTTTTTGGTGGTTCGCTCTCTCACTATTCTCTCCATGATGGGTGGCTTGCTTGTCGGCGATCACTTGGCTTGGAGACATAGGGTGAAGTACGTACTCCTTTCCTTTCATCTTGAAGATGTAGTCGTTCGTTCAGCTATTGTGGATGACTCCTCTATCAAATTGCCATGGTCGACCAAGAAGAAGGTGGAAAACAGTCATTGCAATGACATCACACTTCAAAGTGTCTCCGTGAGCTCCGATTTTGAAGGAGACTTGCACTCTATGCTCGACTTGAATAGTGCCGGAGTCGCTTAGCCATTGAACTTTGTAGGGATGTGGGTGCTTCATCTTGGGCAATTGGAGCTTGGAGCAAAGTTCTTCACTTTCTAAGTTATGAAAAATCCCTCCATCGATGATGACCTTGAAGGACCTTCCATTGATGCCGGCCTTGGTATGGAATATGTGACATCTTTGGTCTTCTTCTTGGTGATGTTGAAGGGTCAAGACCTTGGAGACAACGAGAGTGGGTGATGTAGGATAGAACCCTAATCGGACGATCTTTCACGAAAGGAGCGGATCCCGCGAAGAACATGAAGAACATGAGGATGGAAAACATGGGGGAAACACAAAAGAAACTCTAAACCAACAAGAAATAGTCACACATGTGCTAGATCCTCGAGTACATAAGAGATCACATGGTACACGGTCAACTAGGGACGATACAAAGGTAGCCGGTCTTCTCCGTGAGGAGGTCTTGAATCCACGAGGGGATCTTCTCCACAAGGAGGTCTTGAATCCAAAGGGATCTTCTCCGAAGAGGGGTCGCGGTCTCTCTCGTGGAGTAGATCCGATGTGGATGAGCAATGCTCTATCTCTAAATATGAGATAAACCAATGCTGAGCCTTGAAAGAAGGATGATGAGGAATATATATAGTCTAGGGGGTTGAAGGGGTACACGGGCCTCGGCCCTTCACTATGCGCAGACAGGGGAGGCTGGACGTTCGGGCGTCAGGCCGGATGTCTGGGCTTTCACGCGAGGCCGGATGTCTAGGCTGGAGCGGTTGGCTTCGTTGCTCTCGGGTTCAGAGGGGTCCGGATTTCTGGGGTGGAGGCCGGATATCCGGGAGCTCAGGAAGGGCCGGATGTCCGGGGCCTGTAGATGCTTGGCGGCTGTGCAGCTTGATGATGGATGATGCTCCAGGGGCCGGACGTCCGGGGTCGTGGCCGGATGTCCGGGTCCTGGGAGGTGTTCTTGACCCCTTCCGTTTTTTTGACTATACATAGTAGGGCAAAACCCCACTGTAATTTTTATATTATGAAAAAGGGAGTTCAGACATACAAGGCTTGAGATAAGCCTAAAAGAAACTAAAACTAGACCAACAAGTCCAGCTAATAAATTACAGAAAAATAGAAAAATTACAGGACAAGACTGTACAACCAAGAATGAAACAAGATGAAAACTTCTCCTTAATTCTGAATTTGAGCAGGTGGAGCTCTAAGAGGAAGATGAATTTCCATCTGTCAATGCTAGTGGGGATGTTTTTGAATATCTTATCATTCCTGATAATCCAAATGGCCCATGAGGCAATGATAATGGTCTCCATGGAAAAAGGTTGCTGTAGATTACCCCTTAAGTCTGGAAGAGCTTCCATGGTGGTTAGATTTCTTTGTCTGTTGGGGCATAGGATGTCCCAACAAGAAGAAGCAAAAGGACAAGTCCAAAATAGGTGTTGTAATGTTTCTTCTTGCTGACAGCTGAGAGTAGCACAATTATAGTTGTCAAGATGAAAAGTTTTCCTTCTGAGCAGATTCCTGATATTGAGTCTATCATGCAAAAGTCTCCAATAGAAGACCTTGTGTTTTGGCTGGCAAGAAATTTTCCAAATCCAGTTGAACTGAGCTGGAACAATTTTGAATCCTATCAAAATTTTGTATGCTTTGGCCACAGAAAAAGTATTATTTCGCCACATATAACTCCATGAGTCCAGGTGCTCAGTAAATGCAGATCCTCTTAAAGTGTCACAAAGCTCCTCCATCAGCTCAAATTCCATGAAAGCTTCCTCAGTAAGTGGCAGGTGAAATAAGTCTTCCAAGTATTCAAACGTAAGTACCCTTTGCACTGAAAGGTTTTGATCTTTTACAAAGGAGTAAAGATGAGGAAAAAGTTGACTCAGACAAGCAGAGTGCCAGAGGTCAGACCAAAACATAGCAGATTTACCATCACCAATTGTGCATCTTGCCATGAATTTATAGCTATCAATGAGCCTCAAATTACACTTCCACCAGAAAGATCCTTCCCATTTTTGCCCTGGCAGGGTGCCATTGTCATAGTAAGCCTCCCAAATGAGGTTGACCTAAGGGATATTTTCCCTATTGTAAAATTTGTGAAGGTTTTTGAGCAGAAGAGCTTTATTTTGCACAAAGATGTTCATCATTCCAAGGCCACCCTGATTTTTGGGTCTACAAACAGTGGACCAAGCTACCATAGCAGGTCTGTGGTCCTCCAAATCTGGTCCCCTCCAAAGACAATGTCTCAAGTATTTGTTGACCTGGTTTTTGATGGTTACAGGTACATCAAGGCAGCCCATGAAATATATAATAAGAGAATTTAGCACTGATTTGACCAGAAGCAACCTGCCAGCAAGAGTCATAAAAGAAGATAGGCCCACTAATTTTTTGGCAATTCTGCTCACTAAAGGCAAACATTGTTCCACTGTTGGCTTTAAGGTCCCTAGAGGCATGCCTAGGTAGGTGAAAGGGAATGATCCCTTCTTGCAGTTCAAAGTACCAGTTAAAATTTCCATTTTTTCATCAGTCACATTGATTGGTATGAGGTTTGATTTGTTGTAGTTGACCTTTAAACCAGTAGCATCTGCAAAGGTGTGTAGTAGAGCTTTAAGACAATGGAGTTGTGGGGCATCAGCTTGCATGAGAATCAAAGTATCATCTGCATACTGTACTATGGGAAAACCTGGACATGACTGTACTTGCAAAGGAGGTGTAAGAAGACCTAGGGTCATAGCTCTGTTCAAGATTGACTGTAGGAGGTCAGCAGCAAGCACAAAAAGGAGGGGAGAGAAGGGGTCCCCTTGCCTTACTCCTCTGAGACAGTAGAACTTTTTCCCAGGAATGCCATTAAGAAGCACTTGTGATGAAGCTGACGCAAATAACATTCTAATCCAGCCAATCCACCTTTCTCCAAATCCCTTTGCTTTTAGGATATGAATGATTGTAGAGTGTTCAATGAGGTCAAATGCCTTTTCAAAGTCTAATTTCAGCACAACAATTTCCTCCTTGGACTTGTGGCATTGATGCAAGTACTCATAGGCCCAGCCAAGACAGTCATGGATAGCTCTTTCCTTTAGGAAACCATACTGATTAATATGAACCATTTTGAGGATCACTTTTTGCAACCTGTTTGCTAGCAGTTTGGTGGTGAGCTTGAGACAGCAGTTTAGCAAAGAAATAGGCCTGAAATCACTTGCAGTAGTTGGAGTGGGCCCTTTGGGAACTAAAGTGATGAAAGAGGTGTTGATACTCTCTAGTGAAATTTGTACAGCATAGAACTCATGTATCAGTCTAGTGACATCAGGCTTTATGATGTCCCAGCAGCTCTTAAAGAACTCATTATTAAAACCATCAAGACCAGGAGACTTGTCTGATGGCAAGTGTTTGACAACCTCATTGATATCTTTCTCACTAAAAGGAATTTCCAGTTGCTCAAAGTCTGAAGGACTAGCTTGATGCTACAGCAGTGAAGATAAATCAAAGTGCATTGTGGTTTGTTGAGATTGTCCTAATCTGTTCCTGAAAGCATTCCACAAAAGAGCTGCTTTTCCTGCATGGTCTATTATTTCCACTTGATCCTCATTTTTCAGCATTGCAATGTGATTATGCGTGTAGTTTATAGATGCCTTTCTATGAAAGAATTTTGTGTTTTCATCACCAAATTTAACACCCTTGATCTTTCCTCTCTGCTTCCAATAGATCTTTTGGTTTTTGAGTAAAATGAGCAAATTCTCTTTTAGAGTCACCCTGCAATTCCATTCAAAGTCACCTAGGTCTTTGAATTCCTCAAACAAATCAAACAAGAAGATAACCTCATTAATTGCTACAATTTTGGATTTAAGGCAAGACAGGTTTTTGGCCCAAAGTTTAAGAGCCCTTCTCAGGTTTTTGAACTTGGCATTCAAGCTTTTTGCTGCATCAAGATTACCCACAAGTATACTCCAGGTTGTAGAGACTACCTCTTTAAAGTCAGAGTGCTTTAACCAGTAATTTTCAAATCTAAAAACCTTGGCCTTTTGTAGCGACCAGACCTCAAATAGTCTGATCTCTGTGCTCCGGTGTCATCCCTGGATCAGTAATGCTGACACCACACAGTACTCGGAGGATTGATAGCAGAGTAGCAATCACACACTTATTACATCGAGTGTCACAATCGAGAACTCATTACAATAAATATGGCTTAAGGCCATCTAATAACAATAACAGCGGAAGGCTTGGAAGATAAGTGAGTCCATCAACTCCAACGACATCACTGAGTATAGAACCACGACCTAAAAAATCCTTAATCGTCATTTGAAAAGTCTGCAACATTAACATTGCAGCCCGAAAACGGGTCAGCACATGGAATATGCTGGCAATGTAACACATAGAGAGTAATGTAATGAAACAGCTATACTATATGCATATTTGGCTGGTGGAAAGCTCTATGGTTACAGTTTTGCGTAAAGCCAATTTTTCCCTACTTCAAAGGAATAGATTTAATTACTATCATGGTGGTTGTTAAACATTGAGAATGGTTGACAGCATTCTCAATCCCAATTAAGCATCGTCATTAAACATAACCCAACAAAATTAATTTTAGAGTAACATGTCGAGATTCACATGAAAATCCAGGTACTAGATACTCAAGATGTCCATAACCGGGGACACGGCTAACCATGATTAGTTTATTACACTCTGCAGAGGTTTGCGCACTTTTCCCCACAAGACTCGATCGCCTCCGTTTGGTTTCTCGCACTACATGGTGTTTGAGAAGACGGATGACTGAGACATAGTCTTTCAGAAGCGCTAGCACCTTACGATCGGGTAGACCGTACCACCTACATCCCCTACATCTGCTAGTCTACCACTGTAAGAGTTCACACAACTTAGTCAACTATGCTAGATCCCATAATAGCTTGTGGCTGCACATGGAAGTTTCTAGTATGAATAGTCTCATGATCCCTTTGAGCCTGGGTGGCTGTCCAAAAGAAAACAGGCAAGTCCTGGAATACCCAGGTGCCTCAATCCACCTAAATGTGTGTTTAAGTTGCCACCTTAGATAAACCATTAATTAACAATCTCACATCTGTCATGGATATCACTCACCCAATCCACGTCTACTAGCATAGCATGGCATAAATAGCAAATGTAGAAGTAACTCCCAAAGGTTTGATAATAATCAAGTAATATGTACTACCTCATCTACTTCCCATCCCATAATTTAATTAGATCCTAATCATGCAATGTGTGAGGATTGATCTAATGCAATAAATCTGGGTAGTAGAAAAAGTATGATCAAAGTGTTACTTGCCTTGCTGATGATCCGCGAAACCTAACGATTCGAAGTAACAGGCGGCGCACTCCGGGTATTCTATCGCAGACAAACAAACAAGCATACAATAAGTACTCATCTAATGCACAGGTAAAACTCAAATAAGAGATCTAACCAGAAGGTTCAACTTAAGAATTCCGGTTGGCAAAAAGAATCAAATCTAACGAAGCAAGGAAAGTCAAACGACGAAAGAAAACAACTTCGTTCTAGTAATCTAGATCTAGGGAAAATTTTACAGTAGCAAAATCTTGTTTAAGTTGGTTAAACGGATAGAGGGTTTCGAGACGAATCCCTGGGCGCTTGAATCGCCTGATTCCGATAAACGAGCGAAAAGTTAAACTAAAACGAAAATCGGATCAGGAATCACGATCAGAAAAATCACGGATTTAATCCGAGAAAAAGAAAAATGACGAACGCAGCATTTTTTTCTCTTTTTTTCGGCATGGAAAACAAGGCGCGACGAACCTCGGCGGCGAGATCCGGCGACGGCGGCGGCGGACGTCGGCGGCAGCGGCGGCGGCTTCTTAGGGCGGCGACGGCTTAGGGCACTTTAGGGTTTCCCCCGGGGCCGGGCCTCGGCTTATAAAGGCCTCCCGGTCGGTGTCCAGGTCGGACACGGCCCGTTAAGTCGGTTCGTTTTTTTCCACTCGGAAGAAAAATAAAAAGAAATACTAAACGGACTCCAAAAATTCCGAAATAAATTTTCACGGGCTTCTAAAATCAAGCCGCACAAGGTGAACATTTATTTGGGACCTAAATGCAATTTTGAAAAACGCACTTTTTTCCTAAATTCAAATAAAACACCGAAAAACTCCAAAATAAAATCTTATTTGATTTTATTATTAAATCCTCAATATTACTTTATTTTGGGAAAGTCATTTTATTCCCTCTCTCATATTTTTGTAATAGAAATAATTGATGATAAAATAAATGAAATCAAATGATCCTATTCTCAAAATTTGAGAAAACTCAAATATGAAAATAATGAATTCCCCAACTCTCTCCGTGGGTCATTGAGTTGCGTAGAATTTCTAGGATCAACCAAATTGCAAAATAAAATATGATATGCAGTGATGATCTAATGTGTAACATTCCAAATTGAAAATTTGGGATGTTACAAACCTACCCCCCTTAAGATGAATCTCGCCCTCGAGATTCGGGTTGGCTAGAAAATAGGTGAGGGTGGTCTTTGAGCAAATCTTCCTCTCGTTCCCAGGTGGCCTCATCCTCTGTGTGGTGACTCCACTGAACTTTGCAAAACTTGATAACCTTGCTGCGGGTAACTCGGTTGGCAAACTCGAGAATCTTAATTGGTTTCTCCTTGTAGGTCAAATCGTTATCCAACTGAATAGTTTCCAAAGGCACTGTATCTCTCAACGGCATGTCAGCCATCTCCGCGTGACATTTCTTTAACTAAGAAACGTGGAACACATCATGTACTCCTAACAATCCTTCGGGCAATTCCAACTTGTAGGCTACTTCTCCCATACACTCCAAAACTCGATAGGGTCCTACAAATCGTGGTGCTAACTTCCCTTTAACACCAAAACGCTTTGTTCCCCGAAGCGGAGATACTCGAAGATAAGCTCTATCTCCGACTTCGTAAACAGTCTCCTTCCGTTTAGAATCTGCATAACTCTTCTGTCTGGACTGAGCTACCTTGAGCCTATCGCGAATCAACTTCACCTTCTGTTCAGACTCTTTAATCAAGTCAGGTCCAAACAACTGGCGGTCTCCAACTTCGTCACATGACAGCGGTGTCCTGCACCTCCTTCTGTACAAAGCTTCAAAAGGGGCCATCTTTAAACTGGTTTGATAACTGTTGTCGTAAGAGAACTCTACATATGGCAAATTATCGTCCCAACTAGATCCATAATCTAGCGCACAAGCTCTCAGCATATCCTCCAAAATCTGATTGACTCTCTCGGTCTGTCCATCTGTCTGTGGATGAAAAGCTGTACTGAATTCTAGCCTGGTACCCAAAGTTTCGTGCAACTGCTTCCAGAACTATGAGGTAAATTGGGTTCCTCTATCTGATAGATACTCCTCAGAACTCCATACAGACATACGATCCTGGTCATGTATATCTTTGCCAACTTAGCACTGGTGTAAGTGGTCTTTATCGGGATGAAATGAGCTACTTTCGTCAATCGATCAACTACAACCCAAATCGAGTCATAACCTGAACGAGTCCTGGCCAATCCCGTGATAAAATCCATGCCTAACTTATCCCACTTCCATTCGGGTATCGACAATGGTTGTAACAATCCTGCTGGCTTCTGATGCTCTGCCTTTACTCTCTGACATACATCACAAACTGCTACATACTCCGCTATATCCTTCTTCATTCTGGTCCACCAGAAAATATCCTTCAAATCCACATACATCTTGGTAATTCCTGGGTGAATTGAATACGGTGAGTTGTGTGCCTCTTGCAAAATCAACTTATTGATCTCCGGGTCATTGGGCACGTAAACACGATCTTCAAACCATAAGGTGTCGTGCTCATCCTCACGAAATCCTTTATCTTTTCCTTTGCTCATTTTCTCCTTTATAGCGGCAATCTCTTTGTCAGCTTTCTGAGCTTCCCTGATTTTATCCATCAAAGTTGACTGAATCTCCAATGCTTCTACATAGCCTCTCGGAACTATTTCCAAACATAGTTCACGAAGATTTTCGGCTAACTCCCTTGGTATTTCTCCCGTCATTAACGTATTGACATGGCTCTTACGTCTTAATGCGTCAGCTACTACATTAGCCTTTCCGGGGTGATAATGCAATTTCATATCATAATCCTTGATAAGCTCCAACCATCTCCTTTGTCTGAGATTCAACTCCTTCTATGTGAAAATGTACTTCAAACTCTTATGATCCGTATACACCTCACAATGATTTCCAATTAGAAAATGTCTCCATGTTTTCAAAGCATGCACTACGGCTGCTAACTCCAAATCATGCGTAGCATAATTCAACTCATGAGGCTTCAGTTGTCTTGAGGCATATGAAACAACTCTCCCTTCCTGCATAAGCACTGCTCCAAGTCCTCGACGTGAAGCGTCACAATACACCTCATAATCTTTGGTCTGGTCTGGCAAAATCAATACTGGTGAGGTAACTAAGCGTTTCTTCAACTCCTGGAAACTAGCCTCACACCCCTCCGTCCATATGAACTTGGTATCTTTCTTTAATAACTCCGTCATAGGCTTCGCAATTTTTGAGAAATTCTCAATAAATCTCCGGAGTATCCTGCGAGTCCAAGAAAACTCCGGATCTCTCCAACTGTTGTTGGGGCTTCCCACTTGGTCACGGTTTCAACTTTAGCGGGATCTACTGCTATACCTTCTCCTGATATAACGTGTCCGAGGAATCCTACTTCCTTCAACCAAAACTCACATTTGCTGAACTTGGCATATAATTGATGTTCTCTGAGCTTTCCAAGTACCAAACGCAAATGCTCCTTATGCTCCTCTTCATTCTTCGAATAAACCAGGATATCATCAATGAACACTACGACAAACTTATCCAAAACTCCATAAACACTTTGTTCATCATGTTCATAAAATAGGCAGGTGCGTTAGTCAGACCAAATGACATAACGGTATACTCGTACAGCCCATACCTGGTGGTAAAAGCTGTCTTCGGAATATCCTGTTCTCGAATCTTCAACTGGTGGTATCCTGATCGCAGATCGATCTTGGAAAATACCTTAGCTCCTTGCAATCGATCAAACAGATCATTGATCATTGGTAGCGGGTACTTGTTCTTGATCGTTACTTCATTCAATCCTCGATAATCAACAACCATCCTTAACGATCCATCCTTCTTCTCCACTAGAAGTACTGGCGATCCCCAAGGCGAAGAACTTGGGCGAATATATCCTTTATCCAGTAACTCCTTAATCTGCTTCTTAATTTCCACCAAATCCTTTGCTGGCATCCTATATGGTCTCTTTGATATTGGCCCTGTTTCTAGCAATAGCTCAATCAAAAACTCAATATCTCTATCCGGTGGCATGCCTGGCAACTCCTCTGGAAATACATCAGGGAAATCCCTTACCACTGGTACTTCCTCCTGCACAACTCCTGTTAGGCAATTTACTTGAGTCCTCTTTGGCACATGCCGGGATACATACTTGATCCTTCTCCCTTCTGGGGTGGTAAGCAAAATTGACTTACTAGCACATTCTATATTCCCTTCATACTTTGATAACCAATCCATGCCTAATATCACATCCAATCCTTGAGATTCCAATACTATTAGGTCTGAGGGGAAAACATAGTTACCAATCCTTAATGGTAACCGATCACACCATAGACTAGCCACATACTCTCCTCCGGGCGAGGTTACTAACATGGGTGACCTAAGGGCTTGGGTTGGTAGGTTATACTTATCCACAAATCCCCTTGAGATGTATGAATGCGATGCACCATTATCAAAAAGAACTAGTGCAGTAAATGACTTAACCAAAAACTTACCTATTACTACATCGGGCTAAGCTTCAACCTCCTCCACGCTAACGTGGTTCACCAATCCATGCCTAATATTATTAGGTCTGAGGGAAAAACATAGTTACCAATCCTTAATGGTAACCGATCACACCATCGACTAGCCATATATTCTGCTCCGGGCGAGGTTACTAACATGGGTGACCTAAGGGCTTGGGTTGATAGGTTATACTTATCCACAAATCCCCTTGAGATGTATGAATGCGATGCACCAGTATCAAAAAGAACGAGTGCAGTAAATGACTTAACCAAAAACTTACCTATTACGACATCGGGCTGAGCTTCAACCTCCTCCATGCTAACATGGTTCACCTGTCCCCTGTTAAAAGGGTTCGGCTTCTTCCCAAAACTTCCATTGCTATTTCCATTTTGCAATTCAGGACATTCATTTGCATAATGTCCTGTCTTCGAACACTTAAAGTAAGTGACTTGGCTCAAGTCCTTCTTGGTTGGGGTTGAGGGGTTGGTGCGATTCTGGTCGTTGCTTCCTCCATTGCCATTACCATTCTTGGTGCCATTGTGATTGTGCGAGCTACCTCCTCCATGGGTATGCTGAAAATGTCCTCCCGGTCTAGGGGTAAAACGTGGCTTCTGCTGAGCTCCTGAATTTTACTTTCCTTGTCCATACTTCCTCTTGCGATTCTCAATTTGCTGCTGCTTCCCTTCAATCATAAGAGCACGATCTACCAACTCCTAGTAGTTGTTCAAGGTTGCTACCATCAACTGCATGCTCAACTCATCATTCAGTCCTTCCAGAAACTTCTCCTGCTTAGCCGCATCCGTAGCAACGTCATCTGGGGCATAACGTGCTAACTTACTAAAGTCCTCCACATACTGGCCAACTGTCCTTCCTCCTTGGCACAAGTTGCGAAACTCACGCTTCTTCATGGCCATAGCTCCAGCTGAAACGTGTGCAGTACGAAAAGCATGCTGAAACTGGTCCCATGTGACAGTGTCTACAGGGAAAGTGGCTGTGAAATTCTCCCACCATGATGCTGCGGGTCCTTCTAACTGATGTGCGGCAAACTTCACCTTCTCCGCATCTGTGCATCCTGCTGTGGTCAACTCCCTAGCTGTCTTGCGGAGCCAATCATCTGCTACTATCGGCTCGGTGCTACTGGAAAACACCGGCAGATTCAGCCTAAGAAAACGGGCTAAGTGGTCAACAGGTGGTGGTGGTGGTGGGTTGTTGTTATTGTTCCCCTGATTCTGATTCTGTACTAGCAACTGCATCAATGTGTTTTGCTGCTGGATCAACTGGGTGAGCTCCGGTGGAAAGGCAAATCCAGGGTCACGTCTCGGAGGCATCTGAGGGTTTTAGAAGAGATGAGATATAAGAATAGAGGGGGTCTAAAGAGAAAACACTACCCATATGCACATGAGGCAAAAGCAAACAATCCACTTCAATCAATCAAACAAGGGCATACAATCGATCTATCTATCGCAAAAGTGCTCGGACTACTATATTTACATGGTGGACTACTATTGCTGATGAGGTAGTCTACTAGAAATATTCTTCAGTTGCAGACTCCATGATATCTGCTCCAGCTTCATCAACATAGTCATCATCGCTACTATCTGCTTCCGAGTCGGTTCCGTCGATGATGATGTAGTCTTCCGGGCTAATCTCCTAGGGTTCTTCGTCTTCATCTACTGGCGTAGGGCCTCCCATAAATATTCCAATCTTCTTGATCAGGTCGTCATTCTTCTCCACCAATACTTCAATTTCTTCTTCACAATCTTCACGTGTAGCCTTGAGTTCTTCCTCCAGTTCCTTGATTCTAGTCTTTGCCTTCTTCAGGTCTATCATGTCGGCGCACATCTGGTTCTCCTATCATTGAATGTGCTGATTTAGCTCCTGGACAAAAGCTGCGATTGATCTATCCTTCCTGGTGCTGATCATCCCCCAGTGCTCATCTCGGCGCCCACAAATCTGGTAGATAGTATCCTTGAGATCCTTGCGGTAGACTTCTCTAATGCGGCCCATGGCGATGTGAGCTGCCATGCTCTTTCCTAGACTCCAAGTTGGTGCATCAAAAGAAAACTCTATGGGCTCAGTGACTGGCATGAACGTCCTTCCTGGAACTTGAACTTGAATCATCCAGCGCTCTTCTTCAGGTAAAGTGGCGTTGTAGGTTCCTGTGAAACTTGGTACTCCTATGTTCAGGTATCTAGTGACTTCCTTCAAGTGACGTCCAAAGGGTGTATCTTCATCCAGTTGTGTGAACTTGTTCCTTGCATCCGCCATCCTAAAGAGTAGAAAAGATGAGAGGTCAGAAGAGAAGAGAGTGAATAGTGATCTAGGTCTTGTGCTTAGTGGTCGTGTCCTACAGTTAGCGTGTGCTCTGATACCATCTCTGTAGCGACCAGACCTCAAACAGTCTGATCTCTATGCTCCGGTGTCATCCCTGGATCAGTAATGCTGACACCACACAGTACTCGGAGGATTTATAGCAGAGTAGCAATCACACACTTATTACATCGAGTGTCTCAATCGAGAACTTATTACAATAAATATGGCTTAAGGCCATCTAATAACGATAATAGCGGAAGGCTTGGATCATATGTGAGTCCATCAACTCCAACGGCATCACTGAGTATAGAACCACGACCTAAAAACTCCTTAATCGTCGTCTAAAAAGTCTGCAACATTAATGTTGCAGCCCGTAAACGGGTCAGCACATGGAATATGCTGGCAATCTAACACATAGAGAGTAATGTAATGAAACAGCTATACTATATGCATATTTGGCTGGTGGAAAGCTCTATGGTTTCAGTTTTGCGTAAAGCCAATTTTTCCGTACTTCAAAGGAATAGATTTAATTACTATCATGGTGGTTGTTAAACATTGAGAATGGTTGACAGCATTCTCAATCCCAATTAAGCATCATCATTAAACATAACCCAACAAAATTAATTTTAGAGTAACATGTTGAGATTCACATGAAAATCCAGGTACTAGATACTCAAGATGTCCATAACCGGGGACACGGCTAACCATAATTAGTTTATTACACTCTGCAGAGGTTTGCGCACTTTTCCCCATAAGACTCGATCGCCTCCGTTTGGTTTCTCGCACTACATGGTGTTTGAGAAGACGGATGACTGAGACATAGTCTTTCATAAGCGCTAGCACCTTACGATCGGGTAGACCGTACCACCTACATCCCCTACATCTGCTAGTCTACCACTGTAAGAGTTCGCACAACTTAGTCAACTATGCTAGAGCCCATAATAGCTTGTGGCTGCACACGGAAGTTTCTAGTATGAATAGTCTCATGATCCCTTTGAGCCTGGGTGGCGGTCCAAAAGAAAACAGGCAAGTCCTGGAATACCCAGGTGCCTCAATCCACCCAGATGTGTGTTTAAGTTGCCACCTTAGATAAACCATTAATTAACAATCTCACATCTGTCATGGATATCACTCACCCAATCCACGTCTACTAGCATAGCATGGCATAAATAGCAAACGTAGAAGTAACTCCCAAAGGTTTGATAAGAAACAGGTAATAGGTACTACCTCATCTACTTCCCATCCCACAATTTAATTAGATCCTAATCATGCAATGTGTGAGGATTGATCTAATGCAATAAAACTGGGTAGTAGAAAAAGTATGATCAAAGTGTTACTTGCCTTGCTGATGATCCGCGAAACCTAACGATTCGAAGTAACAGGCGGCGCACTCCGGGTATTCTATCGCAGACAAACAAACAAGCATATAATAAGTACTCATCTAATGCACAGGTAAAACTCAAATAAGAGATCTAACCAGAAGGTTCAACTTAAGAACTCCGGTTGGCAAAAAGCATCAAATCGAACGAAGCAACGAAAGTCAAACGGCGAAAGAAAACAACTTCGTTCTAGTAATATGGATCTAGGGCAAATTTTACAATAGCAAAATCTTGTTTAAGTTGGTTAAACGGATAGAGGGTTTCGAGACGAATCCCTAGGTGCTTGAATCGCCTGATTCCGATAAACGAGCGAAAAGTTGAACTAAAACGAAAATCAGATCAGAAAAATCGGGGATTTAATCCGAGAAAAATAAAAACGACGAACACCGAATTTTTTTTCTCTTTTTTTCGGCACGGAAAACGAGGCGCAACGAACCTCGGCGGCGTGATCCAGCGACGGCGGCGGCGGACGTCGGCGGCGGTGGCGGCGGCTTCTTAGGGCGGCGGCGGCTTAGGGCGCTTTAGGGTTTCCCCCGGGGCGGGGCCTCGGCTTATAAAGGCCTCCCGGTCAGTGTCCAGGTCGGACACGGCCCGTTAAGTTGGTTCGTTTTTTTCCGCTCAGAAGAAAAATAAAAAGAAATACTAAACAGACTCCAAAAATTCCGAAATAAATTTTCACGGGCTTCTAAAATCAAGACGCACAAGGTGAACATTTATTTGGGACCTAGATGCAATTTTGAAAAACGCACTTTTTTTCCTAAATTCAAATAAAACACCGAAAAACTCCAAAATAAAATCTTATTTGATTTTATTATTAAATCCTCAATATTTCTTTATTTTGGGAAAGTCATTTTATTCCCTCTCTCATATTTTTGTAATAGAAATAATTGATGATAAAATAAATAAAAGCAAATGATCCTATTCTCAAAATTTGAGAACTCAAATATGAAAATAACGAAATCCCCAACTCTCTCCGTGGGTCATTGAGTTGCGTAGAATTTCTAGGATCAACCAAATTGCAAAATAAAATATGATATGCAGTGATGATCTAATGTATAACATTCCAAATTGAAAATTTGGGATGTTACACCTTTGGAATAGCAGTTCCAATTTTGATGACACAAGGAAGATGATCTGATATAGGCCTGGAAAGAGGCATAGCAATTGTATCAGGAAAAGCAGTCATCCATGAAGCAGAGGTAAAGAACCAGTCCAGTTTTTCCAACAAAGGGCTCTGTTGCATATTACTCCAGCTGTATTTTCTGCCATGAAGTGGAAGCTTAATTAATCCAAGATTACTGATTGCTTCATTAAAGAGTTGCATTTCATTAACATCTCCACCAGGTCTGTTCCTGTCAGTAGTAGCTCTAATAAAGTTGAAATCTCCAACTAGAATCCAACTAGTGTCCAGTGGCATATGTATGTTTGAAAACCAGTTGATCAATTCAATTTTGCCTGCTTGTTCACAAGGCCCATAGATGTTGGTGAGAACCCATGACTGATTGGACAAAAGACTAGTGAAATTGATCGACAAAGAGAATCTATTTTGGAATATGACCTCTCCCTCAAAGAGGGAACCATTCCAGGAGATTAAAAGTCCTCCAGATGCACCAGTTGAAGGTAGAAAAGCAAATTTATTGAGCCTGTTAGGACAAAAGTTCCTGATGTAAGCAACATCAAAATGTTCCCTCTTGGTTTCTTGAAGACAAAGGATGGCACAAGCACTTTCCTCAATTTTTTTCCCTATAGCAAGCCACTTGTCAGGAGAGTTAATCCCTCTGATGTTCCAGTTCAAAATATTCCAGCTTCTATTTTGATTATTCATGGACACAATTTATAAGTGAAACCAGAGACCAAGCACCACCACTTGGCCAGTACCAAGGAATGAATAACAAACAGGGCAGCAGAGCAAGCACATTCAGCAGATACAACAACCACATCATCCACAAGATAGCAATAGAGATAATTTCCCAGAAGGCATTATAATAGCAAAGTGCATTGACAGAGGAACATGAACTAATACAGCTAGTCCATAGGGCCCATAAGTTGCAAGTACAACCAAAAGGAACAGGGATACATGCCAAGACTTTAAATCCCTCTCTCTCCACTACAAAATCACAGAATTTGATCATCTAAACACTTTGGGAGTCCTGCCTGTCCTCATTGGATGGGAGCATCCCGGCCAAGTCCTCTCCCACCTTCCTCTTGGGCTTCTTAGAGATCTTTCCCTCCAAATCCTGATCAGCCACCTTGCAAAATGAGGTTGTGAGATTTTTAACCACCGATTTCTGAGCAATTGGGGGGCAGCATTACATGGCAGACACTTATTATTAGAGCAAGAACCTCTTTTAAAACCAGCATTATATTTTTTAATTCTATCACTCCTCCTTACCTCTGTTTCTACAAGAGGTGTCTTTCCTCCCTTCTTTTTTTGGAGTTTTCAGCCCCAAAAGGTTGAAGAAGGGCCAAAGAGTCCAAGTCATGCTAGTTGGAAGAATCTCCAGCATTTTCCTTGTTTGTGTCTTGTTGATGTGGCTCAACCATGATCTGTTGGCAAATAGGAGCCTTAGTAGCTAGACATTTGTCAGGAATGTGAAAAAGATAAGAATCCTCAGTGCCTTCTACTTCATCTAGTGATGAGGACATCAATACCATTGTTACACCCACAGCCCCTGCTGCTATACATACTGGACCAATTACTAGAGCTCGCGCACGCCAACTAAATTACCAGGTACTTTCGTTTCTTGGTAATGATTCTAATGTTCATGAGAATATGATGCTGCCTAAATTGGATACATTTGTTTTGCTTACAAATGAAGGGCCTAGCTTGGAGAAGGATGAACATTGGAGCAAGAACAAGCATGGAGATGATGGCATGCGCAAGGGGAACAAGAACAGAGTTACAAGTGATGATTTCAGGTCTTTGAAGCCTCCATAACGAGTGCATGAAGCCTTGGACGAAATATACAAGATGTCACTTCATAAATTTCGTCCAGAGGCTATTATAGGTGCTGCGTCACCTTTTTATTGGGCCAGGCCCATGTAATTTCGAAATACATAAGTATAGGCTATTTTTAGAGTCCGTATGTGTGGGGAAACAAGAGATAGGGTTGATTTCGGACCCCTCCACCAAGGGCCACGAAATTCCCCCTCTCTTCCTCCATATATACAACCCTTAGGGCACCGTTTAGACTTTGGGTTTTGTTTAGATTAAAGTTCGCCATAGCTGCAACTTCGCGTACTTCGTTTGTGTTCAACGACCAGACAAAGGCGTCACAGAACCCCACCTTGATCAATAAAGCTTTCATCTTATATTCGCAATATCCAGATTGCAATCTTAGATTCTTGCTTGTTCTTCGTTTGCTCGCAGGAATCAGACCCTCGTGGTCAGGTTGATCGTGCTCCGGCGTGGTCAATAACCTCTCGGAGTTGGTTTAGCGATTGCTAAGGCGCGACGTCCTCGCACGTTCATAGTCGGATCGTCAAAGTCGACTTCCACCAAAGCGAAATCCATCATCTCATCGAAAGACGGGACACCTTAGCCTCTATCATCTAGTAATTCCCATAAAGGAGATTTGAGCATATTGAGAGTCCATTTAAACTTGTCTGGTGTCATTAGAAGGTGCACAATAAAGTTGAACCAACTTACTGGGACTTTAACAGAGAGTGAAGGAGCACCCTCCAAAGGTTTTTGTGCAAAATTCTCCTTCCAAATCACAAGCCCTTCTTCTGACAGAATAGTATCTTTATTAGCTACAGCCTTTAACTGGATAGATTTCAAACCTAGTAAAGAAGCTGCAAACTCTTTGTGTTCCTCAATTTGGTCAATCCAATTACCTTTGTTGTTAGATGTAGCCACCCCAGTATTTGCCAAAAGATTTGCAGAGTCAGTCTGAAAGAGCTCCTTGTCTTGACCTGCTGCCTCCTTAACAACAGATAAAACTCTGTTAGAGTCCAGCGTCAGATCCTCATGCACATTAGAACTGTGACCAATCACTGGCTCAGAAATTTGATTAACTTCCTCCCAAACTGGCTGAACCTGTGGCTCAACCACAGCAACTGCAGGTATCATATCATCCTGTGGAACAACCACATCTACAGGAACCTGAATAACTAGAAGTGCAGGTACATCTTGATCCTCCTCTTGGTAATCCTGCATCAAAAGCTCTAGACCATTGCCCTGTAATTGCTGCAGAGGTGGAAGTTGATTTACTTCCTCACTTGCATGTGAAGAGAACCCTTCTGACAAGGAGACAGTGGTTATGATGCTACTGTGGCCTTCCAAAGGAGGTGGAAGTTCCTCACCATCAGCCCATGCAATTTCTTCCTGTTGAACATCCTGGAGAAAATCATATTCTTCCTCAACATCAACATTATTAGCAGCTGGAGGCTGCAGAGCCTAATGCCCATCATCTGCATCCATGTCATCTTGCTGAGCAGGCTAAGGGTTATGGTGAAATCTAGGGAAGGCATTGTTGTTGATAGGCAAAGGATGAGGGTCCACGTTGTCAGGTGGGATTGGGTCCTCATCGGCAGGTGCCCCTCCCATCATCTGCTGAAGAAGGATTTCCAGTGAAGAGGACCATGCATCTTCATCAAACACTTCACCTTCAGACCACCTAACACTTTTTGGGATGGATTCCAAATC
This sequence comes from Triticum dicoccoides, assembly GCF_002162155.2. NCBI lineage: Eukaryota > Viridiplantae > Streptophyta > Magnoliopsida > Poales > Poaceae > Triticum > Triticum dicoccoides. Next base: position 287,663,882 of record NC_041390.1, read on the forward strand.
TCTGACTTTTGCTTTTGCAATGACTCTGCCCATGTGAAGAGGATCATTTTCCCATGAAACTAATCTCCCAAAATGACTGATAGCCCTAGCAATATCTTCTGAATTACGAAAATCAAACGAAACAGCAAGAATGAGCAGCCAAACAGTTCTATTAAACTGGGTTCTTCTGCAGTTGCGACCATTATCATGATTGTGGAAAGTGATAAAAACATTCCCTAACTGGTGCAGACTCTGCAGCACTAATCTATCTCTGTCTCTAGGATGAACAAAACGCACATATGCCTCCCCCAACGGGCAGCACTGCATTTCTCTGATCTGAACTTGCTGAACATCCGCAAATAACTCATGTAGAACTTCTTGCACATTTGGAAAAAGTACCTCATCAAGAAGCGGCTCAATGGTGATGATGGCCTAATCCTCGTGTTGCTTCTGACGGTGTGGGAGAACTACTCTGGCCACTCCATTACGGCCTTCGACATTGAGGATGTTGAAACCATGGGGAACAAAAGGCAGGGGATCAAACGGAATGTTGGACTTGGCCGGCTCGGTCGCGCCAGCAATGGAGTCCCTTGACTGTGAGGAGATTGGCCGACAGGCTCGAGGTTGAACAATGGAAGGTAGGGGAGGAGACGAAGAGACAAGTGTGATTCGAGGCTGAAAGTTCGGGAACATGCCCTCAGAGAGCTGTCTAAAAGAGGAAGCTCGAATCACTGGTTGGGCTGGGCCGATGGCCCTAAACCAGTCATCTACCACCCCGGGGGCCCAAGCCTCAGCGGGAGGGGAGGGAAAAGAAGCCACCGTAAAGAACAACCACAAGCCAGTGAGACGGGGCTCACGGCAGGCCCTGGACATGTGGCCCAAGGTGCCACAGCAGTAGCACATAATAGCCTTGTTTGAAAAACCAGGATTCACGCCCTCCTCCCCCTGCACCACGCGATCGTTGATCGTAGGTGAGTCATTACACTCAATGCGCCCAACATCAATTACAGGCTCATGCAATCCGATGATGAGGCCGGTAACCCAGCCAACCTTTGGAAAACCGAAACATGGCGAGGTTGCTCCCTTCGGCGATCGCCGGAACTGCCCTGGGATGAAGAACGAGCATGCCCTCGAGTGACCAAAGACCATGAATTTTGCTCTTCTTGGTAATATAAACGTTCCTCACCGCGCCAATTTGGACCACCTTCTCCCCAGAGGCTAAAAACCACCTCAAAGTCTCTCTCAGAGATACGACCATTATTGTAGAGCTCAAACCCAACATATTTTGAGGCTACCGAAAATTGAAATGAACGGTCCCGGAGAAACTTAATCCTAAAACCTTGAGGATACCCACCAAAGCAAGATTGAAGAACAATGCTTACAGTGTGACAATCCAATTGAAAGCAAGCACGACCAAAAGAGACCACAAGCTTGAACTCACGTTGCTGAAAACCAGGGGAGAAAACCACCGGATGACCAAACTTTTGGCGCATGCCAAGTTGAAAGGCCTTACCTCTAGCAAAGTCTAGGAGAGGAGGCGCCATAGGAGGGCCAGAGAGGTGGACGCCGGGGCCGGAGTGGCCACTGGCGGTGGAGTCGCCTAGAAGAAGGGGAGTTGGGGTTTTCTGTAGGAGTGAGGTGAGCACTCCTTCCGTTGGTTCTCTTCATCCGTGAACTTGAGGGCTTGTACACCTTCACGTGCATCTTCGGGAGGGTCCTCTTGGTACCTAATCATGCACAACGTCTCGGATTTAGGTAGTAGCCATGTCTCGAGAGGATCATATGTAATATCACTAAGGAAGGAAGTCACCTCGTTCTCGAGAGCTCTAGCTCTAGCTCATGTCATGGGTCCTCTTGGCTCTTGTTGAGGCGATGGTAGGTCCATGGGGATGACCGTAGGATGCTCCGCATCATCTCCCCTCCCTTGGGGAAGATCCAACCTCGGATCGAAATCCTCATCACCGTGGTAGGGCGAGAGATCCTTGGCGTTGAAGATGTCGCTCACGGAGTACTTGTCGTGCGGGAGGTCGATCTTGTAGGCGTTGTTGTTGTATCGTTCAAGCACCTTGAAGGGTCCATCCGCTCGTGGTCGAAGTTTGGACTTGCGTTCATTGGGGAAGCGGTCCTTGCGAAGGTGTAGCCACACAAGATCTCCAATGTTGAATACCATGGGTTGCTTGTTGATGTTGTGCTTGGTTGCAAGTCGTTGTACTTGGCGCTCGATGGTTTGCCTTGTATCTTCATTCACCTTCTTGAGATGATTCACACGTGCACTTGCGTCCAAATTGAAGCGCTCTTGTAGTGGTAGAGGGAGGATGTCCAATGGTGACAATGGGTTGAATCCGTAGACGACCTCGAAGGGGGACTTGCCGGTTGTTGAGTGTCGTGCTCGGTTGTAGGCAAACTCGGCGATAGGTAGGCACTCCTCCCACTCCTTGATGTTCTTCTTGACGAGTACTCGAAGTAGAGTAGAGAGTGTGCAGTTGGTCACCTCCGTTTGGCCGCCGGTTTGCGGATGATACGCCATGGAGAAGAGTAGTTTGATCCCAAGCTTGGCGCATAGGGTCTTCCAAAAGTAGCTAAGGAACTTGATGTTGTGGTCCGAGATGGTCGTCTTTGGCACTCCATGTAGACGCAATATTTCCCTACAAAAGAGATTAGCAACATGTGAAGCATCGTCTATCTTGTTGCAAGGAATGAAATGTGCCATCTTAGAGAAACGGACCACAACGACAAATACCGAATCCTTCCCATTTCTAGTACTAGGCAATCCAAGTACAAAATCCATTCTAATGTCTTCCCATGGTTGATATGGAATTGGAAGAGGCATGTAAAGGCCATGGGATTGAGCTTTAGACTTAGCTTTGCGACATGTAGAGCATCGGTTGGTGAAGCGGTTGACGTCGCGAAACATCCTGGGCCAGTAGTAGTTCTTAGAGAGCGTGGCGAAAGTCTTGTCGCGTCCAAAATGTCCCATTAATCCTCCTCCATGAGATTCTTGCAAAAGCAAAAAAACGAAGAGAAGACTCGGGGATGCAAAGCTTGTTAGCTCTCATAAGATATCCATCTTTGATGTAATAGCGTTCCCAAGAGGTGTGCGTCAAACACTTGGCATAAGGAGTAGCAAAAGTAGGATCATGCCCATACAAGTCTTTTATGTGCTCAAAGCCAATGACATCCAATTCAAGTTGAGTAACAAGCATGCATATGCGGGAAAGAGCGTCCGCCACAATGTTTTCCTTACCTTTAATGTACTTGATGACACAAGGAAAATACTCAATAAATTCACTCTATTTAACATGACGCTTGTTCAACTTGGTTTGGCCCTTAAGATACTTGAGCGTTTCATGATCGGTATGAATGATAAATTCATGAGGGCAAAGATAGTGTTCTCATTCATGCAAAACACGCACTGAAGCATACAGCTCTTTGTCATAGATGGGGTAATTGAGTTGTGCTCCGGAAAGTTTCTCACTAAAGTAAGCTATGAGGCGCTTCTCTTGCATTAACACACCTCCTGTGCCATTACCGCAAGCATCGCAATGAATCTCAAAGGGTTTGTTAAAGTTGGGTAATGCAAGCACGGGAGCATGAGTAAGCAAATTCTTAAGCTCATTGTAAGCAGTATGTTGGGATGGTCCCTAAACAAAAGGCGCATTCTTCTTGCTCAAAGCTTGCAAAGGCGAAGCAATGGCGCTAAAATCTTTCACAAAGCGACGATAGAAACCCGCAAGGACAAGAAAGCTACGCACTTTGCTGGGGGACTGATCCACGAGCACCTATGGGACCGGCGGACCGAGTCCCTTTCGGTTCGGCAGGGGCGAGGGTCGCACGAAGAGCGGATCGAGGCGAAGCACACGAGCAGTTTACCCAGGTTCGGGCCGCACGGATGCGTAAAACCCTACTCCTGCTTTGTGGTTTGTATTGAGTTCTTGCTCGGGAGCGCGGAGTGCTACAGTACACCCCAGCATCTAACGAGACCGAGCGTGAGTGTTCTCTTTCTCCAACCCCCCTCTACGTTGTGCATGGGCCTCCTTTTATATGCTCAAGGGGTCACCGACAGGTGGCAACGTAGACAAGGGTAAAAATGGAAAGGTGCTGCGATTGGTACAACTACCTGCTACAGTGTATCATATCTAACCCTGACGGCAGGGGACAAGGGCATTCAATGCCCGTCTGCGTCGCCTAAATAGTGCAAAAGGGACCGTTAGGGACGCCACCGCTCGCCATGATGGCAATCTTGTCAGCGCCGCTTGCCACCGCGCACCGCTGGCTGCACAGCCTCCCGCCACGTACGCCTGGAAGGGTCCCAGAGCGACACGTTGGTGGATGTGCTGGAGCGCGGACACAGAGTGGTGGCTTGCCGTGGTCGTTGTCTTGTCGCGCCCGAGAGCTTGTCGCTCACCGGGCCTTGCCGGGACGCGTGGCGCGTCGCGGCAAGTTCCTTGAGATGCCTTGGTTGGCCTTCCCGGCAAGCTCCTCTTGCCTGGGTCTTGTCTCCTTGGCTTGGATACTTTGTCTTTGAATGGCTCCAAAGGAACCACGGAGGACCTTGGCGGTCACCCGGCAAGCCTTGCCGCGGGATGCTGCGACTGCCCATGCACAAGTTCGGGATACTAGGGTACCCCTACTCTAGTACACCGACACACTTGATGCAAGTTGGTTGGTTGGGGCCAAGTCTTAATAGCATTGATCTTGGACTCATCTACATGAACACCCTTAGAAGATACAACAAAACCTAAGAAAACAAGCTTATCAACGCCAAAAAGGCATTTCTCCATATTAGCATAGAGATGCTCTTTTCAAAGAGTTTGTAAAATGGTTCGAACATGGGTGACATGCTCTTTGATAGACTTGCTAAAAACAAGGATATCATCGAAGTAGACCACAACAAACACACCAATGTAGGGACGAAAGACATGATTCATAAGACGCATAAAAGTACCCGGTGCTTCCGATAGACCCATAGGCATGACTAACCACTCATACAACCCAAACTTGGTTTTGAAAGCGGTTTTCCATACATCACCCTCTTGTATGTGGATTTGATAGTAACCACTCTTAAGATCAATTTTTGAAAAGATAGTGGCACCACTAAGTTCATCAAGCATATCATCAAGGCGTGGAATGGGACACCTATAACGAACGGTGATAGCATTGATAGGCCTACAATCGGAGCACATGCGAAAGCTACCGTCTCGTTTTGGCACAAGAATGACCGGGACGGCACAAGGGCTCAAACTCTCACGCACATGTCCATGGTCTATGAGATGCTTTACTTGCCTTTGTATTTCTTTGGTTTCTTCGGGGTTGACGCGGTAGGGAGCTTTGTTCGAAAGAGGTGCTCCGGGGATGAGGTCGATGCGGTGCTCGATGCCTCGTAGTGGAGGTAGTCCCGGAGGTAGCTCGTCGGGGAAAACATCTTGAAATTCCTGCAAAAGAGAAGACGACACTAGAGGAAGAGCTTGAGAGTTGTAGCTTGTGTTGTGTTGTCCTTGCACAAAAGGACATAGTGTAGGACACTAGATGGGTTCTCGCACACTCCTCTTATCTCACTTTTTTGGCAAAATAGAACTAAGTTCTTCTTGTTGCTCATCATGGAGGTGCTCGATTTGGGCTTGTGGCGCTCACTCTCTTTTTGGTGGCTCTCTCTCTCACTATTCTCTCTATGATGGGTGGCTTGCTTGTCGGCGATCACTTGGCTTGGAGACATGGGAGGAAGTACGTACTCCTTTCCCTTCATCTTGAAGATGTAGTGGTTCGTTCGGCCGTTGTGGATGACTCCTCTATCAAATTTCCATGGGCGTCCAAGGATAAGGTTGCAAACGGTCATTGGAACGACGCCGCACTCCAAAGTGTCTTCGTAGGCACTAATTTTGAAGGAGACTTGTACTCGATGCTCGACTTGGAGAGTGTTGGAGTCGCTAAGCCATTGAACTTTGTATGGATGTGGGTGCTTCGTCTTGGGCAATTGGAGGTTGGAGCATTGTTCTTCACTTGCAAGGTTCTGAGAACTCCCTCCATCGATAATGACCTTGACAGATCTTCCATTGATGCCAGCCTTGTTATGAAAGATGTGGCATTGTTGGTCTTCTTCTTGGTGATCTTGGAGAGTCAAGACCTTGGAGACAACAAGAGCGGGACTTGAATCTTCATCGCAAAAGACTTGTTCTTCTTCATCGTTCACTTGACGGTGCATGGCGACTTGCTCGATGGCGTCCATTTCTCCTTCACTCATTGAGTGGTAAGTGTCGTCATTGTTGAGGATCATGGTCCGCTTGTTGGTGCACTCATAGGACTTGTGGCCTTGGCCTCCACATGTGATGCATTTGAAGGAACTTGTCTTGACGGTCTAATTGGTGGGGGTTGATGATGATGAAGCTCTCAGCTTGAAGTTGCTTGTAGTAGGAGGATGACTTGGAGTTGACGAAGCTTTCTTGCAACTCGACTTGTCGATGTTGCTTGTAGAAGGCTTGGTAGACGTTGTTGGAGTCGTTGAAGCTTGGGTGCTGGAGAAGCCGGATGACTTGGATGAGAACTTGGCATACTTGTAATCGTCTTGCACTTGACGTTCCGCTTTGGTAGCTTGATGCACTAGCTCGATGAGGTTCGAGTATGGTTGGAAGTCGGCGATCTTCTTGATAGGGTGATTGAGTCCATTCAAGAAATGTGCCATAGTTTGCTCATGTATTCCATGACATTGGCTCTTATCATGGCAATCTCCATCTCGTTGTAGTACTCTTCAACGCTCTTGGTTCCTTGCTTGAGTAGTTGAAGTTTCTTGAAGAGGTCGCAGTTGTAGTAGGTAGGCACAAAGCGTACTCTCATGCCATCCTTCATTTGCGCCCAAGTAGTGATGGGTGGTTCACCTCTTTCCTCTCGGCGCTCAATAACTTGTTCCCACCAAATGAGGACTTAGTCTTGGAACTCAAGGGATGCCGTCGCGATCTTCTTCTCTTCTTCATAGTTGTGCAAACGGAAGATTTTGTCGACCTTCAATGCCCATCAAAGGTACTCTTCGGGATCGTTGCTTCCATTGAACTTGGGCATGGTGAACTTGAGCTTGTCGTAGGGTTGCTCTTCATTGTGTTGGGGTCAGGGATGATGACCCATGTTGTTGATGATTGTCAAGCTCGTGTTGCTCTTGTTGTGGAGGATGTCCATTGTCTTCATGCTCATGTTGAACTTGATGTTCTTGGCGAGCTTGTGGAGGAGGTTGTCGAGATCGAGGAGGAACTTGAGGAACTTGATGATGCATGCGAGCTTGAAATTTTCGTTCGTTAGCTTCTTCGCGAAGTGCTTCTTCATGTTCACGAGCTTGTCGGCCTCGGTTGGCTATGGCACGACTTGCATCTTGGATGGCTTGTTGCGCCTCAAGTACTTGAGCATCTTGCAATTGTTGCTCTTGACATTGTGCCTCGGCATCTTGTGCTTCTTGGTGTAGACGCGCTCGCTCTTCCGCTTCATGTTGGCATTGTTGTTGCCTTTCTCGTGCTAGCGAAAAGCCGCTTGGGTTTGCCGTTGACGGTGCTCTTGAGAGTCGGTGTCGCATAGAGGATTGAGGCTTGCTTGACGATTGTTGCGCGCGGCACATCGAAGAGTGTTCAAAGTCGGTGTACTTGAGCCGGAGAGGGTGAAGTCGGAGTGTCGACTTGAGCGGCTCCTTCTGGATGAGGGCGAAGTGGAAGAAGAGCAGTTGAGCAACAAAGCGCGAATCTCGTCCATTCTTGCATCGTTCTCTTTCTTGTGATCGTCGAGCTTGTGGTCGAAGTAGTCCCGTGTACGTTGATCGGAGAGTCGCAAGTCAGCGGTGAGGTTGTCGATGCGTTCACTCATTGCTTGTTGCTCTTGATGCAAAGCATGTTGTGCACCAAAGAGGTGGCTCTTGGTGACGTAGGAGTTCATGTCGTTGTCGTGCTCAATGAAGAGTGGGTGGGTAGATGTACTTGGCCTATCAATCATTCTAGGAGAAAAATGTGAGTGGGAGAAAGGGAAGAACGAATACCAAATGTACCTTGACCAAAGTTGAAAGTGGATCAATGATCACTCCAATGTGGACAAGGAAATAGCACAATTGGTACCAATTCTTGTTGGTTTCTCACACCTACACAAGTAAAAGCTTATGGTGGATCTTGGTTAGGATGGTGGCACAAAATTTAATGCAATTGTAAGTGAGCTTCAATAATGTTGGAAAAGATACGCAAGTTCGCAATGCAACAAGGAGACCAAGCAATATAAGGTACATGGAAACACACGCGCAAAAAGATAAGTGGGGTCGTGCAACCAAGGATGAGACAAAATGTGCAATCCACAAAAATGCTCTTGTTTCACAACACTAGAGAGACGCTAGCACAATTGCACAATAGGCGGATACAAAGACTTGTGCACAACCTACTAAGCAAAAATGCAAGGGCTTCTATCCCAAGTATGCTCTATGCAAGGTGTTTCTATGATATGATCCAAGATGATCTAGTATGAAAATCTTAATGTTGTATGATGCTATGGTGCTTGCTTAAAAGCTCTTTCCTTATCTTTCCCTTTTGCTTAAAAGCTTGTTTGGCTCTTTGGTATTTGAGCTCTTTTCTCATGCAATGCTTCACGAACCAAGACAGCAATTGTGTATGCGATGACAACCTTGTGACACAAGAGATGATACCAAGATATGCAACAATTATGTATGTATGCTATGGGAAGTATCATCACTAATGTGCACAAGTCTCGTTGCCGGCAATACTCAACGGCTAGTCTCGATGGGTAAGCGACGCAACAGAGTAAGGCTATGATGGCTATCAATGTAATGGCAAGAATGATATGTCCAATACCAAGGTGAGGTTACCGTTTCTTCAGGTCCTTGTCCGTAAGCAAGAAGGGATGACGGTGATCCACTGAGTGTCACGAATACCAAGATGTAGTCGAGGAGATCGTTGTTGATGACGCGTCCGTGGATAAGATGAGCGGCGGTGATGTTGATGTCGAACCGTACCTAAATAGCCGAAACACAAGTAGGACACGGTACCGCAACTCAAATTCTGAAAGCAAAATTGGACCAAAATTGTCAGATTTGGTAGTGGTATATGGTGGTGCTATGCAGAAGTGATGGGGGTATGCGAAAGTATATGTGGGCACCGGAACAAAATTTGGTGAAATATGGACGGAAAACGGGGCGGTGGATGGAGATGTTGCTGCCACGGGCCGGATGTACGGGCTTGATGGCCGGATGTTCGGGCTATCGGGCCGGATGTCCGGGCTCTGGATCTAGGGACAAGCGTGATGAACACCGCGTGGAGAGGTCAGACCCGGGCAAAATTCAGAGGAATTTGTGGATGGAAATTGGGGAAAAGTGGATGGAAAGATAGATCTACCTGCAACACACAAAATCCGCGGATCAAATCCAACAAAACTTCATCTCACCAACAAATCACAAAAAAATGGGGGCTATTTTTGTGGGGAATTTTCGAATTAGGGACAAAATAAAAAAACTTGGCTAGAAATACAACGGGGAGGCTCCGATATCGTGATCAACGTGGCTCTGATACCAACATGATGTAGGGTAGAACCCTAATCGGCCGATCTTTCATGAAAGAAGCGGATCCCGCGAAGAACACGAAGAACACGAGGAAGGAAACGAGGGAAAACACGGGGGAAACACAAAAGAAACACTAAACCAACAAGAAATAGTTACACATGTGCTAGATCCTCGAGTACATAAGAGATCACATAGTACACGGTCAACTAGGGATGATACAAAGGTAGCCGGTCTTCTCTATGAAGAGGTCTTGAATCCACGAGGGGATCTTCTCTGCAAGGAGGTCTTGAATCCAAAGGGATCTTCTCCGAAGAGGGGCCGCGGTCTCTCTCGTGGAGTAGATCTAATGTGGATGAGCAATGCTCTATCACTAAATATGAGTTGAACCAATGCTGACCCAAGAAAGAAGGACGAGGAGGAATATATATAGTCTAGGGGGTTGAAGGGGTACACGGGCCTCGGCCCTTCACTGTGCGCAGACAGGGGAGGCCGGGAATCCGGGCGTCGGGCCGGATGTCCGGGCTAGAGAGGCCGGATATCCGGGCTGGAGCGGCTGGCTTCATTGCTCTCGAGTTCGGAGGGGTCCAGATTTCCGGGCTGGAGGCCGGATATCCGGGAGCTCGGGAAGGGCCGGATGTCCGGGCTGTCGGGGCCGGATGTCTGGGCCTGTAGATGCTTGGTGGCTGTGCAGCTTGATGATGGACGACGCTCCAGGGGACGGACGTCCCGGGTCGTGGCCGGATGTCCGGGTCCTGGGAGGTGTTCTTGACTGCTTCCGTGGGTTCTCTTCATCCATGAACTTGGGGGCTTGTACACCTTCACGTGCATCTTCGGGAGGGTCCTCTTGGTACCTAATCATGCACAAGGTGTCAGATTTATGTAGTAGCCATGTCTCGAGAGGATCATATGTAATATCACTAAGGAAGGAAGTCACCTCGTTCTCGAGAGCTCTAGCTCGAGATTGTGTCATGGGTCCTCTTGGATCTTGTTGAGGCGATGGTAGGTCCATGGGGATGACCGTAGGATGCTCCGCATCAGTGGGACTTGAATCTTCATCACAAAAGACTTGTTCCTCTTCATTGTTCACTTGTCGGTGCATGGCGACTTGCTCAAGTGCTTTTGTTTCTCCTTCACTCATGGAGTCGTATGTACCATCGTCGTTGAGGATCATGGTCCGCTTGTTGGTACACTCAAAGGACTTGTGGCATCGGCCTCCGCATGTGAAGCATTTGAAGGAACTTGTCTTGACGGTCTCATCGATTGGGGTAGATGATGATGAAGCACTCGGCTTGAAGTTGCTCGTTGTAGAAGGATGACCTGATGTTGTCGAAGCTTTCTTGTAACTCGACTTATTGATGTTGATTGTAGAAAGCTTGGTTGATGTGGACGGTGTTGGAGCCGTTGAAGCTTGCGTGTTGGAGAAACCATATGACTTGGATGAGAACTTGGCATACTCGAAGTCATCTTGCACTTGACTTTCCGCTTTGGTAGCTTAATGCACTAGCTCGATGAGGTTCGAGTATGGTTGGAAGTCGGCAATCTTCTTGATGGGGTGATTGAGTCCATTCAAGAAATGTGCCATAGTTTGTTCATCATCTTCCGTGACATTGGATCGTATCATTGCAATCTCCATTTCCTTCTAGTACTCTTCAAAGCTCTTGGTTCGTTGCTTGAGTAGTTGGAGTTTCTTGAAGAGGTCGCGGTTGTAGTAGGTAGGCACGAAGCGTGCTCTCATGACATTTTCATTTGCGCCAAAATAGTGATGGGTGGTTCACCTTTTTCCTCTCGGCGCTCAATGACTTGTTCCCACCAAATGAGGACATAGTCTTGGAACTCAAGGGATGCCATCGCTATCTTCTTCTCTTCTTCATAGTTGTGCAAGCGGAAGATTTTGTTGACCTTCAATGCCCATGAAAGGTACTCTTCGGGATCATTGCTTCCATTGAACTTGGGCATGTTGAACTTTAGCTTGCCGTAGCGTTGCTCTTCATTGTGTTCGGGTCAGGGATGATGACGTCCTTGACGAGGAGGATCATCTCTCACAACTTCCTCTTGCCGTGGAGGATTTCCATTGTCTTCTTGCTCTTGTTCAACTTGATGTTCTTGGCGAGCTTGTGGAGGAACTTGTCGAGCTTGACATTGCACGCGATCTTGATATATTCGTTCATGAACTTCTTCATGAAGTGCTTCTTCATGTTCACGAGCCTGTCAGCCTCGGTTGGTTATGGCTCGACTTGATTCTCGGAGGGCACGTTGCGCCTCAAGTGCTTGAGCATCTCGCAATTGTTGCTCTTGACGTTGTGCCTCGACATCTTGTGGTTCTTGGTGTAGATGCGCTCGCTCTTCCTCTTCGTGTTGGCATTCTCATTGCCGTTCTCGTGCTTGAGCAAAGGTAGCTTGGTTTTGACGATGTCGTTGTTCGTGAGAGTTGGTATCATGTAGAGGGTTGCGGTTGGCTTGACGATCTTGGCGCGCGGCACGACGCAGAGTATTGATGCCAGTGTACTTGAGCCGGACATGGTGTAGTCGGAGTGTCAACTTGAACGACTCCATCTTGATGAGGACGAAGTGGAAGAAGAGCGGTTGAGCAACAAAGCACGGATCTCGTCCATTCTTGCGTCATTCTCTTGCTTGTGGTCGTCGAGCTTGTGGTCGAAGTAATCTCTTGTACGTTGCTCGGAGAGTCACAACTCGGTGGCGAGTTGTCGATGCGTTCGCTCATTGCTTGTTGCTCTTGATGCAAAGCACGTTGTGCACCAAAGACGTGGCTCTTTGTGACGTAGGAGTTCATGTCATCGTCTTGCCCGATGAAGAGTGGGTTGGTAGAAGTACTTGGCCTATCCATCATTCCAAGAGAAATATGTGAGTGGTAGAAAGAGAAGAATGTGTACCAAATGTAGCTTGATCGATGTTGAAGGTGGATCAAAGATCACTCCAATGTGGAACAAGGAAATAGCACAATTGGTACCAATTCTTGTCGGTTTCTCACACCTACGCAAGTAAAAGCTTATGGTAGAGCTAGGTTAGGATGGTGGCACAAAATTTGATGCAATTGTTAGTGAGCTTCAATAATGTTGGAAAAGATTCGCAAGTTTGCAATGCAACAAGTAGACCAAGCAAAATAAGGTACACAGAAACACACCCGCAAAGAGATAAGCGGGGTCGTGCAACAAAGGATGAGCCAAAATGTGGAATTCATGAAAATGCTCTTGTTGCAAAACACTAGAGAGACGCTAGCACCATTGCACAATAGGCGGATACGAAGACTTGTGCACAACCTAGTAAGCAAGAATGCGACGACTTCTAGCCCAAGTATGCTCTATGTATGGTGTTTTGATGATATGATCCAAGATGATCTAGTATGACAATCTTAATGTTGTATGATGCTATGGTTCTTGCTTAAAAGCTCTTTGCTTATCTTTCCCTTTTTCTTAAAAGCTTGTTTGGCTCTTTGTGTTTGAGCTCTTTTCGCATGAAATGCTTCACGAACTAAGATATCAATTGAGTATGCGTTGACACTTTGTGACACAAGAGATGATATGCACCAATGCTATGTATGTATGATATGGGAAGTATGATCACTAATGTGCACAAGTCACGTTGCCGGCAATACTCAAAGGCTAGTCTCAATGGGTAAGCGACACAAAAGATAAGGCTATGACGGCTATCAATGTAATGGAAAGAATGATGTAGCACGATACCAATGTGAGTTTACAGCTCTTGCTTACGGTATGGTGTCAAAATGGTGTAGTGGTTGTTGATGATGACGCTTTCGTGGCAAAGATGAGCGGCGGTGATGTTAATGTCGAACCGTACCTAAATAGACGAAACACAATAGGACACAGAACCACAACTCAAATTCTCAAAGCACAAAGTTGCAAAACGTATCGGAGTGCAAAACGAGTAAGCAATGGTGGTTGCGGAAAGTGGTGGAGGTATGGGTATGTGTATGCTGAAGTAAGCAATGGTGGCTGCAATTTTTTGGGCGGGGAAATTCAGTTTCGTCAGGGTTGGACGGTCGTCCGGTGGTTGCAGACGTCTGGTCGCCGGTCGTCCGGTAGCTGACAGACTTCCGGTGCCTGGGCGAAAATGGGGCACAGGATGAACAACTAGGGCTTGTGGTGGAGAGAACGAAATCCGTCGAATTCGAGCGATTTTGTGGATGGAAAAGGTGTAGACGAAGGGTAAAATCTAGATCCACTCAAGGCAAAGCAAATCCATGGATCAAATCCAACAAAATTTCATCACACCAACAAATCAAAAAAAATTAGGGCTATTTTGGTGGGGATTTTCAGATTAGGGACAAAATCAACAAAAACAAGGCTAGAAACACAACGGGGAGGCTCCGAAATCGTGATCAACGTGGCTCTAGATACCAAGATGATGTAGGGTGGAACCCTAGATGGCCGATCTTTCACGAAAGGAGCAGATCCCGCGAAGAACACTAGGGAAAACATGAGGGGAAATCACAAAGGGGGAACACAAGAGGAACACTCAAACCAACAAGTATGATCACACATGTGCTAGATCCATGAACACAAAGGCAGATAGATGATCCACGATCAACAAGGGACGATACACGGTAACCGGTTCCTCTCCAAAGGAGGTCTTGATGGGGGTCTTCTCCGTGAGGAGGTCTTGAATCAAAAGGGATCTTCTCCGAAGAGGGGCCATGGTCTCTCTCAAGGAGTAGATCTGATGTGGATGAGCAAATCTCTATCTCTAAATGAGCTACTACTTTGCTAACCCTAGCTAGGAGGTCTATTTATAGTCTTAGTGCAAATGGGGACGAAGTGTGGGGGTACATGGGCCTCGGGCCCGAATCTTGTGCGCAGACAGGTACCTGACATCCGCTGGGGACCGGTTGTCCGGTGGATCATGGGCGTCTGAATGTCCGGTGGCTTCCGGACTTCCACTGGTTCCGTTCTGTGATGGAGGTGTCGGACGTCCGGTCACTTCGGACTTCCGCTAATTTTGGCTCGGGTGCGGTGGCGCCGGATGTCTGGTCCTGCCCGGTCGTCCGCTCGCTGGGTGGTGTGGCCAATCGTCCGGTCCTGGCCGGACATCCGCTCGCTGTAGCTTTCGGTTGGGGCTTCAGGCTCCGTACGTCCAGTCCCGACCGATCGTCCGGTGGCTATAGCTTTGTTGGCCTTCCTTCTTCATGACCTTGGCGCTTGGTGTCCTCGTCATCTGGTACGATGGGTGTAGCTGCTCTGTGGCTCTCCTCCAAGTACCTGATCACGCATAGTGTTTCCGCTTGAGGTAGTAGCCATGTCTCATGTATAGAAAGTGGTAGTTCGAAGAGGAGCGAGTCCACATTATCTTCGATGACCTTTGCTCGTGCCCTTGTCGTTGGTCCAAGTAGTGTCGTGGGAGATGTAGGTAGGTCCATGGGGATGATCTTTGGATGCTCCGCATCAGAGTTCATATCCGATCTTGGTGTAATACCTAGTGCATCGGGTCCAATGAAAATCTTTTGTGACAACACTGGTGCAATTGCCTTGGCAAAGGAATCCAGATTTCACAAGAGAACCAAGCACATCAAAAGTCGCTTCAATTCCATCCGCGATCAAGTCAAGGAGGGAGACATAGAGATTTGCAATATACATACGGATCTGAATGTTGCAGACCCATTGACTAAGCCACTCTCACGAGCAAAACATGATCAGCACCAAGACTCCATGGGTGTTAGAATCATTACAATGTAATCTAGATTATTGACTCTAGTGCAATTTGGAGACTGAAGGAAATATGCCCTAGAGGCAATAATAAAGTTGTTATTTATATTTCCTTATATCATGATAAATGTTTATTATTCATGCTAGAATTGTATTAACCAGAAACTTAGTACATGTGTGAATACATAGACAAACAGAGTGTCTCTAGTATGCCTCTACTTGACTAGCTCTTTAATCAAAGATGGTTAAGTTTCCTAACCATAGACATGAGTTGTCATTTGATGAACGGGATCACATCATTAGAGAATGATGTGATTGACTTAACCCACCCGTTAGCTTAGCACTATGATCGTTTAGTTCATTGCTATTGCTTTCTCCATAACTTATACATGTTCCTATGACTATGAGATTATGCAACTCCCGAATACCAGAGGAATACTTACTATGCTATCAAACATCACAATGTAACTGGGTGACTATAAAGATGCTCTACAGGTGTCTGCGATGGTGTTTGTTGAGTTGGCATAGATCGAGAATAGGATTTGTCACTCCGTGTATCGGAGAGGTATCTCTGGGCCCTCTCGGTAATGCACATCACTATGAGCCTTGCAAGCAATGCGACTAATGAGTTAGTTACGAGATGTTGCATTACGGAATGAGTAAAGAGACTTGCCGGTAACGATATTGAACTAGGTATTGAGATACCGACGATCGAATCTCAGGCAAGTAACATACCGATGACAAAGGGAACAATGTATGTTGTTATGCGGTTTGACCGATAAAGATCTTCGTAGAATATGTAGGAACCAATATGAGCATCCAGGTTCCGCTATTGGTTATTGAGCGGAGACGAGTCTCAGTCATGTCTACATAGTTCTCGAACCTGTATGCTCCACACGCTTAACGTTCGCTAACGATCGGTATTATGAGTTTATGTATTTTGATGTACCAAAGGTAGTTCGGAGTCCCGGATGTGATCATGGACATGACGAGGAGTCTCAAAATGGTCGAGACGTAAAGATTGACATATTGGACGGCTATGTGAAGTGTTTCGGGAGGTTTTGGATAAAACCGGAGTGCCGGAGGGTTACTGAAACCCCCCGGGAAGTTATTGGGCCCTTAGTGGGCTTTAGGGGAGAGAGAGGGCAGCAGCCAGGAGGTGGCGCCCCCCCAAGGGAGTCCAAATTGGACTAGGGGAGGGTGGCGACCCCTCTTTCCCTCTCCCTCCCCCTCTCCTTCCTTCCCCCTCCTAGTAGGTCGAGGAAAGGAGGAATCCTACTCCTACTAGGAGGAGGATTCCTCCCCCCTTGGCGCGCCCTCTAGGGCTGGCCGGCCTCCTTCTCCCCTCCTTTATATATGGGGGAGGGGGCACCCCAGAGACACACAAGTTGATTATTTAGCCGTGTGCGGTGCCCCCCTCCATAGTTTTCCACCTCGGTCATATCGTTGTAGTGCTTAGGCAAAGCCCTACGTCGGTAACTTCATCATCACAGTCATCACGCCGTCGTGCTGACAAAACACTCCCTCGGCCTCAGCTGGATCTAGAGTTCATGGGACGTCACCGAGCTGAACGTGTGCAGATCACGGAGGTGCCGTACGTTCGGTACTAGGATCGATCGGATCGTGAAGTCGTGCGAATACATCAATCGCGTTGTCATAACGCTTCCGCTTACAGTCTACGAGGGTATGTAGACAACACTCTATCCCCTCTCGTTTCTATGCATCACCTAGATGGATCTTGCGTGTCCGTAGGATTTTTTTTGAAATTACTGCGTTCCCTAACAGGATGGCATCCTTCAACATTCATCTCCTTCCAGCCTGATTCCTTCCTTCCCTTTGCCATGGCGAGAGGTCGCGCCGGTGCTTCAACGGCAGCGACGAGGGCCTCTGCTCGATAGCACGCCCCCCTCCCCAGGAGCCCATGGTGGCAGGGCCCGCTACGAGAGGAGGAGGGAGGGGCCATGGCCAAGGCCGCCGTGGCGCTCGGGGGAGAGGAGGACTGGGCGGCGCATCGGCCGCGCCTCCGTCAGCGGCTCCTCCCCCAATGGAGTGCCATGTTGGAGACCAGCCTCGCGAGTTCTTCGTCAGGCTATATAATCCAGTGTGCGGCCACCTTCGCCTTCCCACTCCGTTCTCTCAGGAGATGGAGGTCGACCCGCCACAGGCCTTGAGGCTGCATATGAGGGGCTGCGGGAATGGCAGCATGCGGGTCGCCGTCGACTTCCCCGCCCCTCACGCCATGTATCTCCGCCACGAGTGGAAAACCTTCGCCTGTGCCCATAGCCTGTCAGAGGGGCTCGTCCTCCACTTCAAATTGATGGAGAGCGGCCTGCTCTCCGTCCAGGTTTTTGGGCACTTGGGAACTCGCCTAAGGTGTTGCGCGGAGAGCTCCACCGACAATGAAACTTCCTCCTCGGGCGAGAGTGACGAGGAGGACAGTGACAGCGACGACGAGGGCATCAAGCGGGAGGACTCCGGCTGACCGCATCGCCCTCCTCCCTCAGCCATGCGCCTTGCCGAGGGTCTTCCTCATCAAGCTCTCCATCAGTGCATTCCCTGTCGCCTCCTTTTTGCCTTCACTTGCCGCACCTGGGAGGAACGGAGCAAGAATGGAGATCACGGGGCACTTATCTTTCTTTTAAATTGTAGGCACTTGCCAAATCTTAATTTCTAGACAATGTAATCTCTCGAGCTCATGCTTGTGCCCTGTAACCTTCGTACTTGTATCAACATGTTAATGAAAAATACTAGCCTTGCCGGGAACCCGCGCATGCGTACGTTTGTGCGGAGGCGAAACGGCTCCTTAATGTAAATAAGCAAGTCCTCCCGGCAAGCTGTCCTGCCGATACCCTCTACGCCTGCCGGAGAATCACATCTGCCGGGTTACAGACAAAGGGTCCATCCCCCCGTCCGCCTCCCTTTGGCAAGGGCTACTACAACCACTCCGACCAAAGCAGCGTTCGGTGTCGGGAATGGGAGCACCTGAGTTTTTTAAAGGAGAGTGGCGAGGTTTTCTAATGCACAAGTCACATGTTATGAATACGAATGGGCAAGAGGTAAACTTTATCTGTTTGGTTCATCGGGCGGTCTTCTCAACTTCTCGCCGGAGCCGGGTCCTTGGCGGGACTACGCGTCCTTGCCATGGCTGGAAAGAAGAGAGGGTAAGAGCATGGAACCTTGGCAGTCCATAGATATTTGTTGGAATCAAAAAGCAGTACAATACCCTGGACAAGCATGCACATGCGTATGTACATAAACATGAAAATCAACAGGAAACTATACATGCTAAGGGATTCCTTTCCCTGACTGCGCACAGGGTCTGCGCCTGGCTCTGTACATAGGTTATATGCCTTGCTGGCAAGGCTAGTACAAAATGGGGGTTGCTGGGGCTCCCGGCAACCGCGCCTTAGGGGTAAAACTTGCGAAGATGTTTGATATTCCAGGAATTGCTCACCGAAATGCCATCTTCGGTTTCCAGGCGGACTGCACCGAGCCCGGTGACTCGTATTACTCGATAAGGGCCTTCCCACTTTGGTGTCAACTTGTTTGAATTCTTGGCGGATTGAATCCGCCGAAGAACAAGGTCGCCTTCCTTAAGGCTTCGGGCATGAACCTTGCGGCTATGGTAGTGGCACAAGGCTTGCTGGTTGCGAGCGGCTCGCACAGCAGCCTGAAGAAGATCTTCCTCAAGGAGCGTTGCATCATCTTGGCGCAACTGCTCTTGCTCAAGCTCATCATAAGAGAGCACTCGAGGTAACCCGTATATGAGTTCCATGGGGAGAACTGCTTCTGCCCCGTATACCAGGGCAAAGGGCGTCTGGCCAGTGGCTCAATTTGGTGTCGTCCTGATTGACCAAAGAACTGTTGGCAACTCATCAATCCAACGCCTTCCGCACTTGCGTAGCTTGTCAAAAGTTTTGGTCTTGATGCCTCGCAGCGCTTCTGCATTTGCCCTCTCAGCCTACCATTACTTCAGGGATGAGCTACAGAAGCAAAACAGACCTTGTCGCTGGGGTCTTGAATGTACTTCATGAAGATGTGGCTCGTGAACTGTGTGCCGTTGTCGGTAATGACTCTGTTCGGCACACCGAAATGGCAGACTAGTCCCTTGAAGAACTTGATGGCTGACTGTGTTGTCACCTTCCTCACCGGTTCCACTTCTGGCCACTTTGTGAACTTGTCGATTGTGACATACAAGTACTCAAAGCCCCCGACAGCGTAGGGGAAGGGTCCCAGTATGTCGAGCCCCCAAACCGAAAATGGCCAGTAAAGAGGGATTGTTTGAAGGGCTTGGACTGGGTGATGAAGCTTCTTTGAATGGAACTGGCACGCTTCACACTTGGTTACTAGCGCAGTCGCATCCTAGAGAGCGGTGGGCGAGAAGAAACCTTGCCAGAATGCTTTGCCAGCAAGGGCTCTCAACCCTATGTGGGAGCCACACATGCCTCCATTTATCTCTGCCAACAGCTCCAGTCCGTCCTCCCGAGGAATGCACTTTAATTTCACTCCGTTCGACCTCCTTCTGTATAGGGCATCATCCACAAGCTAGACCGACGGGCTACTTTCTCTGCTTCTTGTTCCTCAGAGAGGTCCCCTGTTTGGAGAAAACGGACGGTGCACTGCACTCATGCCGGAGCAGGACTAAAGGCTTGTCTATGGCTGCAGGGGCAGCTGCCTCTACAGCCAGGGCTCGAGGCCCTACCAGAGGTTGCCGCTCCTCAGCGGGTCTGGGGCACCCGGCAACGTCCTTGCCAGTGGCCCGTGGGAGCTCAGCCGGAAAGTACTTGCAGGGGCCCGCCTTCCTTCGTTTGTTCTGTCCTGCTGATGGCTCAACGGATGGCTGGGTTAATTCAAGCACAAAGGTACCTGGTTCCACAAGCAACTTCAGGGCAGCACGCTTTGACAGGTCGTCGGCAATGGTGTTTTCTGCTCGGGGAACATGCTCTGCTTGTAGACCATCAAGATGCTCCTCCAACTTCCTCACCTCATCCACATAGGCCTCCATCAACGGGCTCTAGTAATCCTTGTTGACTTGCTTGACGACGAGCTGCGAATCACCTCTGATGACGAGCTTCCTGATTCCGAGGTCTGCCGCGATCCTGAGACCGGCAAGCAATCCCTCGTACTCCGCCGTATTGTTCGTTGATTTTTCCTGGGGAAAGTGCATCTGGACCACGTACTTGAGGCGCTCTCCGATGGGTGCGATGAGTAAAACGCCGGTGCCAGCACCTTGCAGCGAGAAGGCTCCATCAAAGTACATGATCCAATCACGGCTCGTCTCCTTGCCGAGAATGGTAGTCTCTTGAATCTCTTCGTCGGGCCTTGATCTCCATTTTGCTATGAACTCTGCCAAAGCTGGACTCTTGATTGTCAAAGTACTCTCAACCTTGAGGCCAAAGCTTGACAGTTCCAAAACCCATTCCACAATCCTCCCAGTTGCATCCGAGTTGTGCAAGATTCATTGCAAAGGGAGGTGGGTGACGACGGTGATCTCGTGTGCTTGGAAATAGTGCCACAACTTTCTCGAGGCCATAAGGAGGCCGAAAAGCAGCTTCTGCATACCAGAATACCTTGATCTAGCCCCCTGCAAGAGGGAGCTGACAAAGTAAACTGGGTGCTGCACCACCTTCTTCTTCCGTTCAACTTCGCCCATCTGCGCAGACTCTGTCTTGCCGGGACCGGGCCTTGCCGGGGGAGCCCTGACCCATCATCCGACGGCTCCGCTGCTACTACAACTTCTTCCTCAATTTCCCTCTATGCCACTAGCGTGGCACCGACCACTTGATTTGTTGCTACTAAGTATAGCAGCAACGACTCTTGTGGTTTAGGCGCGACTAGTATTGGCGTGGAGGGGAGGTACCTGTTCAAGTCCTGTAGTGCCGCCTCTACCTCCGGAGTCCATTTCACTAGACCCGCCTTTTTCAGAACTTTGAAAAAGGGGAGGGCGTGCTTAGCAGACTTGGAGATGAACCTACTTAGGGCGGCAACGCAGCCGGCGAGCCTACGGACGTCTTTGACCCACCTTGAGACCTCAATATGATCAATTGCTTTGATCTTGTCGGGAGATGCTTCGATTCCACTTTGAGACACAAAGAACCCAAGAAGCTTGCCGGATGGGACACCGAACACGCACTTCTTCGGGTTGATCTTGAGGTTGATCTTGCGCAGATTTGCAAATGTTTCTTCCAGATCTTGCACGAGCGTGGCCCTGTCCTTGGTTTTGACCACTATATCATCCATATAAGCTTCCATGTTCCTATGCAGCTGGGGCTCAAAACCAATTTGGACCGCTTAGGCAAACATTGAACCAGCGCTCTTCAACCCAAAAGGCATTCGTACAAAACAGTACGTACCACATGGGATGATGAATGCGGTCTTTTCTTTGTCTTCCTTCATCATGAAAATCTGGTGGTATCCTGAGTAGGCGTCGAGGAATGACAGCAGGTCACACCCAGTAGTGGAGTCCAGAATCTGGTCGATGTGTGGCAGAGGGAAAGGATCCTTTGGACAGGCTTTATTGATATCTGTGTAGTCAATTCACAACCTCCATTTCCCATTCGCCTTACACACCACCACTGGATTAGCCAACCATGCGGGGTGGAGTACTCCTCTAACCAGGCTTGCCGCCTCCAACTTCCTGACCTCCTCGATGATGAACTCTTGTCGCTCCAAAGCTTGCTTCCTGACCTTCTGCTTGACAGGCCGCACATGAGGATAGATAGCAAGATGGTGCTCAATCACCTCCCTGGGAACACCGGGGATGTCGGATGCTTGCCATGCAAACACGTCGACATTCGCCCGTAGGAAGGCGACGAGCGCGCTTTCCTATTTGTTGTGCAGGGTGGAGCTTAGGGTAAAAGCTCCGTCCGTGTCGTCCTCCTTGACGGTCACCCTCTTGGTCTCTGGTGGTGCCGCCTTGGATTCTTTCTCTTGCCGGTTGAGCTCTCTGGCACGTCCTCGACGGGAGCGCTGCACTTTGAATAGGCATGATTGCCGGAGTGGGTGCAGGAGGTCTTGCTGGAAGAGGTCTGGCCGGTTTTCTTGCCTCCTAGGGTTTCAATGGTAGGGGCAAGTGCCTTGGCGGCAGTTGCTGCAACTGCCTCCCGGTAGAGTTGGTCGGCACAGATGAGCGCGTATTTCTTGTCGGAGGGGACAGTGATGATGGTCAGCGGTCCGGGCATCTTCAACGTGTTGTAGGCGTAATGTGATGCAGCCATGAACTTGGCTGCGCTGGGCGGCCAAGGATCCCGTTGTAGGGCAAGGGGATCTTGGAGACACCAAAGACGATCTTCTCTGTCCTATAGTTCAGCTTGCCCCCGAATGTAATGGGCAACATGATTTTACCTTTCGGCTGACTCCTCCCTGGGTTGACCCTTTGAAACGTACCCATCTCCCCGAAGTCTCCATTAGGGATTTGTAGCCTCTTGATCACGGCAGGCGAGATCAAGTTCAGTCTGGCTCCACCATTAACTAGCACTTTTGTTACTTTGAGGTTGTGTATTGTTGGTGAAACCAACAATGGCAAACACCCGACCGCAGTTGTGCGATCAAGGTGGTCCTCGGTGTCAAAAATGATAGGGGTGCCGGACCACTTCAGTGGCTTCTGGGCATCGATCGATGGTTCTGACGCGGTAATTTCACACGCGCACTGCTTTAGTTGGCGATAACAGGTGTGTAGGAAGGCGCCACCGTCGACGCACATGGCCTCCGTAGCTTTCTGGAACTCGTTCTTGCCGGACTCGTCGTCCCCGTCATGATCATCATCTTCCTCCTTCTTATCACGATGCCGAGCGGGCCTCTCTTGTTGATTATCCTTGCCGCGACGACCTCCTTGGCCACCATGCTCCTTGCCGGACCCCTCAGCACCACCCTGACCCTTGTCCTTGTCCCGCCTTTCATATTCAGCTTTCTGCTTTTCTGCAAGCAGCTCAACCTGTCGGCAGTTTTGGAGGTCAGGCCCTTGGTGCGATAGATCTTGCATTACTGCTTGTCGGAGCCTCCTGGCTTGCCGGCAGCCGCCAAGGCCCGGCAGGCGGAGCACCCAGCAACTTCCTTGCTGGGGTCATCTGCCTTGGCCTTCTTGGCGGCGCCGGGGTCGTCGGATCCCTCAACGGCAAGCACAGTACCACCCTTGCGCTTCCTGTTGCAGCGTCGACCCTTCTTCGTCGGGGCGACGACGTCTTCATCCGTGTAGTCAGTTTCCGCGCTGGTGTCCTCGCCGGGAAACTTGCTTGCTTCCTCAGCCTGAGCACATCTATCGTCCATAACATAAAGTTTGGCTACATCCTTAATCTTGTTCATCGCCAGCTCTTCACGCATCTTGCGGTTGCGTACATTCTGATGGAATGCACTAATGACATCGGCGGGGTGAACATCCGGGATGGTGTACTGTACACGGCCGAACCTTTGTATGTATTTGCGCAGGTTCTCGCCGTCCTTCTGGGGGATGACATACAGGTCACTTGCCTGGCCAGGAGCTTGGTGGCCTCCGGTAAAGGCGCCAACAAACTCGTGGCATAGATCCGACCAAGAAGAGATAGAATCCACTGGCGGGTGCATCAACTATGACATGATGTTGGGTTTAAGTGCCAATGGAAAGTAGTTAGCGAGCACCTTGTCGTTGCGAGCCCCGGCGGCTTGCATCGCGATGGTGTAGATGCCGAGGAACTCCGATGAGTGAGTCTTGCTGTTGTACTTTTCCCCAACATCAGGCTTGAATGTGCGGTGGGAGGGCCATTGGAACTGCCGCAACTCTCGGGTAAAGGCTGATCAACCCACCTCGTATGGCAGGTCACTGGAGCCCCCCGGCGCTGGGTGGTCCATAGTAGGACCCGTACGCTGATCTGACTATTGGCGCGCTTCCCACCGTCGCTTGATGGTGGTTCGAGTGTCTTCCTGAGCTCGCTCTCGAAGGACTCGACATTGGTCATAGTGGGTTCGCGGGTCGGATGACACCGTAGAAACATTGTCACAGGCGTCGGCCCGACGAGCCGGCGGTTGCTGTTGCTGGCGTGGGGAGAGAGTGCATCGTGGTCGCAGCACCCCCAGTCCTCCCACCTCCGGCGTCCACCGGCTCTACAGAACATCGGCACGAGGGTCCTGCTAACTGCGGTTCTCCACTCGTCGAGATTTTCCGCGGCGGGAGGAAAGTCGAGGAGCAGTTGCATGTGCGCCAACGCTTCTGCTGGCATGGGTGGCGGCAAAAGCTACATGGACTATGATGCACTCCAACCTCTAACCATGGTAGAAGGAGCTCTATCACGGTCTCGTGGTCGCACGCCGCCTTCGTCAGCGTCCGGGCACGCACGCCGGCCTGGTGCGTCCTGAGAGTGACGCAAAGGGCTCTTCCCACGGCGGCGCCCGGGGGCGCCGGCGTCACGGTGTTGTTCATCGCGCGCGGTCTGGGAAGGTTGCAGCGCGGACACCGGCTGGGGCGTCTGGGAGGTTGCCACGCCGCCCGTGGGTAGCACAGCCCCGCCCCCAGGCCCAACGGCGTGTGGCTCATTGTCTTGGACCCGAACGACGCCGATGGCCTGGCTCTAATTGCCAGAGTGTCGTCGATGCTCACGGGTAGCGCCTCCGGCACCATCCGTGGCCACTCCGTCGCCCGCCCGTGCAGGTGCGGACGGGCTGGCTTTGGACGACCCGATTGCTGTGATCCCCTTCTTCTTGGGTGCCATGGTGATGATGAAGGTGATGCGCTAACTTCCAAACCGGATTTTCACAGCTTGAGCCCCCTGCCTGGTGCACCAAAGATGGCAAGGTTCTGGAATGACACCTATGGGATCACAGAGAATCCCTACCACAGTTGACGGGGCGCGGGGCTATGCAAAGAGCGGGTTTAGAAGATCAACGCGGGGGAATTTTTATCCAGGTTCGTGCCACAAGCGATGCGTAATACCCTAATCCTGCTTTGGTGTATATTTGGTGTTCTTGAGTTCTTGAACTAGCTACGATGCATGCCTAGCCCAAAAAGTCCGAATCCTTCCTCAGTATGCATTGGGCCTCCTTTTATATGTCAAAGGGGCTGCCACAGCGGCACACAGGAGGTGGAAAGTGTCTACAGTGTACGAGTCTATCTCCAGGAACCATAGGACAAACACATTTAATGTGTTGCCGACATGCCCTCTTGCTTTATTGGGGACGGCAAGGAAGCTCGTCTCGCCTGTCGCCGCCTCGCCTCGCTTCGACCCGCGTCCAAACTAACGAGGCATGCAGCGCCACGCTGGCTGGCTGGCTGCTGCTGCGCTAGTGCGCTGGCAGGGTCTTCACGAAGATCTGCATGCCACCACGCAGGTTCTTGCCTAGTTGTCCTAGAAGCTGCATGCTGCCACGTAGGTACGCACCTAGTTGGCAGGTTGGCTGCTGCGTTGGAACGGCCATGGGGCAGTGAAACCTTGGTAAGTGCGGGTCTGGTTGTGACCCCACAAATGTCCCCGCCAAGACCCCGGCAAGGATCTTGCCGGGGTCTTGTGGGCATCCCCGGCAAGGGTCTTGTCGGGGGGCCTTCGTCTTCTATCTCTCGTCTAGTCTTGCAGGCCTCTGTTCATCACAAAGATCTGCATGCCACCATGCAGGTGCTCCATAGCCTTGGTCTTGACGTTGTTGATGGTGTCATAATTCTCAGGCTCAAAGGTGGCAGTCTTGATGGTGTTGGGCAAGTTGCCCTGGCAAGGCTCTTGCCGGGGCAGCGTAGGTCGCCCCGGTAAGGCTCTTGCCGAGGGAAACCCATCTTGTCACTTTGCTCTTCGCGCCTCTGGCTTCAGTGTTGCTCGGGTAGTCTTGTATCTTCGCTTCCTCCACCCCACCAAGCATGGTCGCAGGTGCGGCTACAACTGCCCGTGCACAAGTGAAGGGGTACAAAAGGCCCCTACCTTTGTACACCGACAGAGATAGTAGCCTCCTTTTGTGAATCATTTGCTACTCATGTTGAACTCCCTAAAGAGAAGTAGTTTAAATATCACCCACTAATTAAAGAAAAAGAAAAAAAAATTAAAGGACCAGTACTAGTTAAAGAAGAAACTATACTTTATAATATTGATCCAGTTGTTCCTTCTGCTTATATAGAGAAACCACCTTTTCCTGTTAGGATAAAAGAACATGCTAAAGTTTCAACTGTGGCTAACAAAAGCTATGTTAGAACACCTAAACCTGATGAACAAATTAGGGTAGAGCCTAATGTTGCTATGGTTAAATATCTCTTGGAGGAAGATATAGATGGGCAAGTTATTTACTTCTATGCAGAAGCTGCTAGAATTGCTAAACCTGAAAAAAGAGATAAAAATAGACCAGTTGTTGGCCTGCCTGTCATTTTAGTTAAAATAGGAGATCACTATTATCATGGTTTATGTGACATGGGTGCTAGTGTGAGTGCTATCCCTTACACTTTGTATCAAGAAATTAGGAAAGACATAGCACCTACAGAGTTAGAAGACATAGATGTTACTATTAAACTTGCAAATAGAGACACCATATCACCTTGTGGGATTATTAGAGATGTTGAAGTCTTGTGTGGGAAAATAAAATATCCTACTGATTTTCTTGTTCTTGGTTCCCCACAAGATGACTTCTGTCCCATAATCTTTGGTAGACCTTTCTTGAACATGGTTAATACTAAGATAGATTGTAAGAAACAACTGTGGGTGTTAGCTTTGGTGATGAGTCTCGAGTTTAATTTTTCCAAGTTTAGTAGAAATCATCATGAAAAAGAATTGCCTAGTAAGGATGAATTAATTGGTCTTGCCACCCACTGATCCTTTAGAACAATACTTGCTAGACCATAAGAATGATTTACATATGCATGAAATAAATTAAATAGAAAGATTTTCTTTGAACAACGTCCTCTGCTTAAACACAATTTGCCTATTGAAACTTTGGGTGGTCCTCCTCCACCTAAAGGTGATCCTGTGTTTGAATTAAAACAATTGCCAGACACTTTGAAATATGCTTATCTTGAAGAAAAGAAGATATATGCTGTTATTATTAGTACTAACCTTTCAGAACATGAAGAAGAAAGATTATTGAAAGTTCTAAGGAAGCACCGAGCTGCTATTGGGTATACTCTTGATGATTTAAAGGGCATGTAACACCCCAGATGTAATTTACCTTATATGTACTCCTACTCTTGCCGTTTCTGGCACTAAGTTATTTTATTTCCTCGGGTTCGGGTTTTGTCTTCGTGTGTTGTTGCCGTTGTCATGCATCTCATATCATGTCATCATGTGCATTGCATTTGCATACGTGTTCGTCTCATGCATCCGAGCATTTTCCCCATTGTCCGTTTTGCATTCCGGTGCTCCTATCTCCTCCGGTGGTCCTTTCTACCTCTTTTCGTGTGTGGGGGTTAAACAGTTCTGGATTGGACCGAGACTTGCCAAGCGGCCTTGTTTTACTACCGGTAGACCGCCTATCAAGTTTCGTACCATTTGGACTTCGTTTGATACTCCAACGGTTAACCGAGGGACCAAAAAGGCCTCGTGTGTGTTGCAGCCCAACACCCTTCCAATTTGGCCCAAAACCCACCTAAACCCTCTCCATCGTCTCGGTCGTTCGATCACGATCGCGTGGCCGCAAACCGCACCTCATTTGGAGCTTCCTAGCTCCCTCTATGCCTATATATAGATCCTCTCCCGAAATTTTCGGGTCTTCTTTCCCCTAACCCTAGAAAAAATCCATCTCCGCCGCCGGACAACGTCCGCCTCCTCTGGACAAACCCGCCGCCGCCAACCGGGGTGCGCCACGTGGCGAGCGGCGCCCCACATCGCCGCCTCAGCGCCGCCGGCCCGCCAGGCCCACGTCCGGCCCCCGCGGCCCACGTCGCCCCGCCGCCTCCATCCCGCGCGCGCAACCGTCTTCCTCCGCGCCGGCCGCCGCCCCGACGCATCCGGCGACCGCCGCCCCCGCCGATCCGGCCACCGCCCCGATGCATCCGGCGACCGCCGCCCCCGCCGATACGGTCGCCGCGCCCGCGCCGGCGAGCCCCGGCCGGCGAGCCTCCTCCCCTTCCCTCGGCTTCGTCCTTCGACGAACGACGAACCCTGGCGAACCTCGGCACCCGATCTGCAGCTACAGTGATCTCAGATCTAAAATCCGAAGGGTTGACTTTCCCCGAAACCCTAATTTATTTGCGTTTTTCATCGTCCTATAACTCCGCATCCGTAACTCCGTTTTGGGCATGTAGCATATCAAAATGTTCGTCTCAGAGAGTACATCATTGCATCTCATTGCATCATTTTCATTTGAGCTCATCTTGATGCTGGAAATGCTGTCAAAAGAGGGCTATTTGAGATAATTGTCAGATCTGCTGCATCAATTAGCTATTTGTCATTTTTGCCATGATTAATGTGTGCATGATATGCTCCTGAGTTCTACTTGTGTTTTGTTATATGCCATGCCATCTTTACAGAGGTGCTTACCATGTATTTTTGTGACATGTGTGGTGACTAGCACAAGCTTGCAGAGTAGTGCATTCGTTAATGCTGATTTCAGGGACTTAGAATTTCACTAAGTCCTTGTTCTGTTTTTGTCAATATGCCATATGTTGATGTTGTTTCCTAGTGATCCGTGCCTCTTTTGAGGATGATCAGTAAGGATGTTTTGTTAACATTGTGGTGCGATATCCATCCGTGTCTTTGTTTGCAATTATGGAGCACCCTAGCTTGAGTCAATCGAGCTCTACTTTTGCTATTTCGTGAATCCTGGCAGATTGTTGACTTGTTAGCGATTTTGCCGAGGATGTTGTTATTGATCCGTGCATGCTATGTTGTTGTTCTTGCCATGTCTAGCTTCTATGTTATGTATTATTGATGGATGTATGCTTAGTTTGTCATGCCATGCTCTGTAGTGAGTGCATCGAGCTCGTAAACATGCCTACCCGTTAACATATTTGCATGCTCCAGTTTTTCACTAAGTCTGTAATCTGATTATGTTTTTGCTATGTTCGCATGCTTGCAATTGTATTTTTTGATCCCTTTTGGCTCAAGGTCAATAAGGGAGTTTTGTTAAGTGCTTTGAGTAGCTTCATGTCATGCCTTGCTTTGCCATGTTAAGTTCCTGTAGCATATAGTTTTCATGCTCCAAAGTGTGCTACCAGATGTTAAATTCCAGACTTGTGTTAATTTCACTAAGTCTGAAACCTGATGTCGTTTGCACTTTTGCCATGCTTGTTTGAACCTGTTAATGGATGAATTAGCCATAGCTCACTGTTCATCTTTTGTCAATCATCATGCGTGGATCCCTGCCATGTATTTTGTTGTCATATTTGAGTGTTGTAGCATAATTATCTTGATGCATTTAGATGGCTACTTACTGTTTATCGCAGACCGGTGCCATATTTGTTTTGCTTGTCATTTCCAAACCGTGCATCCGATTCCGGTGATCTTTATATCGATTTCAACCGAAATCACCTCACCTTTCAAGTGGCACTCTTGGATTTCCAAGTTGAGGCCAGGTTCAATCATTCCTTGCCAAATCTTGCATAGGAATCACATATCGCATCCCGCATAGCATACCATGTTTGCATCATGTTGTTCGAGCTTTGCACGTGGTTGATTGTTCCTTTTGCTTGTTTGTATTTTTTGGGTAGATCTGGGAGACGAGTTCGCTAACAGGGAGCCTGTTGAGTTTGCTTACGAGGATCAAGTCAACTCTGACAACTTTTCAGGCAAGATGATCATACCCTCGAAATCACTTCTATCTTTGCTTGCTAGATGCTCGCTCTTTTGCTATGCCTATGCTACGATACCTACCACTTGCTTATCATGCCTTCCAAATTGCCATGTCAAACCTCTAACCCACCATGTCCTAGCAAACTGTTGATTGGCTATGTTACCGCTTTGCTCAGCCCCTCTTATAGCGTTGCTAGTTGCAGGAGAAGATTTGGAGATCGTTCCTTGTTGGAACATTGTTTATTGTTGGGATATCACCATATTATCTTGTTATCTTAATGTATCTATATACTTGGTAAAGGGTGGAAGGCTCGGCCTTATGCCTAGTGTTTTGTTCCACTCTTGCCGCCCTAGTTTCCGTCATATCGGTGTTATGTTCCCGGATTTTGCGTTCCTTACGCGGTTGGGTCATAATGGGAACCCCTTGACAGTTCACCTTGAATAAAACTCTTCCATTTGCCACCTAGCCTTTCTCCCTTGGATTTCGCGGACTCAAGGGTCATCTGTATTTTAAACCCCCCGGGCTAGTACTTCTCTAAGTGTTGGTCCAACCCAGAGTCCCTTGGCAACTTGGGTTACGTTGGCTCCCGTACGCTTAGCTTACCTGGTGTGCCTTGAGAATGAGATATGTGCAGCTCCTATCAGGATTTGTCGGCACAGTGGGTGGCCTTGCTGGACTTGTTTTACCATTGTTGAAGTTGTCTTGTAGAACCGGGGATGCCGAGTCTGATCGGAATGTCTTGGGAGAAGGAATATCCTTCGTTGACCGTGAGAGTTTTTGATGGGCTAAGTTGGGACTCCCTGCAGGGATTTGAACTTTCGAAAGCCGTGCCCGCGGTTATGGGCAGATGGGAATTTGTTAATGTTCGATTGTAGATAACATGAACCTTAACTTATTTAAAATGAATCAACCGCGTGTGTAACCGTGATGGTCTCTTCTCGGCGGAGTCCGGGAAGTGAACACGGTGTTGGAGTAATGTTTGACGTAGGTTGATCTATAGTTCTTCGTTTGTGCTTTGCCTTCTCTTCTTGCTCTCTTTTGCGAACAGGTTAGCCACCATATATGCCAGTCGCTTGCTGCAGCTCCACATATTACCTTGCCTTACCTATAAGCTTAAATAGTCTTGATCGCGTGGGTGCGAGATTGCTGAGTCCCCGTGACTCACAGATTACTCCCAAACCAGATGCAGGGACCGATGATTCCGTTCTAGATGATGTGCTTGAGCTCAAGTGGGAGTTCGACGAAGACTCACGCCGTTACTATGTGTCTTTCCCTGATGATCAGTAGTGGTGCCCAGTTGGGGCGATCGGGACCATATCGCAATGTTGGGGTTGATCTTTTATTTTGGTACCGTAGTCGGACCATGAGTGTATTGGATGATTGTAATGTTATTCATGTACTTTGTGTGACGTGGAGAGTGTAAGCCAACTATGTACCTTTTCCCCTATTATCTATTTTACATGGGTTGTTGTGAAGATTACCTTACTTGTGACATTGCTTTCAATGCGGTTATGCCTCTAAGTCGTGCTCCGACACGTAGGAGATATAGCCGCATCGAGGGCGTTATAGGGCATTAGTCCCACTCTATGTCAGCACAACATTAATATGGAACCTGATGCTAAACCATTTGTTGATCACCAACATCGGTTGAATCCGAAGATGAAAGAGGTAGTAAGAACGGAAATATTAAAACTTCTCGAAGCAGGTATAATTTATCCTATAGCTGATAGTAGATGGGTAAGTCCTGTTCATTGTGTTCCTAAGAAAGGAGGTATTACTGTTGTTCCTAATGATAAGAATGAACTCATTCCAGCTATAGAACGGTAATTGATTTTATAAAATTAAATATAGCAACAAGAAAAGATCATTACCCTTTGCCTTTTATTGATCAAATGCTTGAAGGATTATCTAAGCACACACACTTTTGCTTCCGTGATGAATATTCTGGCTTTCGACAAATACCTGTTTCTCAACCTGATCAAGAAAAGACCACTTTTACTTATCCATTTGGAACTTATGCTTATAGACGTATGCCCTTTGGTTTTTGTAATGCACCTGCTACCTTTCAAAGATGTATGACTGCTATATTCTCGGACTTTTATGAAAAGATTGTTGAGGTTTTCCTGGATGACTTTTCTGTTTATGGGAAGTCTTGTGATGATTGTTTAAGCAACCTTGAGCGAGTTTTGCAGAGATGTGTATAGACAAATCTTGTCTTGAATTGGGAGAATTGCCACTTTATGGTTAATGAAGGCATTGTCTTGGGTCATAAAATTTCTGAAAGAGGTATTGAAGTGGACCAAGCTAAGGTTGTTGGAATTGAGAAAATGCCATGTCCTAAGGACATCAAACGTGATGAGGACATCAATACAATTGTTACACCCACAGCCCCTGCTGCTATACATACTGGACCAATTACTAGAGCTCGTGCACGCCAACTAAATTACCAGGTACTTTTGTTTCTTGGTAATGATTCTAATGTTCATGAGAATATGATGCTGCCTAAATTGGATACATTTGTTTTGCTTACAAATGAAGGGCCTAGCTTGGAGAAGGATGAACATTGGAGCAAGAACAAGCATGGAGATGATGACATGCGCAAGGGAAACAAGAACGGAGTTACAAGTGATGATTTCAGGACTTTGAAGCCACCATAATGGGTGCATGAAGCCTTGGACGAAATATACAAGACGCCACTTCATAAATTTCGTCCCGAGGCTATTTTAGGTGCTGCGTCACCTTATTATTGGGCCAGGCCCATGTAATTTCGAAATACATAAGTATAGGCTATTTTTAGAGTCCGTATGTGTGGGGAAACAAGAGATAGGGTTGATTTCGGACCCCTCCACCAAGGGCCACGAAATTCCCCCCCTCTTCCTCCATATATACAGCCCTTAGGGCATCATTTAGACTTTGGGTTTTGTTTAGATTAAAAGTTCGCCATAGCTGCAACTTCGCGTACTTCGTTTGTGTTCAACCACCAGACAAAGGCGTCACAGAACCCCACCTTGATCAATAAAGCTTTCATCTTATATTCGCAATATCCAGATTGCAATCTTAGTTTCTTGCTTGTTCTTCGTTTGCTCGCAGGAAACAGACCCTCGTGGTCAGGTTGATCGTGCTCCGGCGTGGTCAATAACCTCTCGGAGTTGGTTTAGCGATTGCTAAGGCGCGACGTCCTCGCACGTTCGTAGTCGGATCGTCAAAGTCGACTTCCACCAAAGCGATACCCATCATCTCATCGAAAGATCGGGACCCTCGCCTCTATCAAGTGGTATCAGATTTCCAGGTTGCTCGGTGAGATTTTACAGTTTTTCATAGTTTAGATCGAGTCTGTTCTTCATACCTACAGTCCACGAAAAAGCCACAAAAAAAATTAGGGTTAGTTCATCATATCCGAACCAATCTGAGCCTTTGCATAATCTTTTTAGGGTTTTGCTTTGTTGAATTTGCGGTTGCATCGTCGTGTCTAGTTGCTGGTCTTAGAGTCTAGTCTTTTAGAGTTTCGAGTTCTGGTCATAAGTTGTCACGCCGCCGCCGCACCATCATCATCACCCCTGCCATCTACCACCACCGCTTATCCGCCACCGCTTCGAATCCGTATCCATATACCACCACAGCTGTCATATACCACCACCGCTGCCATCTACCACCATATATCCACCACCAATCCGAGTTCTTGTCATATTAGGTTTGTTTTCGAGATCCATCTAGATTCCGATTCGTGTTTCCTTGCCGGAGTAGGTTTCGGAAAAATAAAATTCGTGCCCATCCTGTCAGTTTGAGCTAAGAAGAGTTTTGAGACACTCGCCATTATAGTGATTTTTCGCAAAAAAAAAAGCAGCGCAAAAAAAAGAGCGCAAAAAAAAAGAGCGAAAAAAAAATTCCAGAGTGTGCTTTTCCCTTGTTTACGTGCCGCGCCGTGATTTTGTTAGTGTTCTAGGCTCGCGTCTCTAGCACAGTCTAGCCTAGGACCAGCACAGTACCGTCGTTGAGCGTTTATTCAACTTTGCATCTCTGAATTGATTATTGCTGACCCTTTTTGCTACCATATTATAAGCCTTCCCAGCTCCACATACATCTACGTCGTGCGTTTGACTCTCCCTGGTAATCGCTCTATCCAAGCTTTGAGAGTTTTTGACTACAACGGTTGCCGATCACCGCCTGCTGCTGGGTAAGAACTGGTAAGAATTTGAGATTTGCTTGACGGATTTGTGACACCCACCACCACCACTTGTTCGTAGTCTGTAGGATCATATTCTTGTGTGTTTCTGTTGCTGCTAACCATGCCAGGATCACAAGCCGACGAGATTGACTGGGAGAATTTATCGAACAAGGAGCTTCATGATAAGTTTCAGCAAATGATGACTAAACAGGTGCAAGATGTGCTGAACAATTTTGAAGAGGCCATGGAGAAGATCACTGGCTTTGAGAAGACGTTCGAAACAAAGCTCGATAACAAGTTTAATGAATTGCTCGCGCGTCTTCCACCACCACCACCCGCTGCAGCTAACGCACCTCTCCAACAACAACAACAACGACGACTACCTCCACGTCGCGAAGCAGACCTCCGCCGAGCAAGCCGTGTTCCTCTTGCTTTTGGCCAAACTGTTGGTGCTGCTGTTGATACTTCTGTGGCTCCTGCTGCTGATGCGGAGGAGGATGATTATGTGGGAGACTATGAGGATGAGGTTGATCAAAATCAACACTACGTGCAGCCACCTGTACCACCACCAGCAGGTCGACCTCAGGTATATATTCGTAATGGTAGGCCTGCACCACCACCTCAGGTACGAGATGATGTCCATATTCCTAAACTGAAATTGAATATTCCACCATTTGAGGGTAGATATGTTCCTGATATATATCTTGCTTGGGAGTTAGAAACTGAACAACGATTTACATGTTTACAATATCCTGAGGAGAGACGAGTTGCTGCTGCCGTTTGTGCTTTCACTAGTTTTGCATGTGTATGGTGGTCTGAACATTGTAGATTATATCCTATTCCAACTACTTGGGCTGCTTTGAAAACTGCTATGCGTACGCGTTGGGTTCCACCATATTATCAACGTGAATTGCTTCAAAAATTGCAGCGTTTAAGACAAGGGAAAAATTCTGTAGAAGAATATTATCAGGAATTACAAACTGGCATGATTAGATGTGGTATTGTTGAGGAGAATGAAGCTATGCTTGCACGTTTTCTGGGTGGATTAAATAGAGAGATTTAGACCATTCTAGACTATAAGGAGTATACTAATATCACTCGTTTATTCCATCTTGCTTGTAAAGCTGAACGTGAAGTGCAGGATCGACAAGCATTGGGGCGAACTAACTTTTCTGCAGGCCGACCTTCATCATGGACACCACGTGCATCTTCTACTTCAACTGCACCAGCACCTCCATCCGGTGCCACCTCCAGCCGTGATACAAGAAAACAGGCACAACCACCATTATCTGCCAAGAGCGCACCTGCGGGGCCTGCACAACGTTCTTCTTCTTCCATGGCATCAACAGGGCACACAAGTGATATTATTTGTCGTCGTTGTAAGGGAGGAGGTCATTATGCGAGAGAACGCAAATCTCCGCGTGTGATGATTGCTACCGCGGATGGTGGATATGAGTCCGCTAGTGACTATGATGAGGAGACTTTGGCTCTTATTACACGTGAGGAACATGGTGGAGATGATTCTGATCATGAGACGCAATACATGGCTCCTGAATACGCTGACAGGTATGAATGTTTAGTTGCTCAACGTGTTTTGAGTGTGCAGGTCACACAAGCTGAGCAAAATCAGAGGCACAATTTGTTCCATACCAAGGGAGTTGTGAAGGAACGTTCTGTGCGCGTCATCATAGACGGAGGGAGCTGCAACAACTTGGCTAGCATGGAGATGGTGGAGAAGCTTTCTCTCACCAAAAGACCACATCCACATCCTTACTACATCCAATGGTTCAACAACAGCGGCAAGGTTAAGGTAACACGTACTGTTCGTGTGCATTTTAGTATCTCTACATATGCTGATTATGTTGATTGTGATGTGGTACCTATGCAAGCATGTTCCTTATTACTTGGTAGACCATGGCAATTTGATAAAAATTCTGTACACCATGGTAGAAACAATCACTATACTCTTGTTCATAAGGATAAAAATATTACTTTGCTTCCTATGACTCCTGATTCCATTTTGAAAGATGATATTAATAGAGCTAATAAAGCACAATAGGAGAAGAATAAGAGTGAAAATCAGATTGTGGCAAAAGAATTTGAGCAACAAATGAAGCCTAATAATAAACCATCTAGTGTTGCTTCTGAAATTAAATTGAAAAGTGCATGTTTATTTGCCACCAAATCTGATATTGATGAGCTAGATTTCAGCAAATCTGTTTGCTATGTTTTTGTGTGCAAAGAGGCATTATTTTCATTCGAGGACGTGCCTTCCTCTTTGCCTCCTGCTGTCACTAACATTTTGCAGGAGTTCGCTGACGTTTTTCCACAAGACGTGCCACTGGGATTACCACCTATTCGAGGGATTGAGCATCAGATTGACTTAATTCCCGGTGCTTCACTGCCAAACCGTGCACCATACCGTACCAATCCAGAGGAGACGAAGGAGATTATGCGTCAAGTACAAGAGCTTCTCGACAAAGGTTATATACGCGAATCCCTTAGTCCTTGTGATGTTCCTATTATTCTAGTGCCGAAAAAGGATGGTACATCACGTATGTGTGTTGATTGTAGAGGCATTAATAATATTACTATTCGTTATCGTCATCCTATTCCTAGGCTAGATGATATGCTTGATGAATTGAGTGGCTCTACAATATTCTCCAAAGTTCATTTGCGTAGTGGCTACCATCAAATTCGTATGAAATTGGGAGATGAATGGAAAACAGCATTTAAAACTAAGTTTGGATTATATGAGTGGTTAGTCATGCCTTTTGGGTTAACTAATGCACCTAGTACTTTCATGAGATTAATGAACGAAGTTTTACGTGCTTTCATTGGACGATTTGTGGTAGTTTACTTTGATGACATATTGATTTATAGCAGATCTTTGGAAGAACATTTGGAACATCTACGTGCTATTTTTATTGCTCTACGTGATGCGTCACCTTATTATTGGGCCAGGCCCATGTAATTTCGAAATACATAAGTATAGGCTATTTTTAGAGTCCGTATGTGTGGGGAAACAAGAGATAGGGTTGATTTCGGACCCCTCCACCAAGGGCCACGAAATTCCCCCCTCTTCCTCCATATATACAGCCCTTAGGGCATCGTTTAGACTTTGGGTTTTGTTTAGATTAAAAGTTCGCCAT
Source organism: Triticum dicoccoides (assembly GCF_002162155.2). Taxonomy (NCBI): domain Eukaryota; kingdom Viridiplantae; phylum Streptophyta; class Magnoliopsida; order Poales; family Poaceae; genus Triticum; species Triticum dicoccoides. The sequence goes on from NC_041390.1 coordinate 287,701,049, forward strand.
AGCTGCAACTTCGCGTACTTCGTTTGTGTTCAACGACCAGACAAAGGCGTCACAGAACCCCACCTTGATCAATAAAGCTTCCATCTTATATTCGCAATATCCAGATTGCAATCTTAGTTTCTTGCTTGTTCTTCGTTTGCTCGCAGGAAACAGACCCTCGTGGTCAGGTTGATCGTGCTCCGGCGTGGTCAATAACCTCTCGGAGTTGGTTTAGCGATTGCTAAGGCGCGACGTCCTCGCACGTTCGTAGTCGGATCGTCAAAGTCGACTTTGACCAAAGCGAAATCCACCATCTCATCGAAAGACGGGACACCTTTGCCTCTATCACAAGCATGTTCCTTATTACTTGGTAGACCATGGCAATTTGATAAAAATTCTGTACACCATGGTAGAAACAATCACTATACTCTTGTTCATAAGGATAAAAATATTACTTTGCTTCCTATGACTCCTGATTCCATTTTGAAAGATGATATTAATAGAGCTAATAAAGCACAACAGGAGAAGAATAAGAGTGAAAATCAGATTGTGGCAAAAGAATTTGAGCAACAAATGAAGCCTAATAATAAACCATCTAGTGTTGCTTCTGAAATTAAATTGAAAAGTGCATGTTTATTTGCCACCAAATCTGATATTGATGAGCTAGATTTCAGCAAATCTGTTTGCTATGCTTTTGTGTGCAAAGAGGCATTATTTTCATTCGAGGACGTGCCTTCCTCTTTGCCTCCTGCTGTCACTAACATTTTGCAGGAGTTTGCTGACGTTTTTCCACAAGACGTGCCACCGGGATTACCGCCTATTCGAGGGATTGAGCATTAGATTGACTTAATTCCCGGTGCTTCACTGCCAAACCGTGCACCATACCGTACCAATCCAGAGGAGACGAAGGAGATTATGCGTCAAGTACAAGAGCTTCTCGACAAAGGTTATATACGCGAATCCCTTAGTCCTTGTGCTGTTCCTATTATTCTAGTGCCGAAAAAGGATGGTACATCATGTATGTGTGTTGATTGTAGAGGCATTAATAATATTACTATTCGTTATCATCATCCTATTCCTAGGCTAGATGATATGCTTGATGAATTGAGTGGCTCTACAATATTCTCCAAAGTTGATTTGCGTAGTGGCTACCATCAAATTCGTATGAAATTGGGAGATGAATGGAAAACAGCATTTAAAACTAAGTTTGGATTATATGAGTGGTTAGTCATGCCTTTTGGGTTAACTAATGCACCTAGTACTTTCATGAGATTAATGAACGAAGTTTTACGTGCTTTCATTGGACGATTTGTGGTAGTTTACTTTGATGACATATTGATTTATAGCAGATCTTTGGAGGAACATTTGGAACATTTACGTGCTGTGTTTATTGCTCTACATGATGCACGTTTGTTTGGTAACCTTGGGAAGTGCACCTTTTGCACCGACCGAGTATCTTTTCTTGGCTATGTTGTTACTCCACAGGGAATTGAAGTTGATAAAGCCAAGATTGAAGCTATTGAGAGTTGGCCGCAGCCCAAAACGGTCACACAAGTGAGGAGTTTTCTTGGCCTCGCTGGATTCTATAGGCGTTTTGTGAGAGATTTCAGCACCATTGCTGCACCTCTCAATGAGCTTACAAAGAAAGATGTGCCTTTTCTTTGGGGTACCGCACAGGAAGAAGCCTTCACGGTATTGAAAGATAAGTTGACACATGCTCCTTTACTCCAACTTCCTGATTTTAATAAGACTTTTGAGCTTGAATGTGATGCTAGTGGAATTGGATTAGGAGGTGTGTTATTACAAGATGGCAAACCTGTGGCATACTTTTCTGAAAAATTGAGTGGGCCTAGTCTGAATTATCCTACTTATGATAAAGAATTATATGCTCTTGTTCGGACTTTAGAAACATGGCAACATTATTTATGGCCCAAAGAATTTGTTATACATTCTGATCATGAATCATTGAAACATATTAAAAGTCAAGCTAAACTGAATCGTAGACATGCTAAATGGGTTGAATTCATTGAGACTTTCCCTTATGTCATTAAACACAAGAAGGGAAAAGAAAATGTTATTGCTGATGCTTTGTCTCGTCGCTATACTATGCTTTCACAACTTGACTTCAAAATATTTGGTTTGGAGACCATCAAAGATCAATATGTGCATGATGCTGATTTTAAAGATGTAATGCATAATTGTAAAGAAGGAAGAATGTGGAACAAGTTTGTTGTTAATGATGGATTTGTGTTTCGTGCTAACAAGCTATGCATTCCAGCTAGCTCCGTTCGTCTTTTGTTGTTGTAGGAGGCGCATGGAGGAGGATTAATGGGACACTTTGGCGTGAAGAAGACGGAGGACGTACTTGCTACACATTTCTTTTGGCCAAAGATGAGACGGGATGTTGAGCGTTTTATTGCTCAATGCACTACATGTCAAAAAGCTAAGTCACGACTCAATCCTCATGGTTTATATATGCCTTTGCCTGTACCTAGTGTTCCTTGGGAGGATATATCTATGGACTTTGTTTTAGGTTTACCTCGAACAAAGAAGGGGAGGGATAGCATATTTGTTGTCGTGGATAGATTCTCGAAAATGGCACACTTTATACCATGTCATAAAAGCGATGATGCTGTTAATGTTGCTGATTTGTTCTTTCGTGAAATTATTCGCTTGCATGGTGTGCCAAATACTATTGTTTCAGATCGTGATACTAAATTTCTTAGCCACTTTTGGAGATGTTTATGGGCTAAGTTGGGGACTAAACTGCTTTTTAGTACTACTTGTCGCCCCCAAACTGATGGACAAACTGAAGTAGTCAATAGAACGTTGTCTACTATGCTTAGGGCTGTTTTGAAGAATAATAAGAAAATGTGGGAGGAATGCTTGCCTCATATTGAATTTGCTTATAATCGTTCATTGCATTCTACTACTAAGATGTGCCCTTTTGAAGTTGTGTATGGTTTCCTACCTCGTGCACCTATTGATTTGTTGCCTCTTCCATCTTCGGAGAAGGTTAATTTTGATGCTAAACAACGTGCTGAATTGATTTTAAAAATGCATGAGTTAACTAAGGAAAACATTGAGCGCATGAATGCTAAATATAAACTTGCTGGAGATAAGGGTAGAAAACATGTTGTGTTTGCACCTGGAGATCTTGTTTGGTTACATTTGCGTAAGGATAGATTTCCTGATTTGCGCAAATGAAAGTTAATGCCACGTGCTGATGGTCCCTTTAAGGTGTTAGAGAAAATAAATGATAATGCATATAAACTTGAGCTGCCTGCAGATTTTGGGGTTAGTCCCACTTTTAACATTGCAGATTTGAAGCCTTATTTGGGTGAGGAAGATGAACTTCCGTCGAGGACGACTTCATTTCAAGAAGGGGAGGATGATGAGGACATCAATACAATTGTTACACCCACAGCCCCTGCTGCTATACATACTGGACCAATTACTAGAGCTCGTGCACGCCAACTAAATTACCAGGTACTTTCGTTTCTTGGTAATGATTCTAATGTTCATGAGAATATGATGCTGCCTAAATTGGATACATTTGTTTTGCTTACAAATGAAGGGCCTAGCTTGGAGAAGGATGAACATTGGAGCAAGAACAAGCATGGAGATGATGACATGCCCAAGGGGAACAAGAACGGAGTTACAAGTGATGATTTCAGGACTTTGAAGCCACCATAATGGGTGCATGAAGCCTTGGACGAAATATACAAGATGCCACTTCATAAATTTCGTCCCGAGGCTATTTTAGGTGCTGCGTCACCTTATTATTGGGCCAGGCCCATGTAATTTCGAAATACATAAGTATAGGCTATTTTTAGAGTCCGTATGTGTGGGGAAACAAGAGATAAGGTTGATTTCGGACCCCTCCACCAAGGGCCACGAAATTCCCCCCCTCTTCCTCCATATATACAGCCCTTAGGGCATCGTTTAGACTTTGGGTTTTGTTTAGATTAAAAGTTCGCCATAGCTGCAACTTCGCGTACTTCGTTTGTGTTCAACGACCAGACAAAGGCGTCACAGAACCCCACCTTGATCAATAAAGCTTTCATCTTATATTCGCAATATCCAGATTGCAATCTTAGTTTCTTGCTTGTTCTTCGTTTGCTCGCAGGAAACAGACCCTCGTGGTCAGGTTGATCGTGCTCCGGCGTGGTCAATAACCTCTCGGAGTTGGTTTAGCGATTGCTAAGGCGCGACGTCCTCGCACGTTCGTAGTCGGATCGTCAAAGTCGACTTCCACCAAAGCGATATCCATCATCTCATCGAAAGATCGGGACCCTCGCCTCTATCAAAAGGTATTCGTAGTTTCCTTGGTCATGCTGGTATCTATAGGAGATTTATTAAAGACTTCTCTAAAATTTCTAGGCCTCTCACTAGTCTTTTACAAAAGGATGTTCTTTTTGTTTTCGATGATGATTGTTTAGAATCCTTTGAAACACTCAAGAAAGCCTTAATATCTGCACCTATTGTTCAACCACCTGATTGGAACTTGCCTTTCGAAATTATATGCGATGCTAGTGATTATGCTATTGGTGCCATTCTAGGACAACAAGTTGATAAGAAACTAAATGTTATTCACTATGCTAGTAAAAATCTAGACAGTGCTCAAAGAAATTATGCTACTACTGAAAAAGAATTCTTAGCAGAGGTGTTTGCTTGTGATAAATTTAGACCTTATATTGTTGATTCCAAAGTAACTATTCACACAGGCCATGCTGCTATCAAATATCTTATGGAAAAGAAAGATGCTAAACCTAAACTTATTCGTTGGGTTCTCTTGTTACAAGAATTTGATTTACATATCATTGGTAGAAAAGGAGTTGAGAACCCCGTAGCTCATAATTTGTCTAGCCTTGAAAATGTGCTTGACGACCCACTTCCAATGGATGATAGTTTTCCTGATGAGCAGTTAGCTGCAATAAATGTTTCTAATAGTACTCCTTGGTATGCTGACTATGCTAATTACATTGTTGCTAAATATTTACCACCTAGCTTTACATACCAACAAAATAAAAAATTCTTCTATGATTTAAGACATTACTTTTGGGATGACCCACATCTTTATAAAGGAGTAGATGGTATTATTAGACGTTGTGTACCTGAGCATGAACAGGGACAAATCGTACGGAAATGTCACTCTGAGGCTTATGGAGGGCATCAGACTCGAGATAGAACTGCTCACAAGGTATTGCAATTTGGATTTTATTGGCCTACTCTCTTCAAGGATGCCCGTAAGTTTGTCTCTTCTTGTTATGAATGTCAAAGAATAGGTAATATCGGCAAGCGTCAAGAAATGCCTATGAATTATTCACTTGCTATTGAACCTTTTGATGTTTGGGGATTTGATTACATGGGACCTTTTCCTTCCTCGAATGGGTATACACATATTTTGGTTGCTATTGATTATGTTACTAAATGGGTAGAAGCTATTCCTACTAGTAGTGCTGATCACAACACCTCTACTAAAATGCTTAAGGAAGTTATTTTCCAAAGGTTTGGAGTCCCTAGATATTAAATGACTGATGGTGGTTCACACTTCATTCATGGCGCTTTTCGTAAAATGCTTGCGAAGTATGATGTTAACCATAGAATTGCATCACCTTATCATCCTCAATCTAGTGGTCAAGTTGAACTTAGCAATAGAGAAATAAAATTAATTTTGCAAAGGACTGTCAATAGGTCCAGGAAGAATTGGTCTAAGAAATTAGATGATGCACTTTGGGCCTATAGAACAACTTATAAAAATCCTATGGGTATGTCTCCTTATAAAATGGTTTATGGAAAAGCTTGTCATTTACCTCTTGAGTTAAAACATAAAGCTTATTGGGAAGTAAAGAACTCAATTATGATTTCAAACTTGCTGGTGAAAAGAGGTCATTTGATATAAGCTCATTAGATGAATGGAGAACCCAAGCATATGAAAATGCAAAGTTATTCAAAGAAAAAGTTAAAAGATGGCATGACAAAAGAATTCAAAAGCGTGAGTTTAAAGTTGGAGAATATGTTCTTTTGTACAACTCTCGTTTTAGATTTTTTGCAGGAAAGCTTCTCTCGAAATGGGAAGGCCCCTATGTCATCGAGGAGGTTTACCGGTCTGGAGCCATCAAAATAAATAATTTCGAAGGCACTAACCCGAAAGTTGTCAATGGGCAATGAATAAAGCATTATATCTCAGGTACGCCTATTAATGTTGAAAGTAATATTATCCAAACTTTGACACCGGAAGAACACATAAAAGAGTCCTTTCGGAACACTCTAGAATCGTGAAAATAAGGAGGTCCGTGATACGGTAAGTAAAACAGACTCCGAAAAATCAACAAAAATATTTTTTATCAGTTTTGGAATATTTTAGAATCTTGGAAATAAAGAAACTTCCAGGAAGCATACCCTGGTGGGCACAAGACACCAGGGCGCGCTAGGCTTGCCTGGTGCGCCCAGGTGGGTTGTGCCCACCTGGGACACTTCCCGTACTCTATTTTTCGACCATATACTTGTCCTGCAAGATTAAAAAAATCTATATATACTTCCCGAACCTGTTGATCACTGTATCACGGAGAAATCCTATGTTCTCTTCTTCCCTGTTGTTTTCTGTTAGATTCCATCTACCATGGCCTCTTCAAGCTCCTCCAAGGACAAGATCTCTCCTTCATCACCACCATCATCTCCTTCACCACCAAAAGGAGAATTAAGTATCGGGTATTGGCACTCCCCCTTGGCTTCCACCAAGCTTGGGGGAGGTGCCCCAGTATCGTATCATCCCACTATCCGTTTGCTTTTATTTATCTTAGTTCAATCTTTTGCTTTCAGATGAAACAAAGTTTAGTTCGATCCTTTCTTCTTTTGAGAGTTTACTTAGTGATCTATCATTGTAATCATGTGCAAGTTATATAATAAAGTTAGTTTTAGTTTTTGCTCTCTTTACTTTCATGTTGAAAATAAAGTAAAGAAATAAGAAAGAAAGAAAAAGAGAAAGGAAATAAATGAAGAAAGGAAATAAATAATGAAAAGATTATATACTAATCCTATGGTAGGTGATGGCACCACATAAGGAAAAGTATAAGCAGAAAATTTTATTAGAAATTGGCAAACATAGCATTAGTCAATTATGCAACTCATGAAAGAATTAATAAGGGAAGAGAAGATTCACATATAGATATACTATCCTAGATATCTTTTGTGATTGTGATCCCTCATCAAAATATTATATGCTAAAATTGTTGACATTGGACAAGGAAGACAACTTAATGGTTTATGTTCGTTTATATTCACGTAGAAGTCATATTGTCATAGATCCTTTAACATGATGCTTGCGCCCTATCTTTGCTAGCCAAAAATTCTGTACTAAGTAGAGATACTACTTGTGCATCCAAAAACCCATAAACCCAGATCTTTTTCAAGAGTCCACCATACCTACCAAGGGATTGACCAAGATCCCTCAAGTAAGTTGTCATCGGTGCAAAAAGGCAATAAAAATTGCTTCTTAAAGTGTGAGATCATTCAGTGTAAGAGAAAATTGAGCATTGTACGAACTTGGATGACAAAGAATAAAAGCGACAGACTGCATAATAAAGGTTGTCATCTTAACGGGAAATACAACGTGACGTTCTCTTGCACTAAGGGATTGAGCATACAAACAATTAAGTGCATGGTAACCTCTGCTTCCCTCTACGAAGGGCCTATCTTTTACTTTTATGCAAAGAGTCAAAGTTTTTCCCTCTATTCCTTTTATTTTTCTCTTTTGGCATGCATCATGTGGTGAGGAAAGATCTAGGCACATATGTCCAGTTGAATATAGATAGCATGAGTTATTATTGTTGACATCACCCTTAAGGTGAGTATGTTGGGAGGCAAAATCATAAGCCCCTATCTTTCTATGTGTCCAGTTGAAACGTTTTGCTCATGGTTACAAGGTGAGTGTTAGCAATGATAGAAGACTATATGATGTTTGAGCATGTGGACTTGCTTTAAAGGCTCCGACACATGACTCTTCTAAAAATATGATGAATTGTAGTTGCAAAGTTGACCGAGAACATAGTTTGTTGGTTTCTAATAGAGTTTTTGCTTTACACTTCGATTATGTGATGAATTGTTACTTATTCATAGGAAGTATATGGTGCAAGTTTTATGATAAAAGTCCTATGTTTAATTTTGTTGCTATTACAATAATCAACATGATGCTTCTATGTCCGTGTTTTTATCGACACCTCTCTCTCAAAGCATGTGGACATGTTTTTCCATTTCGGTTTTCGCTTGAGGGCAAGCGAGGTCTAAGCTTGGGGAGTTGATATATCATTTTTGCATCATGCTTTCTTACTGTTATTTATAATGTTTTAATCCATAATAATGCTTTTTGGAGTAATTCTAATGCCTTTTCTCTCATAATTTGCAAGGAACACACCAAGAGGGAGAATTCTGGCAGCTGGAAATCTGGACCTGGAAAAGCTATGTCAGGCCACCTATTCTGCACAACTCCAAATGAGCTGAAACTTTCGGGAGATTTTTTTTTGAATTATTTGAGAAATACTGGAACCAATAAACACCAGAGGGGGGCCTCCAGGTGGGCACAACCCACCTGGACGCACCCTGGTGGGTTGTGGCCTCCTCGGCCCACCTCCGGTGCCCATCTTCTGGTATATAAGTGGTTTTGACCTAGAAAAAAAATAAGAGGAGGACTTTAGGGATGAAGCACCGCCGCCTCGACGTGGAACTTGGGCAGGAGCACTTTTGCCCTCCGGCGGAGCGATTCTGCCGGGGGAACTTCCCTCCCGGAGGGGGAAATCATCATCGTCATCACCACCACCAACTCTCCCATCTTGGGGGGGGGGGGGCAATCTCCATCAACATCTTCACCAGCACAATCTCATCTCAAACCCTAGTTCATCTCTTGTATTCAATCTTGTTACCGGAACTCACTCAGTTGATCCAGCAACAGAATGCCTTAATGAAGTTGTTAGTCAACAACAACAACAACAACAACAACAACAACAACAATCTGCCGCCACCTCCAGTTGACAACTTAGCCCGTTTTCTGAGGTTGAATCCACCGGGGTTTTCCAGTAGCACCGAGCCGATTGTTGTTGATGACTGGCTCCGCAGGATTGGAAGGGACCTGACCACCGCAGGTTGCATAGATTCTGAGAAGGAGCCCCGCACACCAACTGGATGGACCCGCAGCCTCATGATGGGAGAATTACACAGTCACTTTCCCCATAGCCAATGTCACTTGAGATCAGTTTTAACAAGCTTTCCGCACATCACATGTCTCAATTGGAGCAATGAGTATGAAGAATCGTGAGTTTCAAAACTTGCGCCAGGGAAATCATACCGTGGCACAATACGTGGATGAGTTCAGCAAATTAGCCCGCTATGCCCCAGATGATGTGGCCACAGAGGCCGTGAAGCAGGAGAAGTTTATGGAAGGGCTGAATGATGAGCTGAGCATGCAATTGATGGTGGCAACATTTGCTAACTACCAGGAGTTGGTAGATAGGGCTCTGATGATTGAAGCCAAGCAACAGCAGATAGAGAGCCATAAAAGGAAGTATGGACAAGGAAAGTATTTTAGTTCTGGAGCTCAGCAGAAGCCTCGCTTTACCCTGAACTCAGGAGGACATATCCATCATACCATGGAGGCCACACTCACAATGGAGGGAGTTCGCATAACCATAGTGGCCCTAAGAACGATAATGGGAATGGAGGAAACAACGGTCAGAATCGCTACAACCCCACTACACCCGCCAAGAAGGATCTAAGTCAGATTACTTGCTTCAAGTGCGGGAAGACTGGACACTACGCCACCAAGTGTCCTGAAGCAAAGAATGGAAACGACAATGGAAGCTCTGGGAAGAAGCCCAACCCTTTCACCAGAGGACAAGTGAACCACGTTAACGTGGAGGAGGTTGAAGAACAGCCAGATGCAGTTATAGGTAAGTTTTTGATTAAGTCATTTACTGGTACTATTCTTTTTGATACTGGTGCATCGCATTCATACATATCAAGGGGGTTTATGGATAAGTATAAGTTGCCCACCAAAGCCCTCAGGACACCTATGTTAGTAAGCTCGCCAGGAGCGGAGTATATGGCAAGCAGAGGATGTTTTCAGATGCCATTAGCCATACGTAGGCATGTTTTCCCCTCCGAACTAATAATTTTGGAGTCACAAGGATTGGATGTGATACTAGGCATGGATTGGCCATTGATGTATGGAGGAAATACGATTGTGCTAGTAGGTCAATTCTACTCACCACCCAGAGGGTAAACGAATCAAGTATGTATCACGACATGCACCAAGGAGGACCCAAGTAAATTCCCTCTCGGGAGTTGTTCAGGAAGAAGTTCCAGTTGTAAAGGATTACCCAGATGTATTTCCAGAGGAATTACCAGGCATGCCGCCAGATCGAGACATAGAGTTTTTGATAGAGCTGTTGCCAGGCACCGGACCAATATCGAAGAGACCGTACCGGATGCCCACAAATGATTTGGAGGAAATTAAGAAGCATATTAAGGAGTTATTGGAGAAAGGTTATATCCGACCAAGTTCATCACCGTGGGGAGCCCCAGTGCTCTTAGTTGAGAAGAAGGATGGATCCTTGAGAATGGTTGTTGATTATCAGGCACTGAATGAAGTGACGATCAAGAACAAATACCCACTACCGATGATCAACGATTTGTTTGACCAGCTACAAGGAGCCAAAGTATTCTCCAAGATTGATCTTCGATCAGGATACCACCAGTTGAAGATCCGAGAACAGGATATACCTAAGACAACTTTTACCACAAGGTACAGGCTATATGAGTACACGGTCATGTCTTTTGGATTGACTAATGCCCCTGCCTATTTTATGAGTATGATGAACAAGGTGTTCTTGGAGTTTTTGGATAAGTTTGTTGTGGTGTTCATTGATGATATTTTGGTGTACTCGAAGAATGAAGAGGAACACAAGGAACATTTGCGATCAGTGCTTGAGAAGCTTAGAGAACATCAGTTATATGCCAAGTTTAGCAAATGTGAGTTTTGGTTGAAGGAAGTTGGATTTCTTGGACATGTTATATCAGGAGAAGGTATAGCAGTAGACCCTACCAAGGTTCAGTCTGTCACTAAGTGGTTGGCACCCACCTTAGTTGGAGAGATCCGCAGTTTTCTGGGACTCGCGGGATAATATAGACGGTTCATTGAGAATTTTTCCAAGATTGCGAAACCCATGATAGAGTTGTTGAAGAAGGACACCAAGTTCAAATGGACCGAGGAATGTGAAGCCAGTTTTCAGGAGTTGTAGAAACATTTAGTTACAGCCCGAGTGCTGATAGAGGCAAAGGTGTCCCGTCTTTCGATGAGATGGTGGCTATTGTTTTAGAGGAAGTCGACTTTGACGATCTGACTACGAACGTGCGAGGACGTCGCGCCTTAGCAATCGCTAAACCAACTCCGAGGGGTTATTGACCAAGCCGGAGCACGATCAACTTGACCACGAGGGCCTGTTTCATGTGAGCAAACGAAGAACAAGCAAGAAATTGAGATTGCAATCTGGATATTGTGAATATAAGATGAAAGCTTTATTGATCAAGGTGGGGTTCTGTGACGTCTTGGTCTGGTCGTTGGACACAAACGAAGTATGTGAAGTTGCAGCTATGGCGAACTTTTAATCTAAACAAAACCCAAAGTCTAAACGATGCCCTAAGGGCTGTATATATGGAGGAGAGAGGGGTAATTTTGTGGCCCTTGGTGGAGGGGTCCGAAACCAACCCTAACTCTTGTTTCCCCACACATATGGACTCTAAAAACAGCCTATAGTTAAGTACTTCGAAAATACATGGGCCTGGCCCAATAATAAGGTGACGCAGCACCTAGAATAGCCTCTGGACGAAATTTATGAAGTGACATCTTGTATATTTCGTCCCATGCTTCACGCACTCATTATGGTGGCTTCAGAGTCCTGGAATCATCACTTGTAACTCCGTTCTTGTTCCCCTTGCGCATGCCATCATCTCCATGCTTGAACTTGTTCCAATGTTCATCTTTCTTGTCCAAGCTAGGCCCTTCATTTGTAAGCAAAACAAATGTATCCAATTTAGGCAGCATCATATTCTCATGAACATTGGAATCGTTACCAAGAAACGAAAGTACCTGATAATTCAATTGGCGTGCACGAGCTCTAGTAATTGGTCCAGTATGTATAGCGGCAGGGGCTGTGGGTGTAACAATGGTATTGATGTCCTCACCATCCTCCTCTTCTTGAAATGAAGTCGTCCTCGACGAAAGTTCATCGTCCTCACCCAAATAAGGCTTCAAATCTGCAATGTTAAAAGTGGGACTAACCCCAAAATCTGCAGGCAGCTCAAGTTTATATGCATTATCATTTATTTTCTCTAACACCTTAAAAGGACCATCAACACGTGGCATTAGCTTTGATTTTCCCAAATTAGGAAATCTATCCTTACGCAAATGTAACCAAACAAGATCTCCAGGTGCAAACACAACATGTTTTCTACCCTTATCTCCAGCAAGTTTATATTTAGCATTCATACGCTCAATGTTTTCCTTAGTTAACTAATGCATTTTTAAAATCAATTTAGCATGTTCTTTAGCATCAAAATTAACCTTCTCCAAAGTTGGAAGAGGCAACAAATCAATAGGTGCACGAGGTAGGAAACCTTACACAATTTCAAAAGGGCACATCTTAGTAGTAGAATGCAATTAACGATTATAAGCAAATTCATTATGAGGCAAGCATTCTTCCCACATTTTCTTATTATTCTTCAAAACAGCCCTAAGCATACTAGACAATGTTCTATTAACTACTTCAGTTTGTCCATCAATTTGGGGGTGACAGGTAGTACTAAAATGCAGTTTAGTCCCCAACTTAGCCCATAAACATCTCCAAAAGTTGCTAAGAAATTTAGTATCACAATCTGAAACAATAGTATTTGGCACACCATGCAAGCGAATCATTTCACGAAAGAACAAATCAGCAACATTAACAGCATCATCGCTTTTATGACATGGTATAAAGTGTGCCATTTTCGAGAACATATCCACGACAACAAATATGCTATCCCTCCCCTTCTTTGTTCGAGGTAAACCTAAAACAAAGTCCATAGATTTATCCTCCCAAGGAACACTAGGTACAGGCAAAGGCATATATAAACCATGAGGATTGAGTCGTGACTTAGCTTTTTGACATGTAGTGCAGCGAGCAACAAAACGCTCAACATCCCGTCTCATCTTTGGCCAAAAGAAATGTGTAGCAAGTATATCCTCCGTCTTCTTGACGCCAAAGTATCCCATTAATCCTCCTCCATGTGCCTCCTGCAACAACAAAAGACGAACGGAGCTAGCTGGAATGCATAGCTTGTTAGCACGAAACACAAATCTATCGTTAAGAACAATTTGTTCCAAGTTCTCCCTTCCTTACAGTTCTGCAATACATCTTTAAATTCAGCATCATGAACATATTGATCTTTGATGGTCTCCAAACCAAATATTTTAAAGTCAAGTTGTGAAAGCATAGTATAACGACGAGACTATGCATCAGCAATAACATTTTCTTTACCCTTCTTGTGTTTAATGACATAAGGGAAAGTCTCAATGAAGTCAACCCATTTAGCATGTCTACGGTTCAGTTTTGCTTGACTTTAATGTGTTTCAAAGATCATGATCAGAATGTATAACAAATTCCTTGGGCCATAAATAATGTTGCCATGTTTCTAAGGTCCGAACAAGAGCATATAATTCTTTATCATAAGTAGAATAGTTCAGACTAGGCCCACTCAATTTTTCAGAAAAGTATGCAACAGGTTTGCCATCTTGTAATAACACACCTCCTAATCCAATTCCACTAGCATCACATTCAAGCTCAAAAGTCTTATTAAAATCAGGAAGTTGGAGTAAAGGAGCATGTGTCAATTTATCTTTCAATATCGTGAAAGCTTCTTCCTGTGTGATACCCCAAACAAAAGGCACATCCTTCTTTGTAAGCTCGTTGAGAGGTGCAGCAATGTTGCTGAAATCTCTCAAAAAACTCCTATAGAAACCAGCGAGGCCAAGGAAACTCCTCACTTGTGTGACCGTTTTGTGTTGCGGCCAACTCTCAATAGCTTCAATTCCCTGTGGAGTAACAACATAGCCAAGAAAAGATACTCGGTCGGGGCAAATGTTCCTCCAAAGATTTGCTATAAATCAAAATGTCCTCAATGTAAACTATCACAAATCGTCCAATGAAAGCACGTAAAACTTCGTTCATTATCCTCATGAAAGTACTAGGTGCATTAGTTAACCCAAAAGGCATAACTAACCACTCATATAATCCAAACTTAGTTTTAAATGTTGTTTTCCATTCATCTCCCAATTTCATACGAATTTGATGGTATCCACTATGCAAATCAACTATGGAGAATATTGTAGAGCCACTCAATTCATCAAGCATATCATCTAGCCTAGGAATAGGATGACGATAACGAATAGTAATATTATTAATGCCTCTACAATCAACGCACATACATGACGTACCATCCTTTTTCGGCACTAAAATGATAGGAACAGCACAAGGACTAAGGGATTCACGTATATAACCTTTGTCGAGCAATTCTTGTACTTGACGCATAATCTCCTTCGACTCCTCTGGATTGGTACGGTATGGTGCACGGTAGGGTAATGATGCACCGGGAATTAAGCCAATTTGATGTTCAATCCCTCGAATAGGTGGTAATCCCGGTGGCACGTCTTCTGGAAAGACGTCAGCGAACTCCTGCAAAATGTTAGTGACAGCAGGAGGCAAAGAGGAAGGCACGTCCTCGAATGAAAATAATGCCTCTTTGCACACAAAAGCGAAGCAAACAGATTTACTAAAATCTAGCTCACCAATATCAGATTTTGTGGCAAGTAAACATGCACTTTTCAATTTAATTTCAGAAGCAACACTAGATGGTTTATTATTAGGTTTCGTTTGTTGCTCAAATTCTTTTGCCACAATCTGATTTTCACTCTTATTTTTCTCCTGTTTTGCTTTATTAGCTCTATTAATATCATCTTTCAAAATGGATTCAGGAGTCATAGGAAGCAAAGTAATATTTTTATCCTTATGAACAAGAGTATACTGATTGTTTCTACCATGGTGTACAGAATTTTTATCAAATTGCCATGGTCTACCAAGTAATAAGGAACATGCTTGCATAGGTACCACATCACAATCAACATAATCAACATATGTAGAGATACTAAAATGCACACGAACTGTACGTGTTACGTTAACCATGCCACTGTTGTTGAACCATTGGATGTAGTAAGGATGTGGATGTGGTCTTGTGGTGAGTGATAGCTTCTCCACCATCTCCATGCTAGCCAAGTTATTGTAGCTCCCTCCATCTATGATGACGCGAACAGAACGTTCCTTCACAACTCCCTTTGTATGGAACAAATTATGCCTCTGATTTTGCTCAGCTTGTGTGACCTGCGCACTCAAAACACGTTGAGCAACTAAACATTCGCACCTGTCAGCATCTTCAGGAGCCATGTATTGCGTCTCATGATTAGAATCATCTCCACCGTGTTCTTCACGTGTAATAAGAGCCAAAGTCTCCTCATCATAGTCACTAGCGGACTCATACCCACCATCCTCAGTAGCAATCATCACATGCTGAGATTTGCATTCTCTCGAAAAATGTCCTCCTCCCTTACAACGACGACAAATAATATCACTTGTGTGCCCTGTTGATGCCATGGAAGAAGAAGAACTCTGCGCAGGCCCGGGAGGTGTGCTCTTGGCAGATAGTGGTGGTTGTGCCTGCTTTCTTGTATCACGGCTGGAGGTGGCACCTGATGGAGGTGCTGGTATAATGGAAGTAGAGGATGCATGTGGTATCCATGATGAACATCGACCTGTAGAAAAGTTAGTTCGCGCCAATGCCTGTCGATCCTGCACTTCACGTTCAGCTTTACAAGCAAGATGGAATAAGCGAGTGATATTAGTATACTCCTTATACTCTAGAATGGTCTGAATCTCTCTATTTAATCCACCCATAAAACGTGCAAGCATAGCTTCATTCTCCTCAACAATACCACATCTAATCATCCCAGTTTGTAATTCCTGATAATATTCTTCTACAAAAAAATTTCCTTGTCTTAAACGCTGCAGTTTTTGAAGTAATTCACGTTGATAATATGGTGGAACCGAACGAGTACGCATAGCAGTTTTCAAAGCAGCCCAAGTAGCTGGAATAGGATATAATCTACTATGCTCAGACCACCAAACACCTGCAAAATTAGTGAATGCATAAACAGCAGCAGGAACACGTCTCTCCTCGGGATATTGTAAACATGTAAATCGTTGTTCAGTTTCTAACTCCCAAGTAAGATATATATCAGGAACATATCTACCCTCAAATGGTGGAATATTCAATTTTAGTTTAGGGAGATGGTCATGATCTCGTACCTGAGGGTGAGCCCTACCATTTCCATTATTTGCATGTGGACGACCTGGTGGTTGCTGCGCGGTGGTGGCACGTAGTTCTGATTTTGATCAACCTCATCCTCATAATCTCCCGCAAAATCATCCTCCTCCACATCAGCAGCAGGAGCCACAGAAGTATCAACAGCAGAACCAACAGTTTGGCCAGGTGCAAGAGGGAGACGGCTCGCTCGGCGGATGGCTGTTTCGCGATGTGGAGGTAGTCGTTGTTGTTGTTGTAGAGGTGCGTTAGGTGCAACCGGTGGTGGTGGTGGTGGAAGACACGTGAGCAATTCATTAAACCTATTATCGAGCTTTGTTTCGAATGTCTTCTCCATGCCATCTATCTTCTCCATGGCGTCTTCAAATCTGTTTAGCACATCTTACACCTGTCCACTCATCATTTGCTGAAATTTATCATGCAACTCCTTATTCGTCATGTTCTCCCAGTCAGTCTCGTCGGCTTGTGATCATGCCATGGTTAGCAACAATAGAAACACACAAGAATATTATCGTACAGACTACTAACAAGAGGTGGTGGTGGTGTCACAAATCCGTCAAGCAAATCTCAAATTCTTACCAGTTCTTACCCAGCAGCAGGCGGTGATCGGCAACCGTCGTAGTCAAAACTCTCAAAGCTTGGATAGAGCGATTACCAGGGAGAGTCAAACGCACGAGTAGAGGTATGTGGAGCTGGGAAGGCTTATAATATGGTAGCAAAAAGGGTCAGCAATAATCAATTCAGAGATGCAAAGTTGAATAAACACTCAACGACGATACTGTGCTGGTCCTAGGCTAGACCGTGCTAAAGACGCGAGCCTAGAACATTAACAAAATCACGGCACTGCACGTAAACAATGGAGGAGCACACTCTGAATTTTTTTTTCTTTTTTTTCACTTTTTCCTCTTTTTTTTGCTCCGCAACAATTTTTTTTCGAAAAAGTCTACAAATGGTCTAAAAACTGCCTAGCCAGAATTTTCCAGACTTAGTTTTTTTGAGTTTGGAACTATTTTTGTTCTACGGATAGCACGTAATCTCGGGAGTCCTACTCTGTGACGACTCGGAGTATGGCGTGATCTAGAACTCGAAAACAAAGCAACAAATACTGGACTCGGATTAGGACTGGTGGCCGAGATGAATCTGGTGGAACTCGGACTGTGGTGGTATATCTGGACTCGGATTGGTGGTGGTATATGGCGATGGTATATGTGGACTCGGATTGGTGGTGGTATACGGCGATGATATATGTGGACTCGGATTGGTGGTTGTATATGGCAGCGGCGATGTATATGGTGGGGTGGTGGTATATGGTAATGATGATGACGATGGTGCGGCGGCGGCGTGACAACGTGTGAACATAACTCGAAACTCTAAGGGACTAGACGCTAAGACCAGCAACTCAACACGACGATGCAACCACAAATTCAACAAAGCAAAACTCTAAAAATACTATGCAAAGG
The DNA here is from genome assembly GCF_002162155.2 of Triticum dicoccoides. Classification (NCBI taxonomy): domain Eukaryota; kingdom Viridiplantae; phylum Streptophyta; class Magnoliopsida; order Poales; family Poaceae; genus Triticum; species Triticum dicoccoides. The sequence continues at coordinate 287,718,949 of NC_041390.1, forward strand.
CTCAGATTGGTTCGGATATGATGACCTAACCCTAAATTTTTTTGGCTTTTTCGTGGACTGTAGGTATGAAGAACAGACCCGATCTAAACTATGAAAAACTGGAAAATCTCATCGAGCAACCTGAAAATCTGATACCACTTGGTAGAGGCAATGGTGTCCCGTCTTTTGATGAGATGGTGGCTATCGTTTTAGAGGAAGTCAACTTTGACGATCCGACTACGAACGTGCGAGGACGTCGCGCCTTAGCAATCGCTAAACCAACTCCGAGGGGTTATTGACCACGCCGGAGCACGATCAACCTGACCACGAGGGCATGTTTCCTGCGAGCAAACGAAGAACAAGCAAGAAACTGAGATTGCAATCTGGATATTGCGAATATAAGATGAAAGCTTTATTGATCAAGGGGTTCTGTGACATCTTGTTCTAGTCGTTGGACACAAACGAAGTACGCGAAGTTGCAGCTATGGCGAACTTTTAATCTAAACAAAACCCAAAGTCTAAATGATGCCCTAAGGGCTGTATATATGGAGGAGAGATGGGGAATTTCGTGGCCCTTGGTGGAGGGGTCCGAAACCAACCCTAACTCTTGTTTCCCCACACATATGGACTCTAAAAACAGCCTATACTTAAGTACTTCGAAAATACATGGGCCTGGCCCAATAATAAGGTGACACAACACCTAGAATAGCCTCTAGACGAAATTTATGAAGTGGCATCTTGTATATTTCGTCCCATGCTTCATGCACTCATTATGGTGGCTTCAGAGTCCTGGAATCATCACTTGTAACTCTGTTCTTGTTCCCCTTGCGCATGCCATCATCTCCATGCTTGAACTTGTTCCAAGGTTCATCTTTCTTGTCCAAGCTAGGCCCTTCTTTGTAAGCAAAACAAATGTATCCAATTTAGGCAGCATCATATTCTCATGAACATTAGAATCATTACCAAGAAACAAAAGTACCTGATAATTCAATTGGCATGCGCGAGCTCTAGTAATTGGTCCAGTATGTATAGAGACAGGGGCTGTGGGTGTCACAATGGTATTGATGTCCTCATCATGTGTAGATTCTTCCGGATATACGCAAGGATTTCCAAGTGTATTGCGACGCTTCTCGCTTAGGACTTGGAGGTGTACTTATGCAGGACGGAAGAGTTGTTTCATATGCTTCATGTCAGCTTCGACCACATGAGTTAAATTATGCCACACATGATTTGAAGTTAGCAGCCGTAGTGCATGTGCTCAAGACCTGGATACATTTCCTTATTGGAAACCGTTGTGATGTGTACACGTATCATAAGAGTTTGAAGTACATTTTAACGCAGAAGGAGTTGAATCTCAGGCAGAGGAGATGGTTCGAGCTCATAAAAGATTATGATACGAAGTTGCATTATCATCCAGGAAAGGCCAATGTCCTAGCAGACGCTTTCAGCCACAAGAGTTATGTCAATACCCTCATAAGTGGAGGATTGCCGCGGGAGTTAGTCGATGATCTCAAGGAACTTCGTTTGGAGATAGTTCCAAGAGGTTTTGTTGCAGCAATGGAGGTTCAGTCCACGTTATTGGGAAGGATTCGAGAAGCTCAGAAGGATGATAAGGAAATCACTGAGATAAAGGAGAAGATGAGCAAAGGAAAAGCCAAGGGTTTTCGTGAAGATGAGCACGAAACTTTATGGTTTGAGGATCGGGTATACGTGCCTAATAATGCGGAGATCAGGAAGTTAATACTTTAGGAAGCCCATGACTCTCCATACTCAATTCACCCCGGAAACACGAAGATGTATTTGGATTTGAAGGAACATTTCTGGTGGACAGGTATGAAGAAGGATATTGCCGAGTATGTAGCAATATGTGATGTATGTCAGAGAGTGAAGGCAGAACATCAGAAGCCAGCAGGGTTACTTCAGTGTATGCCAATACCCGAATGGAAGTGGGACAAGCTTGGCATGGATTTCATCACCGGATTACCCAGGACACGATCAGGATATGATTCCATCTGGGTAGTAGTTGATCGCTTGACCAAAGTGGCTCACTTTATTCCCATGAAAACCACTTATACGAGCGCGAAGTTGGCCAAGATATACATGACCAGGATCGTATGTTTGCATGGAGTTCTGAGGACCCTTGTATTAGAGAAACACAGTCCACCTCGAAGTTTTGGAATCAGCCGCACTAGACTTTGGGTACTCGGCTAGAGTTTTGTAGGATCTTGAAGTAGATGTGTCTAGAGGGGGGGTGATTAGACACTTAATGCTAAAGTTGCATTTTTTAAGCTTTTTCGGTTTAAGTGGAGTTTAGGCATAATTTCAACATTCACAATACATATCAAGCAAGCATGCAAAGAGTGTATAGGCAGCGGAAAATAAAGCATGCAACTTGCAAGAATGTAAAGGGAAGGGTTTGGAGAATTCAAACGCAATTGGAGACACGGATATTTTTCCCGTGGTTCGGATAGGTGGTGCTATCCTACATCCATGTTGATGGAGACTTCAACCCATGAAGGGTAACGGTCGCGCGAGTCCACGGAGGGCTCCACCCACGAAGGGTCCACGAAGTAGCAACCTTGTCTATCCCACCATGGCCATCGCCCACGAAGGACTTGCCTCACTAGCGGTAGATCTTCACGAAGTAGGCGATCTCCTTGCCCTTACAAACTCCTTGGTTCAACTCCACAATCTTGTCGGAGGCTCCCAAGTGACACCTAGCCAATCTAGGAGACACCACTCTCCAAGAAGTAACAAATGGTGTGTTGATGATGAACTCCTTGCTCTTGTGCTTCAAATGATAGTCTCCCCAACACTCAACTCTCTCTCATAGGATTTGGATTTTGTGGAAAGAAGATTTGAGTGGAAAGCAACTTGGGGAAGGCTAGAGATCAAGATTCATATGGTAGGAATGGAACATCTTGGTCTCAACACATGAGTAGGTGGTTCTCTCTCAGAACATATGATTTGGAATTGTGTATGTGTTCTGATGGCTCTCTCCACGAATGAAGAGGAGGTGGAGGGGTATATATAGCCTCCACACAAAATCCAAACGTTACACACAGTTTTCCAATCTCGGTGGGACCGAATCAACAAACTCGGTCGGACCGAAAAGGTAAACCTAGTGACCGTTAGAGATTTTCGGTGGGACTGACATGCAACTCGGTAGGACCGATATGGTTAGGGTTTGGGCATAACGTAATCTCGGTGAGACCGATTACACAAACTCGGTGAGACCGAGTTTGGTAATAAGCTAACCAGAGAGTTGGTCAGGAACTCGGTGAGACCGATTCGCTCTTTCGGTGAGACCAAAAAGTTACGAAAGGGAAACAGAGAGTTTGCAATCCCATCTCGGTGAGACTGAGATCCCTATCGGTAGAACCGAATTGCTAGGGTTTGGCAATGGCTTATGACAAGTGAAACTCGGTGGCGCCGGATAGAAAGAATCGGTAGGACCGAGTTTGGCTTAGGGTTTAGGTCATATGTGGAAGTGGGAAAGTAGCTGAGGATTTTGGAGCATATCATTAACCACATGAAGCAAGAGGCTCATTAAGCAACACCTCATCCCTCCTTGATAGTATTGGCTTTTCCTATGGACTCAATGTGATCTTGGATCACTAAAATGTAAAATGAAGAGTCTTGAGCTTTAAGCTTTAGCCAATCCTTTGTCCTTAGCATCTTGAAGGAGTTCCCACAACCTTTAGTCCATGCCACTCCATTGTTGAACTTATCTGAAACATCCTAGATAGAAACATTAGTCCAACAAGAGATATGTTGTCATCAATTACCAAAACCACCTAGGGAGCACTTGTGCTTTCAATCTCCCCCTTTTTGGAAATTGATGGCAACATACATCAAAGCTTTAGATAAGGATATAAAGAACAGCAAGTAAAGCTTTGGAAGGACATGCAACAAGCATAGGCTCCCCCTACATGTATGTACTCATGTAAATATGAAATATAGAGGCATGTGAGAGCATAACCATGACAGAGTAGGCAATGTGTTACATGTATCTTGGCCATATGCATCAGAGCAAAAGATTATCAAGGAAAATACCTTCATGCTCATGAGTCCTTCTTGCAAACAGTATGTACATAAGCAAGAACTCCTCATACTCATGATTTTGATGCATATACTTACCTTGTGGTCTTGAGTTGGCTTAGGATGGAATGAACCTGCACAAACAAAGTTAGATAACACAGGTACATCCACTAGCCAGAGCAAACAAAAGAAACCACAAGAATACCAAGACTGGGATGACATGTAGAGAGTGAGTACAAGGTACCACATTGGATTCAACATGTCCCCAAGAATAAAGATATGCAATGAATTTGACTGATTTCTTTCCCTTAGGTGTCTTGCTCCCCCAGAATCTTACATGGGATATTGGGAGAAGATAAGGAACAACAAATCAGAGCTGAAAGATACAAATGAACATGTCTTTCCCCCTAAAAAGACATGTGACATCTCTCCTCTTGAACATCAAGCATCAAGCATCTGGGACATCTGGGATCCTTGAGTATTCTCTCCCCCTGGAAGTCTCTCTCTCCCCCTTAATACTTTCTCTCTTGTAGGTTTGGTCCTTGAGACTTTTTCTCTCCCTTGATGTGATCTCTCTCTCCTACAAGCTTTGATGTGATCTCTCTCTCCCCCTTTGACATCAATTTCCAAGAAGGGCTTTCTGGAATCCGTCGTATAGGTTTGGTCCTTGAGACTCAGCACAAAGCAATGGATAAAACTGTGATGCTTGTAGAGGACAAGATTCATTGAGTAGAGCTGGATCAGAAGAAATATAGAACAAGTGGCAAACTGTTTTTCCTGTTGCGAAGTCGGTGGCACCGAGTGGTATGTTTCGGTGGCACCGAAAAGATTCGGTTGGACCGAAAATTACAAGTCGGTGAAACCGAGTTCACACAGAGAAAAACACTTGTCACCTCAGCTCACTAGACATGTAGGATTTCACAAAGATTTGCAATGAATTACCTGAAGGATTTGCAAGGAATTAAATGCAGAAAATGCAGAACATAAACAGAAAGAAAAGAGAAGAGACTGAAAAATCTAGATGGAGTTTTTTTTGTTTTTGAAAAAGAGAAAGAAACTAAACATGCATGAGATACACACAAAAAGAACACAAGAGAACTTCATCTAGAGTTGGGCGGTGACATAGTCACCTATGTTAGAGTATATTGACTTAGGAGTCAAGTGAGAACACTTGATCATAGGTCATACTCATCGTTTAAGCTCAAAATGGGGTTACCATTTTTCGTTTAAGCATCTTGATGTATTCACATCTTGTTGAGTTGCTTTGACTCATGTCTTGGAGTAAAGCTTCTCTAAGATGGAATAACATACCTTGGGTGCTGGTGTGGTTCTTGCTCATGTAGTTGAACTTGTGTGGGTGCTCAAGGTTGATGTAGCTCATCGAGAGTTGGGAGCACCACTTGGAGTTTGAGTTCATCTACCTACATGGGTTAGTTCTTGCAAGGAAGAGCACTTGTGTATCCAAAAATGACGATCATGAAGCTCAACATAGAATTTGTCAAAGGATATGTTTGAATGGCTTTGTGCTTCCTTGTCTTCAACCACCATTGTGTAGAGTCTTGGTGATGTAGAGATTGCTCAAGATGTGAGTGAGTCGCAATCTCATGGAATTAGATTCAACCAAGCACCTACATGGGTTAGACAACATGCAAGGTGCAAATATATCCAAGACATAAGATAGTTATCATAAGAGATATATCATGGATTAGTCATAAGCTCATGTCTTGCATGTATCCAATGGAGTTTCTACTCCAAGTTCGAAGCATCAATGATGTTCAATTCTCCTCTCAACCTGCAAAACACTTTCTCATCAAGAGGTTTAGTAAATATATCCGCTAATTGCTTGTCGGTGCGAATATGCTTAAGATCAATGTCACCCTTAGCAACATGATCTCGAATGAAATGATGACGAACTTCAATATGCTTAGTTCGAGAATTTGTACAGGATTATGACCAATTTTGATAGCACTTTCATTGTCACAAAGTAGTGGAACATGTTTCACATAGATCCCATAATCTTTAAGAGTTTGGGTAATCCAAAGTAATTGAGCACAACATGAACCAGGGGCAATGTATTCTGCTTCGGCGATGGATAAGGATACCGAGTTTTGTTTCTTGGAAGACCAAGACACAAGAGATCTACCAAGAAATTGACAAGTACCCGAAGTGGACTTTCTATCAACCTTGTCTCCGGCATAATCCGAGTCGGAATAGCCAACGAGATCAAAAGAAGATCTCTTAGGATACCAAATGCCAAAGTTTGGTGTATGGATTAAGTATCTCACTATCCTTTTCACAGCCTTAAGATGACATTCTTTAGGAGCAGCTTGATATCGTGCACACATGCACACACTTAGCATAATATCGGGTCGTGAAGCACATAGGTATAACAATGAACCAATCATAGAGCGATAAACCTTTTGATCAACCGGTTCACCATCTTTGGTTAAATCATTATGTCCACTAGTAAGCATGGGTGTAGACATACCTTTGCATTCTTGCATATTGAACTTCATGAATAAGTCCTTGGTGTACTTTGTTTGAGAGACAAATGTACCTTCCTTAGTTTGCTTGATTTGCAAACCGAGAAAGAATTTGAGTTCACTCATCATAGACATCTCAAACTTCTCTGACATTAGCTTTCCAAACTTTTCACTAAAGAGAGGGTTAGTTGAACCAAATATGATATCATCAACATAAATTTGGCATACAAATAGTTCTCCATTAACCCTTTTAGTAAAAAGAGTAGAATCAATTTTACCAATTTCAAAACCACTTGTAGTAAGGAACTTGGTCAAGCATTTATACCATGCTCTAGGAGCTTGTTTAAGACCATAAAGAGGTTTGTGAAGTTTGTAAACATGATTTGGTTTCTTAGGATTGATAAAACCGGGAGGTTGTTTGACATAAACTTCCTCCTCTATTTCACCATTTAGAAAAGCACTTTTGATGTCCATTTGGTACAAGGTGATATTATGGTGATTAGCATAGGCAAGTAAGATGCGAATGGACTCAAGTCTAGCAACGGGAGCATATGTCTCACCATAGTCCATACCTTCGACTTGTGTGTATCCTTGGGCGACGAGACGTGCTTTGTTGCGAACCACTTGTCCATCTTCATCTTGCTTGTTGCGAAACACCCATTTGGTACCAATGATGTTGTGGTTGTTGTCGGGCTTCTCAACTAATGTCCAAACTTGGTTTCTCTCAAAGTTGTGTAGCTCTTCATGCATAGCGTTTATCCAATCCGGATCTTCCAATGCTTCTTCAACCTTCATAGGTTCAATGCTAGAGATGAATGAATAGTTTTCACAAAAGTTAGCTAAACGAGTCTTTGAGCGAGTGATTCTCCCGGTTTGTATATCATTTAAGATTTGCTCGACGGGATGATCTTTGGCAATTCTTGCTCGAACTCGTGAGAGCTTTTGCTTGGGTCTTTGTCGAACATCTTCTTCATCTTGTTCTTCTTCTTGGTCTTCTTCATTGTTGACGTTGTCATTCTCTTGTCGTGGTGGAGAAGGAGGTTGTTGATGTTCGTCTTGATGTATTTCCTCGTTTTCTTCATCTTGGTGTGTCCCACTTGTGGATGCTTCCGTGTCAATTCTTGGTTCACTTTGTCGTGAAGTAGAAGCTTCCACTTGGACGGATGAAGTACTCTCCTTCACCTCCATTGGACGAATTTTGCCAATGGACAAGTCTTGGATTGCTTCTGAAGGGTCTTTGTCTCCTACATCAATTGGCAATTGCTCTACTTGCGAGCCATTAGATTCAGCAAACTTCACATCTACCGTCTCTTCAACCTTTCGGGTGAAATTGTTGTAGACACGGTAAGTGTGAGAGTTTGAGCCATAACCAAGTAGGAAACCTTCATGAGATTTAGGAGCAAACTTTGAACGACGATGCTTATCAAGAATGTAGCACTTTGAGCCGAATACTCGAAAGTATCCAACTTGGGGTTTGTTACCGGTGAGGAGCTCGTATGCCTTCTTGTCGAGTAGCTTGTGAAGATACAAGCGATTTGTTGCGTGACAAGCTGTCTCAACCGCTTCTGCCCAAAAGTGCTTCGGCGTCTTGTATTCATCAAGCATCGTTCTTGCCATTTCGATGAGCGTCCGGTTCTTCCTCTCAACAACTCCATTTTGTTGAGGTGTGTACGTAGCCAAGAACTCGTGTGAAATCCCTTCTTCGTCAAGAAAGGTGTCCACATTTGCGTTCTTGAACTCCGTTCCGTTGTCACTCCGAACCTTCTTGATCTTCACGTCAAACTGATTTTGGGCCTTCCTAGCGAAGTTTCTGAAGATCTTCTGGACCTGCAACTTGTCATTAAGAAAGAACACCCACGTAAATCTTGAAAAATCATCAACTATAACTAGACCAAAAGAATTTCCACCGAGACTCTTGTAGGCGTTGGGACCAAAAAGATCCATATGAAGTAGCTCGAGTGGCCTCCTTGTGGTCATGATGTTCTTCACGGGATGTCTTCCTCCAACCTGTTTACCTGCTTGACAAGCACTGCAAAGTCTATCCTTATCAAATATGACATCGTTAACTCCAAGGATATGATTTCCTTTAATAAGCTTGTCAAGGTTTCTCATGCCAACGTGACCTAGTCGTCTATGCCACAACCAACCTTTTGAGGATTTAGCAATAAAGCAAGTTTTAGGTTGTGCCTTTTTAGAGAAATCGACAATGTAAAGATCACCTCTACGCATACCGGTAAAGACCATTTTATGATTGTCTCGACAAAATACTTGGCACTCTACCTCAGTAAATAGGACATTCAAACCGAAATCAGCAAGTCTAGATACTGAAAGTAAGTTGTAGCCAAGAGATTCAACGAGCATGACATTTTGAATGGAACTATCATGTGAGATGGCCACCTTACCAAGGCCAACCACTTTACCCTTTGAATTATCACCAAAGGTGACATATTTTCGAGGGCCGTCATTTTCAGCAAGCTCACGGAACATCTCTTCATCTCCGGTCATATGATCAGTACATCCACTATCAAGAACCCATTCCTTTCCTCCTGACTCATATCCCCGAAGATTTGCCATAAGACCAAAATGTCTCATTGCATCATCAAGATCGAAGTCACTATCATCATCATCATCATCATAGTATCCATGTTCACCATGATCTTGTGACTCATCATTTCCTAGAGAGGGTAATTCATTAGATAAATGATCATCAAAGTGGTCACCTTTATGAATTCTTATAGCTTCGAATATGATATCACTAATGATTCCAACATATCCTTTAGCTCGCTTGAGATTGGCAAGCTCAAATAGATAATCACCAAAACTAGGATCACTAGAGTTCATCTTACTCAAGGCAATAGATTTATGGAGAATTTCATCCAAATTTTTCAAGGAATGATCGGGAAATCGTTCCTCAAGAAATTTCCATATAGTATAGGCACAATTAAGAGTAGGCAAATTAGCAATCAAATTTTTGGGCAATCCTCTAATGATGAGCTCAATAGTTCTAAGATTGCGAATCATGTCAATATCTTCATCTAGGGTAGGATGCAAAGGATCAATATGAGGTGCACAAGGACTAGCAATATACTTGTTCAAATGATATTGATTGAAGATTATAAGCATCTCATTTTTCCACTCGTGAAAATACTCTCCATCAAGAATAGGCACTCTATGTCTAAGACTCCCTAAAGTAGACACATCCATCTTCCTCCAATGGTGATTAAACCAAGGCAATGGAAACCAAGGCTCTGATACCACTTGTAGGATCTTGAAGTAGATGTGTCTAGAGGGGGGTGGTTAGACACTTAATGCTAAAGTTGCAATTTTTAAGCTTTTTCGGTTTAAGTGGAGTTTAGGCATAATTTCAACATTCACAATACATATCAAGCAAGCATGCAAGAGTGTATAGGCAGCAGAAAACAAAGCATGCAACTTGCAAGAATGTAAAGGGAAGGGTTTGGAGAATTCAAACGCAATTGGAGACACGGATGTTTTTCCCGTGGTTCGGATAGGTGGTGCTATCCTACATCCACGTTGATGGAGACTTCAACCCATGAAGGGTAACGGTCGCGCGAGTCCACGGAGGGCTCCACCCACGAAGGGTCCACGAAGTAGCAACCTTGTCTATCCCACCATGGCCATCGCCCACGAATGACTTGCCTCACTAGCGGTAGATCTTCACGAAGTAGGCGATCTCCTTGCCCTTACAAACTCCTTGGTTCAACTCCACAATCTTGTCGGAGGCTCCCAAGTGACACCTAGCCAATCTAGGAGACACCACTCTCCAAGAAGTAACAAATGGTGTGTTGATGATGAACTCCTTGCTCTTGTGCTTCAAATGATAGTCTCCCCAACACTCAACTCTCTCTCATAGGATTTGGATTTTGTGGAAAGAAGATTTGAGTGGAAAGCAACTTGGGGAAGGCTAGAGATCAAGATTCATATGGTAGGAATGGAACATCTTGGTCTCAACACATGAGTAGGTGGTTCTCTCTCAGAACATATGAGTTGGAATTGTGTATGTGTTCTGATGGCTCTCTCCACGAATGAAGAGGAGGTGGAGGGGTATATATAGCCTCCACACAAAATCCAAACGTTACACACAGTTTTCCAATCTCGGTGGGACCGAATCAACAAACTCGGTCGGACCGAAAAGGTAAACCTAGTGACCGTTAGAGATTTTCGGTGGGACTGACATGCAACTCGGTAGGACCGATATGGTTAGGGTTTGGGCATAATGTAATCTCGGTGAGACCGATTACACAAAATCGGTGAGACCGAGTTTGGTAATAAGCTAACCATAGAGTTGGTCAGGTAAACTCGGTGGGACCAATTTGCTCTTTCGGTGAGACCGATTACACAAACTCGGTGAGACCGATTCGCTCTTTCGGTGAGACCGAAAAGTTACGAAAGGGAAACAGAGAGTTTGCAATCCCATCTCGGTGAGACCGAGATCCCTATCGATAGAACCGAATTGCTTGGGTTTGGCAGTGGCTTATGACAAGTGAAACTCGGTGGCGCCGGATAGAAAGAATCGATAGGACCGAGTTTGGCTTAGGGTTTAGGTCATATGTGGAAGTGGGAAATTAGCTGAGGATTTTGGAGCATATCATTAAGCACATGAAGCAAGAGGCTCATTAAGCAACACCTCATCCCTCCTTGATAGTATTGGCTTTTCCTATGGACTCAATGTGATCTTGGATCACTAAAATGTAAAATGAAGAGTCTTGAGCTTTAAGCTTTAGCCAATCCTTTGTCCTTAGCATCTTGAAGGAGTACCCACAACCTTTAGTCCATGCCACTCCATTGTTGAACTTATCTGAAACATACTAGATAGAAACATTAGTCCAACAAGAGATATGTTGTCATCAATTACCAAAACCACCTAGGGAGCACTTGTGCTTTCAAGTTTAGTATAGCCTTTCATTCGTAGATAGATGGACAGACCGAGAGAGTCAATCAGATTCTGGAAGACATGTTGAGAGCTTGTGCGCTAGATTATGGATCTAGTTGGGATGATAATTTGGCTTACGCAGAGTTCTCATACAACAACAGTTATCAGACTAGTTTGAAGATGGCCCCTTTCGAAGCTCTGTATGGAAGAAGGTGCAGGACACTGTTAATGTGGGATGAAGTCGGAGACCGCCAGTTGTTCGAACCAGATTTAATTAAGGAGTCTGAAGAGAAGGTTAAGTTGATTCAAGATAGACTAAAGGTAGCTCAGTCCAGACAGAAGAGTTATGCCGATACAAAATGCAAGAAGGTAGTCTTTGAAATCGGAGACAGAGCATATCTTCGCGTGTCACCTCCGCGAGGAGTTAAACGACTTGGAGTTAAGGGTAAGTTAGCCCTGAGATTTGTAGGACCGTACAGAGTTCTGGAACGTATGGGAGAAGTGGCCTACAAGTTGGAGTTACCCGAAGGATCATCAGGAGTTCATGATGTGATAGAGGCGAAGGTGTCCCGATGTTTCGATGAGATAGATATCGTTTTCTGTGGGAGTCAACTTTGACGATGCGACTACGAACGTGTGAAGACGTCGCGCCTTAGCAATAGCTAAACAAACTTCCGAGGGTTATTGACCATGCCGGAGCACGATCAACCTGACCACGAGGGTCTATTTCCTGCGAGCAAACGAAGAACAAGCAAGAAACTGAGAGTGCAATCTGGATATTGCGAATAAAAGAGGAAAGCTTTATTAATGAAGGTGGGGTTTTATGACGTCTTGGTCTAGTCATTGGACACAAACGAAGTACGCGAAGTTGCAGGTATGGCGAAGTTTTAATCTAAACAAAACCCCAAAGTCTAAACGACGCCCTAAGGGCTGTATATATGGAGGAAGAGGGGGGAATTTCGTGGCCCTTGGAGGAGGGGTCCGAAACCAACACTAACACTTGTTTCCCCACACATACGGACTCTACAAACAGCCTATACTTAAGTATTTCGAAGATACATGGGCCTGGCCCAATAATAAGGTGACGCGGCACCTAGAATAGCCTCTGGACAAAATTTATGAAGTGGCATCTTGTATATTTCGTCCAAGGCTTCATGCACTCCTTATGGTGGCTTCAAAGTCCTGAATTCATCACTTGTAACTCCGTTCTTGATCCCCTTGCGCATGTCATCATCTCCATGCTTGAACTTGCTCCAAGGTTCATCTTTCTTGTCCAAGCTAGGCCCTTCATTTGTAAGCAAAACAAATGTATCCAATTTAGGCAGCATCATATTCTCATGAAGATTAGAATCGTTACCAAGAAACGAAAGTACCTAATAATTCAATTGGTGTGCGGGAGCTCTAGTAATTGGTCCAGTATGTATAGCCGCATGGGCTGTGTGTGTAAAAATGGTATTGATGTCCTCATCATCCTCCCCTTCTTGAAATGAAGTCGTCCTCAATGAAAGTTCATCTTCCTCACCCAAATAAGGCTTCAAATCTGCAATGTTAAAAGTGGGACTAACCCCAAAATCTGCAGGCAGCTCAAGTTTATATGCATTATCATTTATTTTCTCTAACACCTTAAAAGGACCATCAACACGTGGCATTAGCTTTGATTTTCCCAAATTAGGAAATCTATCCTTACGCAAATGTAACCAAACAAGATCTCCAGGTGCAAACACAACATGTTTTCTACCCTTATCTCCAGCAAGTTTATATTTAGCATTCATACGCTCAATGTTTTCCTTAGTTAACTAATGCATTTTTAAAATCAATTTAGCATGTTCTTTAGCATCAAAATTAACCTTCTCCGAAGATGGAAGAGGCAACAAATCAATAGGTGCACGAGGTAGGAAACCATACACAATTTCAAAAGGGCACATCTTAGTAGTAGAATGCAATTAACGATTATAAGCAAATTCATTATGAGGCAAGCATTCTTCCCACATTTTCTTATTATTCTTCAAAACAGCCCTAAGCATACTAGACAATGTTCTATTAACTACTTCAGTTTGTCCATCAATTTGGGGGTGACAGGTAGTACTAAAATGCAGTTTAGTCCCCAACTTAGCCCATAAACATCTCCAAAAGTGGCTAAGAAATTTAGTATCACAATCTGAAACAATAGTATTTGGCACACCATGCAAGCAAATAATTTCACGAAAGAACAAATCAGCAACATTAACAGCATCATCGCTTTTATGACATGGTATAAAGTGTGCCATTTTCGAGAACCTATCCACGACAACAAATATGCTATCCCTCCCCTTCTTTGTTTGAGGTAAACCTAAAACAAAGTCCATAGATTTATCCTCCCAAGGAACACTAGGTACAGGCAAAGGCATATATAAACCATGAGGATTGAGTCGTGACTTAGCTTTTTGACATGTAGTGCAGCGAGCAACAAAACGCTCAACATCCCGTCTCATCTTTGGCCAAAAGAAATGTGTAGCAAGTATATCCTCCGTCTTCTTGACGCCAAAGTATCCCATTAATCCTCCTCCATGTGCCTCCTGCAACAACAAAAGATGAACGGAGCTAGCTGGAATGCATAGCTTGTTAGCACGAAACACAAATCTATCGTTAAGAACAATTTGTTCCAAGTTCTCCCTTCCTTACAGTTCTGCAATACATCTTTAAATTCAGCATCATGCACATATTGATCTTTGATGGTCTCCAAACCAAATATTTTAAAGTCAAGTTGTAAAAGCATAGTATAACGACGAGACAAAGCATCAGCAATAACATTTTCTTTACCCTTCTTGTGTTTAATGACACAAGGGAAAGTCTCAATGAATTCAACCCATTTAGCATGTCTACGGTTCAGTTTTGCTTGACTTTTAATGTGTTTCAAAGATTCATGATCGGAATGTATAACAAATTCCTTGGGCCATAAATTGTGTTGCCATGTTTCTAAGGTCCGAACAAGAGCATATAATTCTTTATCATAAGTAGAATAGTTCAGACTAGGCCCACTCAATTTTTCAGAAAAGTATGCAATAGGTTTGCCATCATGTAATAACACACCTCCTAATTCAATTCCACTAGCATCACATTCAAGCTCAAAAGTCTTATTAAAATCAGGAAGTTGGAGTAAAGGAGCATGTGTCAACTTATCTTTCAATACTGTGAAGGCTTCTTCCTGTGTGGTACCCCAAACAAAAGGCACATCCTTCTTTGTAAGCTCATTGAGAGGTGCAGCAATGGTGCTGAAATCTCTCACAAAACGCCTATAGAATCCAGTGAGTCCAAGAAAATTCCTCACTTGTGTGACCGTTTTGGGCTGCGGCCAACTCTCAATAGCTTCAATCTTGGCTTTATCAACTTCAATTCCCTGTGGAGTAACAACATAGCCAAGAAAAGATACTCGATCGGTGCGGAAGGTGCACTTCCCAAGGTTACCAAACAAACGTGCATCACATAGAGCAATAAAAACATCACGTAAATGTTCCAAATGTTCCTCCAAAGATCTGCTATAAATCAGTATATCATCAAAATAGACTACCACAAATCGTCCAATGAAAGCACGTAAAACTTCGTTCATTAGTCTCATGAAAGTACTAGGTGCATTAGTTAACCCAAAAGGCATGACTAACCACTCATATAAACCAAACTTAGTTTTAAATGTTGTTTTCCATTCATATCCCAATTTCATACGAATTTGATGGTATCCACTATGCAAATCAACTTTGGAGAAAATTGTAGAGCCACTCAATTCATCAAGCATATCATCTAGCCTAGGAATAGGATGACGATAACGAATAGTAATATTATTAATGCCTCTACAATCAACACACATACGCGACGTACAATCCTTTTTAGGCACTAGTATAATAGGAACATCACAAGGACTAAGAGATTCGCGTATGTAACCTTTGTCGAGCAGCTCCTGTACTTGATGCATAATCTCCTTCGTCTCCTCTGGATTGGTACGGTATGGTGCACGGTTGGGTAGCGATGCACGGGGAATTAAGTCAATTTGATGCTCAATCCCTCGAATAGGTGGTAATTCCGGTGGCACGTCTTATGGGAAGATGTTAGCGAACTCCTGCAAAATGTTAGTGACAGCAGGGGGCAAAGAGGAAGGCACGTCCTCGAATGAAAATAATGCCTCTTTGCACACAAAAGCATAGCAAACAGATTTGCTGAAATCTAGTTCATCAATATTAGATTTTGTGGCAAGTAAACATGCACTTTTCAATTTAATTTCAGAAGCAACACTAGACGGTTGATTATTAGGTTTCATTTGTTGTTCAAATTCTTTTGCCACAATCTGATTTTTCACTCTTATTTTTCTCCTATTTTGCTTTATTAGCTCTATTAATATCATCTTTCAAAATGGATTCAGGAGTCATAGGAAGCAAAGTAATATGGCTATCCTTATGAACAAGAGTATACTGATTATTTCTACCGTGGTGTACATAATTTATATCAAATTGCCATGGTCTACCAAGTAATAAGGAACATGCTTGCTTGGGTACCACATCACAATCAACATAATTAGCATATGTAGAGATACTAAAATGCACACGAATAGTACGTGTTACCTTAACCTTATCGCGGTTGTTGAACCATTGGATGTAGTAAGGATGTGGATGTGGTCTTGTGGTGAGTGATAGCTTCTTCACCATCACCATGCTAGCCAAGTTGTTGCAGCTCCCTCCATCTATGATGACGCGAACAGAACGTCCCTTCACAACTTCCTTTGTATGGAACAAATTATGCCTCTGATTTTGCTCAGCTTGTGTGACCTTCACACTCAAAACACGTTGAGCAACTAAACATTCATACCTGTCAGCATCTTCAGGAGCCATGTATTGCGTCTCTTGATCAGAATCATCTCCACCGTGTTCGTGACGTGTAATAAGAGCCAAAGTCTCCTCATCATAGTCCCTAGCGGACTCATACCCACCATCCTTAGTAGCAACCATCACGCGCTGAGATTTGCATTCTCTCGCAAAATGTCCTCTTTCCTTACAACAACGACAAATAATATCCCTTGTGAGCCCTGTTGATGCCATGGGAGAAGAAGAGCTCTGCGTAGGCCCGACAGGTGTGCTCTTGGCAGACAGTGGTGGTTGTGTCTGCTTTCTTGTATCATGGCTGGAGGTGGCACCTGATGGAGGTGCTGGTGCAGTGGAAGTAGAGGATGCACGTGGTGTCCATGATGAAGGTCGACCTACAGAAAAATTAGTTCGCGCCAACGCCTGTCGATCCTGCACTTCACGTTCAGCTTTACAAGCAAGATGGAATAAACGAGTGATATTAGTATACTCCTTATACTCTAGAGTGGTCTGAATCTCTCTATTTAATCCACCCATAAAACGTGCAAGCATAGCTTCATTCTGCTCAACAATACCACATCTAATCATGCCAGTTTGTAATTCCTCATAATATTCTTCTACAGAATTTTTTCCTTGTCTTAAACACTGTAATTTTTGAAGTAATTCACGTTGATAATATGGTGGAACCCAACGAGTACACGCATAGCAGTTTTCAAAGCAGCCCAAGTAGCTGGAATAGGATATACTCTACAATGTTTAGACCACCAAACACATGCAAAGCTAGTGAAAGCACAAACATTAGCAGGAACACGTCTCTCCTCAGGATATTGTAAACATCTAAATTGTTGTTCAGTTTGTAACTCCCAAGTAAGATATATATCAGGAACATATCTACCCTCAAATGGTGGAATATTCAATTTTAGTTTAGGGAGATGGTCATGATCTCGTACCTGAGGGGGAGCCCTACCATTGCCATTATTTGCACGTGGACGACCAGGTGGTTGTGGTTGTGGTGGTTGTACATAGTTCTGATTTTGATCAACCTCATCTTCGTAATCTCCCACATAATCATCCTCCTCCGCATCAGCAGCAGGAGCCACAAAAGAATCAACAGTAGCTCTAACAGTTTGGCCAGGCGCAAGAGGGACACGGCTCGCTCGGCGGAGGGCTATTTCGCGACGTGGAGGTAGTTGTTGTAGTTGTAGTTGTTAGGTGCAGCCGGTGGTGGTGGTGGAAGACGCGCGAGCAATTCATTAAACTTGTTATCGAGCTTTGTTTCGATCGTCTTCTCCATCCCATCTATCTTCTCCATGGCCTCTTCAAATCTGTTTATCACGTCTTGCACCTGTCCACTCATCATTTGCTGAAATTTATCATGCAACACCTTATTCATCATGTTCTCCCAGTCAGTCTCGTCGGCTTGTGATCCTGCCATGGTTAGCAGCAATAGAAACACACAAGAATATGATCCTACAGACTACTAACAAGAGGTGGTGGTGGGTGTCACAAAACCGTCAAGCAAATCTCAAATTCTTACCAGTTCTTACCTAGCAATAGGCGGTGATCGGCAACCGTCGTAGTCAAAACTCTCAACGCTTGGATAGAGCGATTACCAGGGAGAGTCAAACGCATGACGTAGATGTATGTGGAGCTGGGAAGGCTTATAATATGGTAGCAAAAAGGGTCAGCAATAATCAATTCAGAGATGCAAAGTTGAATAAACGCTCAACGACGGTATTGTGCTGGTTCTAGGCTAGACCGTGCTAGAGACGCGAGCCTAGAACACTAACAAAATCACGGCGCTGCACGTAAACAAGGGAGGAGCACGCTCTGAATTTTTTTCCACTTTTTTCCTCTCTTTTTTTCCTCCGCAACAATTTTTTTCGAAAAAGTCTACAAATGGTCTAAAAACTGCCTAGCCAGAATTTTCCAGACTTAGTTTTTTTTTGAGTTTGGAACTATTTTTCTACTGTGGGTAGCACGAAAGTTGGGGAGTCCGACTCTGTCACGACTCGGAGTATGGCCTGATCTGGAAATCCAAAACAAAGCAACAAATACTGGACTCGGACTAGGACTGGTGGCGGAGATGAATCTGGTGGAAACTCGGACTGGTGGCGGATATATGTAGGGGGGTGGAACTCGGACTGGTGGCTAATCGGTGATGGAGGTGGACTCGGATTATCGTGATGGCGGTGGATATGTGGTAAAGGCAACGGTGATGACGATGGTGGTATATGGCAGCAGTGATGACGATGGTGGTACATGACAGCGATGATGACGATGGTGGTATATGGCAGCGGTGATGACGATGGTGGTATATGGCAGCGGTGATGGCGATGGTGGTATATGGTAGCAGTGATGACAATGGTGCGGCGGCGGCATGACAACTTGTGAACAGAACTCGAAACTCTAGAGGACTATACACTAAGACCAGCAACTAGACACGACGATGCAACCGCAAATTCAACAATGCAAAACCCGAAAAAGATTATGCAAAGGCTCAGATTGGTTCGGATATGATGAACTAACCCTAAATTTTTTTGGCTTTTTCATGGACTGTAGGTATGAAGAGCAGACTTGATCTAAACTACGAAAAACTGTAAAATCTCACAGAGCAACCTGGAAATCTGATACCACTTGATAGAGGCGAAGGTGTCCCGATGTTTCAATGAGATAGATATCATTTTCTTTGGGAGTCGACTTTGACGATCCGACTACGAACGTGCGAAGACGCCGCGCCTTAGCAATCGCTAAACTAACTTCCGAGGGTTATTGACCACGCCGGAGCACGATCAACCTGACCACGAGGGTCAATTTCCTGCGAGCAAATGAAGAACAAGCAAGAAACTGAGATTGCAATCTGGATATTGCGAATAAAAGAGGAAAGCTTTATTAATGAAGGTGGGGTTCTGTGACGTCTTGGTCTAGTCGTTGGACACAAACGAAGTACAGGAAGTTGCAGCTATGGTGAACTTTTAATCTAAACAAAACCCCAAAGTCTAAATATATGGAGGAAGAGGGGGGAATTTCGTGGCCCTTGGAGGAGGGGTCCAAAACCAACCCTAACTCTTGTTTCCCCACACATACGGACTCTAAAAACAGCCTATACTTAAGTATTTCGAAAATACATGGGCCTAGCCCAATAATAAGGTGACGCAGCACCTAGAATAGCCCCTGGACGAAATTTATGAAGTGGCATCTTGTATATTTCATCCAAGTCTTCATGCACTCCTTATGGTGGCTTCAAAGTCCCGAATTCATCACTTGTAACTCCGTTCTTGATCCCCTTGCGCATGCCATCATCTCCATGCTTGAACTTGCTCCAAGGTTCGTCTTTCTTGTCCAAGCTAGGCCCTTCATTTGTATGCAAAACAAATGTATCCAATTTAGGCAGCATCATATTCTCATGAAGATTAGAATCGTTACCAAGAAACGAAAGTACCTGATAATTCAATTGGCGTGCGTGAGCTCTAGTAATTGGTCCAGAATGTATAGCAGCAGGGGCTGTGGGTGTAACAATGGTATTGATGTCCTCATCATGATGTGTTTCACGTTTCCCAGTTGAAGAAGTGTCATGCTGAGATGGACGATATTCCTCTGAGAGATACAGTGCCCCTAGAAACAATTCAATTGGATAATGACCTAACCTACGAGGAGAAACCCGTCAAGATTCTCGAGTTTGCCAGCCGAGTTACACATAGTAAGGTTACCAAGTTTTGCAGAGTTAAATGGAGCCACCATACCAAGGAAGAAGCCACCTAGGAGCGGGAAGAAGACCTACGGAAAGACCGCCCACACCTATTTTCTAGCCAACCCGAATCTCGAGGACGAGATTCATCTCAAGGGGGGTAGGTTTGTAACATCCCAATTTTCAATTTGGATGTTATACATAGGTCATCATATGCATATCATATTTTTATTTGCATTTTAGTTGTGATCCTAGAAATCTTAAGCAACTCAAGGACCCAAGGAGAGAGTTGAAGGTTTCACAAATTTTCCTAAATTTATTTTGAAATTTTTAAAGAGGATCAATTTGGTTTTAATATTTTCTCTCTCCAATTATTTCCAAAATAATAAAAATAAAGAGAGAGAAGAGAAAATGACTTCTTCAATAAGAGAGAAATATTGGAGAAATTTCTTAAAATAAAATTAATATTTTATTTGCATTTTATTTTCTATTTTATTTGAATTAGAAAAATATGCATTTTTAGGCCAAAAAAATGTTCAATTTGTTCTAAATATTAGATTTAGATTGTGAAAATTGTTTCTGGTATTTTTAGATTTTTTTTATTTTATTAGGATTTTTCTTTCCGGCGAAATTTATTAAAAAAAAGTTTCGTCGCCCGAGTGGGCCGAAGGCCCAGCCGAGCCAGGCCGGCCTACCTCGCCCTGCCCCCTTCCTCCTCGCGGGAGGAGTCCCGCGCGCCGTCGCCGCTCGGGGAGTTCGAGCCAGACTCCCGTCGCTGCCGCTGCCCCCTCCTCCAAGGCAGCCCGCCGGCCTCTTTAAAACCGGAGCCGCCCCCCTCTACTCAACCACCGCCGCCGTAACCCAGCTCCTCGCCGAGCCGCGCTGCCGCCCGCGCCGTCGCCGCTGCTGCCGCTGTCGCACCGCACCACCACCGTGCCGCCGCATCGCCTCGCTACCGGAGCCCTGTCACCGAAGCCGCGCTGGATCTCGCCGTCATTTTTCTCCGGTTAACCGGTAAAAAACAGATTCGGTTTTCCTCAGTTTTTCTTTCAGTTTATTTTAGGGTTAGGGTTTTCTCTCGGTTTATTCCGATCGGTTCTAATTAGCCGTCATTCGTCCGTTAATCCGCGGTAGCGAACATTTTCCTTTGTTAGGGTTTCGTAGCAAACATTCGTTCATTAGGTTTTTCTTTTTATTATAGTATTTTTAGGCCAGCGACCCGTCCGCGATTATTTTTCTTACAGATTAGTCCCTAATCTTCAAACCCTCGCTACTTTTTACTCGTTTGTCCAAATCCAGTGAAACCAACGCCAAAATCATCGTCTTGTTCCCCTCTTTCTAGATAATCAACTTGAACATGATTTTGACAGTTTAAAATTTGGTTTCAAGAAGATTTGAATTTGAACTTGTTTTGATCGTCGTTTGAGTTTCGCAGCTCCGATTCGATTGATTCTTTTTTTGCAAATCGAAGATCTTCAGTTGAACTTTCAGTTTGGATCTTTTAATTTGAATTTTACCCTTGCATATTATGCTTGAGTGCTTATGTGTGCTATTGTTTGTTCACGATAGAGTTTCCGGAGTGCGAAGCATGCTACTACGAGTCACTAGGGTTTTCAGATCGTCAGCAAGGCAAGTAACACTTTGATCATATCCCTTTATTACCCAGTTTTATGCATTAGTTTTAACCCTCAAACACTACATGGTTAGGACTTGATAACATGTGGGTATTGGGAAGTAGTTGATGATGTAGAACCTATTGTCTTTATTGCAAACCCTGGGAGTTATTTCTATGTTACGCTATTACTACTATGCTATGCTCATAGACATGGTTTGGTTTGAGTGATCCATGACAGTTGTGAGAGTTATCATTTATTAATGGTTAAACTTAAGGTGGCTACTTTAATACACATTTGGGTGGATTGGTTGAGGCACCCTGGAGTACCCAGTGGTTGTCTGGGCACCTGGAGCAATCCAGAATTGTCCTGGGATATCCCGGAGTACCCGTGTGATTATCCTATGGTTTGCCACCCAGGCTCAAAGGGATCATAAGATTATTCATACTATAAACTTCCGTGTGCAGCCACATGCCATTATGGGCTCTGGCATAGTTGAGTAAGTTGTAGGAAACCTTTCCATGATGGGCTAGCAGATGCAGGGGATTGTAGGTGTACCGGCCTATCTATTGGTTAAGGGGACCTCTTCGGAACAGTCACCCATTTCTCAAACACCATGCAGTGCGAGAAATACAACGGATGAGATCGAGTCTTGTGGGGAAAAGTGCGTAAACCTCTGCAGAGTGTACAAACTAATCATGGTTAGCCGTGTCCCCGGTTATGGACATTTTGAGTATCTGGTTCTTGAATTATTGAATTGATCTCATCACTCTACTTAATTAATTTGTTGGGTTGTTGATTATTACTTTTAATTGGGATTGATTTGGAGCAACCTTCTCAATACTTTCAACAAACTTTGTAGATAAATAAAATATATTCCTTTGTTGTACGGAAAAACTAGCTTTACGCAAATGATAACCGTAGAGCCTCCACCAACCATATATGCATATAGTTATAGCTGTTACTTGTTCATTGCTCTATAGTGTTATCTTGCCAGCATATTCCATGTGCTGACCTACACAGGCTGCAACGTATTATGTTGCAGAGTTTTCAGACGAAGAGTAAGATGCGCTAGGTCATTGTCGTGCACTCAGCTATGCCGTTGGAGTTGATGGACTCATTTACCTTCGAAGATTCCGTTGTTATCTTATTTAGATGGCCTTCAGCCATATTATTGTAATAAGTTCTCTTTTGAGACATTCGATGAAATAAGTGTGTGATTGAACTCTGTTATAAATCCTCGAGTACTGTGTGTGTGTGTGTGTGTGTGTGTCAGCATTACCGATCCAGGGATGACACTTATGCACAGAGATTTGACCGCCTGAGGCCGCATCGCTACACTTTGTTCTTGAGGTCACGGGAGAAATCATGTTGCAAGTAATCATGTGAATTTGGTATGTGTTCGATATTTTGATAGTATGTATGTTGTGATTCCCTTAGTGGTGTCATGTGAATGTCGACTACATGACAATTCACCATATTTGGGCCTAAGGGAATGCATTGTGGAGTAGCAAATAGATGGTGAGTTGCGAGAGTGACAGAAACTTAAACCCCAGTTTATGCACTACTCTGTAAGGGGCTGATTGGATCCTAGAGTTTAATGCTATGGTTAGAATTTATTCTTACTTTTCTCGTAGTTGCGGATGCTTGCGGGAGGGTTAATCATAAGTAGGAGGTTTGTTCAAGTAAGAACAATACCTAAGCACTGGTCCACCCACATATCAAATTATCAAAGTAGCGAACACAAATCAAACCAACATGATGAAAGTAACTAGATGAAACTCTAGTGTACCCTCAAGAACGCTTTGCTTATTATAAGAGACCATTTTGGCCTGTCCTTTGCCTCAAAAGGATTGGGCTACCTTGCTGCATACTTGTTACTATTATCGTTATTTGCTCGTTACAAAATTATGTTGCTATCAAACTACTCGCTACTTACAATTTAGGCAGTTGCAGACATTACCTTACTAAAAACTACTTGTCATTTCCTTCTGCTCCTCGTTGGGTTTGACACTCCTACTTATCGAAAAGATCAACAATTGATCCCCTATACTTGTGGGTTATCATTGTACCAGTCCATAAATGGATCGTTGGAGCTTGCACACTTTGTTAGCATCTTTAGTCAACTCCTTGAACTTGTCGAAAACCTTTCGCAACAAGTTGAGCTTTGTAGACAGTAACATTACCATCAGCGTCAGTCTTCTTCTTGAAGATCCATTTATTCTCTATGGCTTGCCGATCATCGGGCAAGTCAACCAAAGTCCATACTTTGTTATCATACATGGATCCCATCTCAGATTTCTTGGCCTCAAGCCATTTTGCGGAATCTAGGCTCATCATCACTTCCTCATAGTTCGTAGGTTCGTCATGGTCTAGTAACATGATTTCTAGAACAGGATCACCGTACCACTCTGGTGCGGAACGTACTTTGGTTGACCTACGAGGTTCGGTAGTAACTTGATCTAAAGTTTCATGATCATCATCATTAGCTTCCTCACTAATTAGTGTAGGCATCACGGGAATAGTTTTTTGTGATGAACTACTTTCCAATTCAAGAGAAGGTACAATTACCTCATCAAGTTCTACTTGCCTCCCGCTCACTTCTTTCGAGAGAAACTCCTTCTCTAGAAAGGATCCATTCTTAGCAACAAATATCTTGCCTTCGAATATGTGATAGAAGGTGTACCCAACAGTTTCTTTTGGGTATCCTATGAAGACGCACTTCTCCAATTTGGGTTCGAGCTTACCAGGCTGAAGCTTTTTCACGTAAGCATTGCAACCCCAAACTTTAAGAAATGACATCTTAGGTTTATTGCCAAACCATAGTTCATACGGTGTCGTCTCAAAGGATTTAGATGGTGCCCTATTTAACGTGAATGCAACTATCTCCAATGCAAAACCCCAAAACGATAGTGGTAAATCGGTAAGAGACATCATAGATCGCACCATATCTAATAAAGTACGGTTATGATGTTTGGACACACCATTATGCTGTGGTGTTCCATGTGGCGTGGGTTGTGAAACTATTCCACATTGTTTTAAATGAAAACCAAAGTTGTAACTTAAATATTTGCCTCCATGATCAGATCGTACAAACTTTATTTCCTTGTTACGATGATTTTCCACTTCACTCTGAAATTCTTTGAACTTTTCAAATGTTTCAAACTTGTGTTTCATTAAGTAGATGTACCCATATCTGCTCAAATCATCTATGAATGTTAGAAAATAATGATACCCGCCGCGAGCCTCAACACTCATCGAACCACATACATCAATATGTATTATTTCCAATAAGTCAGTGGCTCGCTCCATTGTTCCGAAGAACGGAGTCTAAGTCATCTTGCCCATGAGGTATGGTTCGCAAGCATCAAGTGATTCATAATCAAGTGATTCCAAAAGCCCATCCGCATGGAGTTTCTTCATGCGCTTTACGCCAATATGACCTAAATGGCAGTGCCACAAATATGTTGCACTATCATTACTAACTTTGCATCTTTTGGCATCAATGTTATGAATATGTGTATCACCATGATCGAGATTCAACAAAAATAGACCACTCATCAAGGGTGCATGACCATAAAAGATATTACTCATGTAAATAGAACAACCATTATTCTCTGATTTAAATGAATAACCGTCTCGCATCAAACAAGATCCAGATATAATGTTCATGCTCAACGCTGGCACCAAAAAAACAATTATTTAGGTCTAAAACTAATCTCGAAGGCAGATGTAGAGGTAGTGTGCCGATGACGATCACATCGACCTTGGAACTATTTCTGACATGCATTGTCACCTCGTCCTTAGCCAATCTTCGTTTAATCCATAGCCCCTATTTCGAGTTGCACATATGAGCAACAGAACCAATATCAAATACCCAGGTTCTACTATGAGCATTAGTAAGGTACCGATCAATAACATGTATATCAAATATACTTTTCACTTTGCCATCCTTCTTATCCGCCAAATACTTGGGGCAGTTCCGCTTCCAGTGACCAGTCCCTTTGCAGTAAAAGCACTCAGTTTTAGGCTTAGGCCCAGACTTGGGATTCTTCCCGGGAGCAGCAACTTGCTTGCTATTCTTCTTGAAGTTCCCCTTCTTTTCTTTGCCCTTTTTCTTGAAACTAGTGGTCTTGTTAACCATCAAGACTTGATGCTCCTTCTTGATTTCTACCTCCGCGGCCTTGACCATTGCAAAGAGCCCGGGAATCGTCTTGTTCATCCCTTGCATATTATAGTTTATCACGAAGCCTTTATAGCTTGGTGGCAGTGATTGAAGAACTCCGTCAATGACACTATCATCCGGAAGATTAACTCCCAGCTGAGTCAAATGATTATGGTACCCATACATTCCGAGTATGTGTTCACTGACAGAACTATTCTCCTCCATCTTGCAGCTATAGAACTTGTTGGAGACTTCATAGCTCTCAACTCGGGCATTTGCTTGAAATATTAACTTCAACTGCTGGACCATCTCATATGCTCCATGACGTTCAAATGTCTTTGAAGTCCCGATTCTAAGACGTTAAGCATGGCACACTAAACTATCGAGTAGTCATCAGATTTAGCTTGGCAGACGTTCATAACGTCAACAGTTGCTCCTGCAGCAGGCCTTGCACCTAGCGGTGCATCAAGGACGTAATTATTCTATGTAGCAATGAGGATAATCCTCAAGTTACGGACCCAGTCCGTGTAGTTGCTACCATCATCTTTCAACTTAGCTTTCTCTAGGAACACATTAAAATCCAAGGGAACGGTAGCACAGGCCATTGATATACAACATAGATATGCAAAAACTATAAGGACTAAATTCATGATAAATTTAAGTTCAATTAATCATATTACTTAAGGACTCCCACTTAGATAGACACCCCTCGAGTCATCTAAATGATCACGTGATCCCTATCAAGTAAACCATGTTCGATCATCACGTGAGATGGAGTAGTTTTCAATGGTGAACATCTCTATGTTGATCATATCTACTATATGATTCACATTCGACCTTTCGGTCTCAGTGTTCCGAGGGCATGTCTGTACATGCTAGGCTTGTCAAGTTTAACCCGAGTATTCTGCACATGCAAAACTGTCTTGCACCCGTTGTATGTGAACGTAGAGCTTATCACACCCGATTATCACGTGGTGTCTCGGCACGACGAACTGTCGCAACGGTGCATACTCAGGTAGAACACTTATATCTTGAAAGTTTAGTGACGGATCATCTTATAATGTTACCGCCATACTAAGAAAAATAAGATGCATAAAAGATAAACATGACATGCAATCAAAATATGTGACATGATATGGTATCATCATCTTGTGCCTTTGATCTCCATCTCCAAAGCACCATCATGATCTCCATCGTCACCAGCTTGACACCTTGATCTCCATCGTAGCGTCGCTGTCATCTCGCCAACTATTGCTTCTACAAGTATCGCTAACGCATAGTGATAAAGTAAAGCAATTACATGGCGATTGCATTTCATACAATAAAGCGACAACCATAAGGCTCCTGCCAGTTGGCAATAACTTTTACAAAACATGGTCATCTCATACAACAACGTATATCACATCATGTCTTGACCATATCACATCACAACATGCCCTGCAAAAACAAGTTAGAAGTCCTCTACTTTGTTGTTGCAAATTTTACCTGGCTGCTATGGGCTTCTAGTAAGAACCATTCTTACATATGCATAAAAAACACAACGATGTTTCATCAAGTTTGTTGTTTTGACCTTCAACAAGGACCGGCCGTAGTCAAATTCGATTCAACTAAAGTTGGAGAAACAAACACCCGACAGCCACCTTTATGCAAAACAAGTTGCATGTCTGTCGGTGGAACCAGTCTCATGAACGTGGTCATGTAAGGTTGGTCCGGGCCGCTTCATCCAACAATACCGTCGAATCAAAATAAGAGTTGGTCGTAAGCAGTATGACTATCATCTCCCACAACTCTTTGTATTCTACTCGTGCATATCATCTACGCATAGACCTAGCTCGGATGCCACTGTTGGGGAACATAGCACGCAATTCCAAAAAAATTCCTACGATCACGCAAGATCTATCTAGGAGATGCATAGCAACGAGAGGGGGAGAGTGTGTCCATGTACCCTCGTAGACCGAAAGCAGAAGCGTTAGTTTAACGCGGTTGATGTAGTCGAACGTCTTCTCGATTAAACCAATCAAGTACCAAACGTACGACACCTCCGAGTTCAGCACACGTCCAGCTCGATGACGTCCCTCGAACTCTTGATCGAGAAAACTATCGAGGGAGAGTTTTGTCAGCAGGACAGTGTGGTGATGGTGATGGTGATGTGATCCACGCAGGGCTTCGCCTAAGCACTACGGCAATATGACTGGAGGAGTAAATGGTGGAGGGGGGCACCACACATGACTAAGAAACAATTGATGTGCTTAGAGGTGCCCCCTACCCCGTATATAAAGGATGGAGAGGGGAGGAGGCCGGCCTAGGGTGCGCCAAGTGGGAGGAGTCCCACTTGGACCCCTAGTCCAATTCGCCCCCCCTTTCCTTTTACCGGAAGGGGAAAGGGGGGAAGGAGTAGGAGGAGGAGAAGGAAAGGGGGGCCGCGCCCCCTCCCCTTGTCCAATTCGAACTCCCCATGGGGTGGGGGGCGCCACCCCTTGTGGGCTGCCTCCCCTCCCCTCTATGGCCCATATGGCCAATATCTTTCCCCCGGGGGTTCCGGTAACACCCTCGGTACTCTGATAAAAACCCAAAACACTTTGGAACCATTCTGGTGTCTGAATACTATCGTCCAATATATCAATATTTACCTCTTGACCATTTCGAGACTCCTCGTCATGTCTGTGATCTCATCCGGGACTCCAAACAATCTACGGTCACCAAAACACATAACTCATAATAGAAATCGTCATCGAACGTTAAGCGTGCGGACCCTACGGGTTCAAGAACTATGTAGATATGACTGAGACACATGTCCGATCAATAACCAACAGCGAAACATGGATGCTCATATTGGTTCCTACATATTCTACGAAGATCTTTATTGGTTAAACCACAATGACAACATACGGCACTCCCTTTGTCATCGGTATGTTACTTGCCCAAGATTCAATCGTCGGTATCTTCATACCTAGTTCAATATCATTACCGGCAAGTCTCTTTACTCGTTCTGTAATGCATCATCCCACAACTAACTCATTAGTCACATTGCTTGCAAGGCTTATCGTGATGTGCATTACCGATAGGGCCTAGAGACACCTCTTTGATACTCAGAGTGACAAATCCTAATCTCGATCTATGCCAATCCAACAAACACCTTCGAAGACACTTGTAGAGCATCTTTATAATCACCCAGTTACGTTGTGACGTTTGATAGCACACAAGGTGTTCCTCCGGTATTCGGGAGTTGCATAATCTCATAGTCAAAGGAATATGTGTAAGTCATGAAGAAAGCAATAGCAATAGAACTTAACGATCATTATGCTAAGCTAACGGGTGGGTCTTGTCCATCACATATGTGATACCGTTCATCAAATGACAACACATGTCTATGGTCAGGAAACTTAACCATCTTTGATTAATGAGCTAGTCAAGTATAGGCATACTACGGACACTTAGTTTTTTCTATGTATTCACACATGTATCAAGTTTCCGGTTAACACAATTCTAGCATGAATAATAAACATTTATCATGATATAAGGATATATAAATAACAACTTTATTATTGCCTCTAGGGCATATTTCCTTCAATAGGTTGATGTCCGGCGGCTTACAGAGTCCCGGCCGGCTCATACAAACATAACTGGCTCGGTTTCTAACTAAACCGGCCTTACAAAACAAGCTAACACCGCGGCGGCTCACACCTTTGGGCCTCAAGTCGCCGCTAGGTCTTGGCCCTTCAATAGGCTTGCTCTATGGACCGCCATCTTCATGTCTTCTTGGAGCTTATCGGGCCTCTTCGTTTGTGAGCTACCAATGGCATGAACCGTCCCCTCCTGGGCGGGTCATACCTAGTAGTGATATCCCCCAACATTAGGCCCCAGGTTGATTTGAACTTGTTCACATCAATCTTCACCACTTGACTTAGTAGAATCTTTCATCATTAATTCCTTATCAATTCGTTGTAACCCGCCATGACGTCACATCACAGAACCATGGTAACCTGCCATGACATCATGCGCATTAACTCCAAACAAAGCCCAGGATATCTCAATAGATCTTTATCTTAGTAGACCTCCCGAAAATTGAGGCGTCCATATAGCCGCATAATAGGGACAGGGGTCCCTCTTTTCACTTTTACCCCTGTCCTCACATCTTCTTCTTCCTCCTCGCGACTCCGCTGCGATCGAGCTCTGCCGCCATTGTCCTTCGCGAACATCACAAACTCCGGCCGCTGCATTGACCTGAACAGACCAGAAACCTTGATGTCGGGTAGAACCCTATGTGGCCGATCTTTCACGAAAGAAGCGGATCCCGTGAAGAACACGAAGAACACGAGGGGGAAAACGAGGGGAATCACGAGGGGAAACACGAGAGAAACACTAAAACCAACAAGATATGGTCACACATATGCTAGATCCTCGAAACACACAGAGATACAAGATCTGAATCCAACAAAGGACGATACATAGGGTAAGCGGTTCTTCTCCGTGAGGAGGTCTTGATGTTCTTCTCCGCGAGGAGGTCTTGAATCCAAGAGGATCTTCTCCGAAGAGGGGCCGCGGTCTCTCTCGTGGAGTAGATCCATATGGATGAGCGAAGCTCTATCTCTCGAATGAGCTATCACAACGCTAACCCTAACTAGGAGTAGGTGGAGGAGTATATATAGTCTAGGGGCACGAAGGGGGAAGTGGGGGATACATGGGCCTCGGGCCCGATCTCTGTGCACAGACAAGCGCCGATCGTCCGACAGGTACCGGACGTCCGGTGGCTTGTGAGGGTCCGGCCGTCTGGTACTTGTCGGACGTCCGGCGTTTTGGCTCGGGATAGCCACTGTCGGATTTCAGGACGTTGTCGTTCGTCCGGTGGCTGATGGTCGTCGGACGTCCGGCCTTGGTTGGTTGTCCGGCCGCTGTAGCTTTCATCGGCTGTTCCATCTCGCTGGTGGGGACTCCAGGCATCGGACGTCCGGGAGTTGATGCTTCTTGGTAGCTCTTCCTCTTGTTCCGTGCACTTGGTGTCCTCGCCATCTTGTCCATGGTCTTCCTCTCTGTTCCTGGTCATGCATAGCACATATATTTGAGGTAGTAGCCATGTCTCATATGTGGAAAGTGATGGTTCAGAGAGGAGCGAGTTCACCTTGCGTCCCATGGCGTATATTTGAGGTCTCGTCATATTTCCTCTTGGGGTTTGGAGACTAGCCGAAGTGTACATGGGGATGAACGTGGGATGCTCCGCATCATCTCCCCCCCTTGGGGAAGATCTGACCTCGGATCGTGATCCTCATCACCATGGAAACGATTGTCGTGGACGGACTTGTAGTTGGACGGAGTTGAAGGCATTGCGCAATCCAAGTACTCCAAGGTGTCTCCGGTATGTGGTACATGCAAAATGAGCAAACACGAATTACACTTGGAAATACAATGGTTAGCACACACAAAGTGTCCATCATAGAAGAATGAGTCCGTTCGGCAAGATTGTGTGAGACAAAGCACATGAAGCTTATCAAGATGATATGGAATGAGATGTAAAGCATTCATGGCAGCAAAAGCATTCATTGTGCTCACAAATGTGTTGTGAATATGATCAATGCAACCACGGTGCAAAATGATGTCATAGTGAGACGGTTTATCAATAGAATGAATATGGCAATGGACGCTCAATACGGATATGTTATCATGCAATTGATGGTAGGCAATATGATCATGATGTATGAAGATGTCATCAAGAAAGATCACAACAAATTTGCTAAGGAAGTGCTGATGCAGGGTAGGAACCCTATAGCCCGATCTTTCATGAAAGGAGCGAATCCCGCGATGAACACGAAGAACACGAGGAGGGAAACGAGGGGAAATCACGAGGGGAACACAAGAGAACACTCAAACCAACAAGAATGATCACACATGCGCTAGATCCATGAACACAAAGGGAGATACAAGATCCAAAGTCAACAATGGACGATACAAGAGGTAACCGGTTCTTCTCTATGAGGAGGTCTTGAATCCACGGGGGGATCTTCCCTTAGAAAGGGGGCTTGAATCCAAGGGGATCATCTCCGAAGAGGCCGCGGTCTCTCGCAAGGAGGAGATCCGATATGGATGAGCGTAGCTCTATCTCTCAAATGAGCTATCACAACGCTAACCCTAGAAAGGAGGAGGAAGAGGTCTATTTATAGTCTTAGTGCAAATGGGGGTGAAGTGAAGGGGTACATGGGCCTCAGCCCGCAACTGGACACAGCCAGGTACCGGACATCCGCTGGGGACCGGACATCCGGTAG
Source organism: Triticum dicoccoides (assembly GCF_002162155.2). Classification (NCBI taxonomy): domain Eukaryota; kingdom Viridiplantae; phylum Streptophyta; class Magnoliopsida; order Poales; family Poaceae; genus Triticum; species Triticum dicoccoides. The sequence goes on from NC_041390.1 coordinate 287,750,895, forward strand.
GGGCTGGTCGTCCGCTCGTTCTGGCTCGGATGCTGGTGTAGCGGATTTCCGGTCTGGACCGGTCGTCCGGTGGCGTCGGATGTCCGCTCGTTTGGCTCGGGTGCAGGGACACCGGTCGCCCGGTCTGGACTGGTCGTCCGGTGGATCTTCAGGCGCCGGACATCCGGACCTGACCGGTCGTCCGGTGGCTGGAGCTTCTTCGACAGCTCTTCTTCTTGCGTCTTCGTTTCCACGCTTCCCTCGCGGATGGTGTAGGTGTTCCTTGGCGCTTGCACTCCTCCACGTCGTCCGCAGCGTCCCGACAATACCTATGCATGCACACGGGAGAAGTGTCAAGTAGTATACCATCCTCGAAGGGGTCAAATGAGCACGTGTAAAGGATATGATTCACCTTTGTGTATGTGAAGTAGATGTCCCACGTGTCACTCGCCGAACGGACTCTTGACATGGTGGTGTCCATAGGATGCTCCGCGTCATCTCCCCTCCCTTGGGGAAGATCCGACCTCGGATCGAAATCCAAACCACCATGGGAAAGAGATGGTGTCGCTGTGTAGGAGTGGTCGATCATCAAGTTGTCGTCATATTGAAGCTCGAAATGGGCACTTTCCAATGTCGCACCATCTTGGGATTCCTTCAAAATGAGCAAGGACAACATACACTTGGAAAAATAAATGTGGTTAGCGTTAGTGCAAAACCAAGCATTCAAGAGGTGATTCACCAAACAAGTGTCGTCATCATGCAAATCATATGGTTTGACAAAGGATTGTGACATGGCATATAAGCACATAAATTGAGCACAAGCAAAGATATCATGGGGATAAGCAAGGAAATGTGAGGTAGTGATGCAAATATGTGTGACAAGAGAAGAAGCATCTACCTCAAGTTCATAGCAATCATTCACAAATTTCTCAATGGAAGGCATTTGGTAGGCATAGGAATCATTCACAACACCAAATAAAATGAAGTGTCTAAACACATGGGTCAAGTGCAAGACAATCCAAGCATAATGTGCATAGGGTGTAGTGAATATAGTGTGGCACTCAACACAATAGAAAGAGCAAGTGTTCATCATGTGTGAGGCAATCAAGTCAAGCATAATCAAGTCGTGCAAGCTAGTAGTGCGAAGATGCAACATACTAGAGGAAATCATGACAATCATGTCATGTGAGAAAATAATAGACATAGACAATGCACATGACATATCGCAAGCACGAACACAAAGCAAGATGAAAGTATCATCATAGGCATGGGGCACAAAGCAAACATGGCAATAACAAGTAATATCTCCACCAAGCTTGCAAATACACATACAAGTATGAGAACCAATCATCATGAGTAATGCAAAGCATGGGTCACAAATGCATGGCAAAAGCATAGGAATGAGCATATCATGCAAAGTGAACATGGCAAGATGGGCATAGAATATGTAGTGGACAATAACCCATAGCCAAGTGAGGGTCATGTAGAAGAATTGCGCGAAGTCTTTGCGCAAAGAGAGTGGTGGGAAAGACAATCCATGGGATCCCAAGTCATCGTTGCTCTCTAGAGCTCGTTTTGTCATCTCGTGGGATTGCGAGGTTGACAAGTATTCATGTGTACCTACACAAAAGAAACACAAACCAAAGAAATTGTGTGTGTGGTAAATGTACACATCATCCATCATGATGTGTATGTGCACGTGAGAGTTAGTACAAGATAAGCATCACTCAAAGAAATTTGATGCATGGTATAAGAACATTTCATCCATCATGAAAGAATAGTTATTGTGTATAACACGATGGGGATGCAAATTGAGCATACAAGTATAAAGATCATGCAATGGATGGGAGTGATCAAAATTTCCTAAAATGTATGAGGAAACTATGGGGGTCTCCTCATGTGCAATATTGGAAACATCACATGGAGAATACTGACAACATCCAAAACAATGCATATTTGGAACAATGTGATCATGGCATGGAATAGTAGATGAATTGCGCAAATCATGTAAAGGAAGCATGGCAATATCATTACATGAGAAACAAAAGCCGATGACCATCATCTCGTCATCTATGCCATAAGTGTAAATAGGATTGATTTTAATGGGGCATGCATAGTTACTATGTTGATATTGAAATGATGCAATATGGGAGATCTCACTCATAGCATATGACAAGTTCAATGGATTGTCAAACATGAAGTGACTAATAGAATTTTCACATGATATCCTATGGAGCATAGCATCACAACTAGGCAACTCAACATGCTCATCATCATATTCATCATAAATAGGTAAGTCAAGGCATGAAGAAGTCTCACTAGCATGAAGCATGGGAATAGGTGGGTCAACATCATGGGAGCAATCGATGTCAAGAGAGTCCACTAGAGGGACAAGAGAAGCATCATCACCTATGTTACCGTTGGAGCATCGCTCAGGTGTTGTAGGTGAGGTGTTGAAGATCATGTCATTGTCATCTTCATCTTGATGGAACCATGTGGTGGGTGCATCATCGTCCACCATGGCCATCGTCGTCTCCATTGGAGGTATGGACTCGTCGAGGATAGGCATATCGTCATGTAGGAGACCTAGCACCAAAGAAGAAAACACACTAGGAGTAGAGGTTAAGTCATTAGAAATCATGGTGGCCTCACATGTCGTGGCAACTACCTCACTCACTAAGTGTTGTGGCTCACTCACTCCCAATATGATGCTCTCACTCGTATGGTTGGTGGAGTCACTCAAATGGCTCTCAACCTCGCATAAGATGTGTGGCGTGCTCTCAAGTGTGGGACTAGTGGTGGTCACACTCATCCTCTCACAGGGAATGCTCTCAATGTCACGTATGGTGGAGTCACTCATCTCTCTCATGGGGTGGTGGCTCTCCTCACATGACAAATGGGGCATCTCGACATATGTGGGTGTCAGAGAGATGTTGGTGCAAATGTCTCCATGCTCAACTTTCTTGTCACCGTCTTGTTGTTGGAGGCCCATATGATGTGGCACCTCATAGCTCGTCTCCATGACCGAAGGGAATTTCCCATGCTCAGCCATCTTCCTTGAGGGGCTTCCGAAGATGGAAGTGTCGCCCTCGCTCGTAGGTGGTCGCCTTGTTGTTGAAGATGTCGATGTAGGCGAACTCACGGGAAGTAGGCGAAGATGCCATGCATCGAAAGGCGAAGATGCCTTGATAGCACTTGGCAAAGATGCCGAAGTGGTTGGTGTAGCAGTAGCTCCGTCTTGTTGGTGCTCGTCTCGCGGTCTTCTCTTGTGCTCATGAAGCTTGGACTTGGCGTGAAGTAGGGCTTGTTTGGACTTGTGCATTTGCGCTTGTTGAGCATCTTCATGATGATGGTGTTGTTGTCGCACTTGAGCTCGTAGTAGATGTCGTTCGTCGTCGTCGTGCACATGATGCTTGGAGGTGACTTTCCCTTCATGACAATGTGGATCACGAATGTGATGTTGGTCGCCATGGAGATGTGGACGACTTGCGCTTGCATCGCTTGGGCGCTCCGAAGACTTGTGGTATGAACGTCACCGCCTTGAAGATGACGAAGGGGAAGAAGACTTGATCAAGGCTCTAATCTCCTCCATCCTTGCATCTTGCTCCTCTTTATGTGCGGAAAGCTTCTTGTCGATGTAGTCCCTTTTCCTTGCTTCGGAGTGACGAATGTCGATGGAGATGTTCTCAATGCGCTCTCGCAATCTTGATTGTGCGCCTTGCATTTGTCGTTGTAGATCGAAGATTGACGCTTTGGTGATGTATTTGTTCACGCCGTCGTCGTTGTCGAAGACCGGAGATGAAATGCCTTGCCTATACATCACAAGATTCGAGCCAATATGAGTGGAGAAAGAGAAGAACGAATACCAAATGTACCTTGACCGAAGTTGAAAGTGGATCAATGATCACTCCAATGTGGACAATGAAATAGCACAATTGGTACCAATTCTTGTCGGTTTCTCACACCTACACAAGTAAGGCTTATGGTGGAGCTTGGTGAGGATAGTGGCACAAAAATTTGATGTAAAATGTTAGCAAGAGTCAATAATGTTGAAAGAGATTCACAAATTCGCAAGTGAAACAAGTAGACCAATAGCAATATGTGGCACACGGAAACACACACACGGATAGATAAATGGGGTCGTGCAACCAAGGATGAGCACAAAATGTCGAATCCACGGAAAACGCTCGTGTTGCACAACTCAAGAGAGACGCTAGCACGATTGCTCACTAGGAGGATACGACACTTGTGCACAACCTATAAGATGCAAAATGGATAACTTTCTATCCCAAGTATGCTATGTATGTATGGTTCCCTGTGTTTGATCCAAGATGATCGGATATGACAATCTTATGCAATGTGGTGGATGCTATGGCTATTGCTTACAAGCTTCTTTGCTCTTTGCTCTTTTGCTTAAAAGCTTATTCTCTTTTTTTGTATGGCCACTTTGCGAAATGCACAAACCAAGGTAGCAATTATATATATGCGGGAACAAACTTGAGGCACACGAGATGATATGATACCAATATGATATGGTATGTATGCAATGTATGGTGTAGATCACTAATGTGCACAAGTAACGCTGCCGGCAATACTCAAATGGCTAGTCTCGACAGGCAAGTGATGCAAAATGGGCTAGGGGTTATCAATGCAATGGCAAGGGAATATACAATGGAGGGATACCACGATATCGAGATGATATGGAGGTTACCGTCTGTGGAGATGATGAGTGGCGGTGATCTTGATGGAGATACCAAGATGATGGAGACTCGTCCCTAAGTAGCCGAAACACCTTAGGAAACGGAAAAACCACAACTCAAAATCTCAAGGACAAAAGTCAAATGATGGTAGCGGGATGCGGTGGTGTTGCACTAGGCAATGCGGAAGTGGAGGTTATGGTGGTGGACTATACATGGTGTCGGAGTTGAAAGCACGGTCCCTAAGTAGCCTAAACATCTTAGGAGACACAACTCACAACACAAACAAAATTGGGTTAAGTTGAGGTGGCGGAAGTGTATGGTGGGCAAGGTTATGCGGAAGTGGTGGTGGTGGTCGATCAAGAAGCAACCGTCCCTAAGTAGCAGAAACACCTTAGGAGACTCAAGTCACAACTCAAACAACCACATATACAATGCGGAACAAAATTGGTTAGGTTGCGGAAGGCTATGGTGGTGTAGCGGATGATATAGTGGAGGGCCTAGGCAAACTTGCCAAATTTCAGAAAATTTTATGGATTCAAATGATGTTGGTGGTATTTTTGTGGGAAGGGGGATGTCAAGAGCTTCAAAACGAGCTAAAGAACATCAAAATTGGAGTTCGGATGAATTTGTTATGGCCGAAACAAAAATCAGCCAAAGTTGATATCTACAGGTAGCGGACGTCCGGAAAAAACGGTCGTCCGGTCGCCGGACGTCCGGTCTGGTCGGAAATCCGCTGATTCTGCTCGGGTTAGGGGGTTCCGGTCGTCCGGTAAGGTCGGACGTCCGGTGGTTCCTGCGGCTCCGGACATCCGGTAAGGTAACGGTCATCCGGTGTATCGGGGTCAACTCGAGATCCGAGATTCGGGATGCGATTTTAGACGGAATTTGGGGATTTTGGGGTCAAAATTGATGAGATTTCATGGATAAAAGATGGGGAAACTTGGGGAAATGCTAGATCCACTCGAAATCAAGCAAATCCATGGATCAAAATCAACAAAACATCATCAAACGAACAGATCACAAAAAAAATTTGGGGCTATTTTTGGTGGGAATTTTTGAATTTAGGACGAAATCAAGCAAAAGAAGGCTAGAAAATGGTGGGGGAGGCTCCGAAATCGTGATCAACGTGGCTCTGATACCAATATGATGGTATCAAGAGACAAGCTGGCTCTGATCCAAGATGATGTAGGGTAGGAACCCTATAGCCCGATCTTTCACGAAAGGAGCGAATCCCGTGATGAACACGAAGAACACGAGGAGGGAAATGAGGAGAAATCACGAGGGGAACACAAGAGAACACTCAAACCAATAAGAATGATAACACATGCGCTAGATCCATGAACACAAAGGGAGATACAAGATCCAAAGTCAACGACGGACGATACAAGAGGTAACCGATTCTTCTCCGTGAGGAGGTCTTGAATCCACGGGGGGATCTTCCCTTAGAAAGGGGGCTTGAATCCAAGGGGATCTTCTCCGAAGAGGCCGCGGTCTCTCTCAAGGAGGAGATCCGATATGGATGAGCGTAGCTCTATCTCTCAAATGAGCTATCACAACACTAACCCTAGAAAGGAGGAGGGAGAGGTCTATTTATAGTCTTAGTGCAAATGGGGGTGAAGTGAAGGGGTACGTGGGCCTCAGCCCGCAACTGGACACAGCCAGGTACCGGACGTCCGCTAGGGACCGGTCGTCCGATGGCTCGTGGGCGGCCGGATGTCCGGTAGGGGCCGGTCGTCCGCTCGTTCTGGCTCGGATGCTGGTGTAGCGGATTTCCGGTCTAGACCGGTCGTCCGGTCGCCGGTCGTCCGGTGGCGTCGGACGCCCGCTCGTTTGGCTCAGGTGCAGGGACATCGGTCATCCGGTCTGGATCGGTCGTCCGGTGGATCTTCAGGCGCCGGACATACGGACCCGACCGGTCGTCCGGTGGCTGGAGCTTCTTCGACAGCTCTTCTTCTTGCGTCTTTGTTTCCACGCTTCCCTCGCGGATGGTGTAGGTGTTCCTTGGCGCTTGCACTCCTCCACGTCGTCCTCAGCGTTCCGACAATACCTATGCATGCACACGGGAGAAGTGTCAAGTAGTATACCATCCTCGAAGGGGTCAAGTGAGCACGTGTAAAGGATATGATTCACCTTTGTGTATGTGAAGTAGATGTCCCACGTGTCACTCGCCGAACGGACTCTTGACATGGTGGTGTCCATAGGATGCTCCGCATCAAGTGCACAAGGTCATATATCATGGATGACATGGGAACACAAGATGCAACAAGGTAATCATAATGTGAGTCAATCCATGCATAAGATGCAAATTTGTCATGTGTATGATATGTCCATCGAGCATGACATGTGTGAGCACAATCAACAAATATGGAGGTGTTGGTGTACCAATGCTCAATGTCGTGGCATGAGTGGAGGTTCGAAGGTGCATCCAATAAGTCCGAGCGCTCCTCAACTTGAAGGTCCATAGAGCCAATCTCCCATGTCGCTCCTCCGTTCGTGAGATGTATCATGTAGACAACAAGGAGACAACAATGAAAGAGTGACCCATCCAATATGCGTAACTGAGGATGGCTCAAAGGGAAGGAATTCACCTTTAGGAGATTCTTTCAAATGTTGGTGTTGCACATAGTGTATGCCTTCACATGACCAAAGTGTCTCATGACGGTATCGCCTTGTGAATCCTGCAAAATGAAAGAACATGACAAACACTAGGAAAACAAATGTGGTTAGCGGAGATGCAAAACCTATCATTCGTGTGGTAAAATACCCAACAAGTGTATGCATCATGCTCATCATACAAAGGACAAGGGAGCATTTCATGGTATGGAGGCATATGATGCGAGAACAACCAAATACAAGAGGCTCAATCAAGTAAGCATGCATTACAAGTAAAGTTTCCATGTCTCCACGATCAATAAGCATAGATGCAACAATTGGAGGCAAGCGATAATGAACAAAATATATCATGTGAATGGCATGAACATATACATCATCAACCCAAGAAAGCAAGTAATAATGGAACATGGGTGATGCGACAAAGCAAGCAATCATATGAATCAAGGCAAGCAAGCTAGCAGTGCGAAGATGTAACGTACTCCCACTGGTCCTTTTTACTCTGCATATTAGGTTTGTCTAAGTCAATCTCATCCAACTTTGACCAAGTTTATACAAAAAATTATTAACATTCACATAACAACACATTTATTATTAGATCCATATCAGAATATATTTTCATATTATATTTATTAGATGTTATAGATGTTAATATTTTCTAATATAAATTTGGCTAAACTTAGCAAACTTTGACTTCAGTCAAAGCTAATGTGCGGAGTAAAAAGGACCGGAGGGAGTACTAGAAGGAATCATGTCAAGTATGTCATGTGCGCAAATGGTACTCATGAATAATGCACAAGACATATCACAAGCATGAAGGCAAGATATGAGCAAAATATTATCAATGTTTTGGCGAGAGGCCATATGTAAGTAGCAATGGGACATCATGACTCTCCCAACACAACAAGCATCAATAGCATAAGGAACATGATAAACATGGCAATAGCCACAAGGATCTCCACCAAGAATGCAAATACACATAGGAGTAGCATAATGGTGAATCATGGGTAGATGCAAGCAAGGGTCACAATTGCATGGCAAAGGCCTAGAAGCAAGCATAGCATGCAAAGTGAACACGGTAAAATGAGCATGAAGTGATAAGAGGCATATAGCCCATAGCCGTGTGAGAGCCAAGTGAGAGAGATGCGCATAGTCGTTGCGCGAAGAGAGCGGTGGGAAGGATAGTTCTCGGGATCCCAAGTCATCTATGCTCTCAAGAGCTCGTTTCCTCAACTCTTGGGATTGAGAGGTTGACGAGTATACATGAGTACCTACACAAAACAAAGACAAAGGGAAATTGTGTGTGCATGGTAGATGTACACATCATCCATCATGATGCGCACGTGCTTGTGTTGGTTAGCACAAAATATCCAATGCTCGAATAAATGATATGCGTGATATAGAAACATGTCATCCATCATGATAGGTTTTTTTGTTATGTATAGCATAATGGAGACTCAAATTGTGTAATGCATCACAAGAAATATGTAGAGCATTGTTATTCATGGAATGCATACGGTGCAAGCAATTATGAGAATCATGCAATATATGGAATGCATAAAAATCTCCTAATATGTATGAGGAAACTATGGGGGTCTCCTCATGAGCATTAATGGAAACATCACACGGATAGTATTGACAACATCCAAAACAATGCATATTTGGAACATTGTGATCATGGCATGGCATAGTAGATGAACTGCGCTAATCATGTAAAGGAAGCATGGCAATATCATCACATGAAAAACATAAGCCAATGACCATCATCTCGTCATCTATGCCACAAGTGCAAATGGAATTTATGTTAATGGGGCATGCATAGCTACTATGTTGAGATTGAAATGATGCAATATGGGAGATCTCACTCATAGCATATGACAAGTTTAATGGATTGTCAAACATGATGTGACCAATAGAATTTTCACATGATATCCTATGGAGCATAGCATCACAACTAGGCAAATCAACATTCTCATCATCATATTCATCGTAAATTGGCAAGTCATGACATGAAAAATTCGCACTAGCATGAAGCATGGTAATAGGTGTGTCAACATCATGCAAGCAATCATTCGCAAAATAGTCCACTAGTGGGACAAGAAAAGCACCATCAACTATGTTACCTTTGGAGCATCACTCATGTGTTGTAGGTGGGGTGTCGAAGACCAAGTCGTGGTCATCTTCATCTTGATGGAACCATGTGGGGTGTGCATCGTCTTCCACCATGGCCATCGTTGTCTCCATTGGAGGTATGGACTCGTCGAGGATAGGCATGTCATCATGTAGGAGACCTAGCACCAAAGAAGAAAACACACTAGGAGTAGAGGTTAAGTCATTAGAATTCAAAGTGGCCTCGCATGCCGTCTCAACTACCTCACTCACTAAGTGTTGTGGCTCACTCACTCCCTCTTGGATGCTCTCACTCATATGGTTGGTTGAGTCACTCAAATGGCTCTCAACTTCACATAGGATGTGTGGCATGCTCTCAAGTGTGGGGCTAGTGGTGGTCACACTCATCCTCTCATAGGAAATGCTCTCAATGTCACGTGTGGTGGAGTCACTCATGTCACTCATGTGGTGGTGGCTCTCTTCACATGGAAATTGGGGCATCTCGTCACATGTCGGTGTCGGAGAGATGTTGGTGCAAATGTCTCCATGCTCAATCATATCGTAGTCGTAGCCGTTGATGAAGGCCGAAGATGGCACATCGTCACTCTCTTCTAAGTCCAAAGATAAGGTCTGATGTGCGGTCTCGTAGCTTGACTCGGAGTATGAGTCCAATATGGGCGCCATCTTCATGTTGTTGAAGAGGTTCTTGCTCGTCACCGTGGTCGAAGGGGATGGACCTTGCTCGGTTATCTTCCTTGAGGGGCTTTCGAAGAAGGAAGTGTCGCCCTTGCTTGTAGGTGGTCGCCTCGTTGGTGAAGATGTCGATGTAGGCGAACTCATGGGAAGTAGACTAAGATGTCGTACATCCCAAGACTTAGATGCCAAAGTGGTTGGTGTAGCCGTAGCTCCGTCTTGGTGGTGCTTGTCTCGCGGTCTTCTCTTGTGCTCTTGAGGCTTGGCGTTGGCGTGAAGTAGAGCTTGTTGGGACTTGTACATTTGCACTTGGTGAGCATCTTCATGATGATGGTGTCGTTGTCGCACTTGAGCTCGTTGTAGATGGCGTTCGTCGTCGTCGTCGTGCACATGTTGCTTGGAGGTGACTTGCCCTTCATGACGATGTGTATCACGAACGTGATGGTGGTCTCCATGGAGATGTGGACATGGACGAATTGCGCTTGTATCATTTTTGCACTCCGAAGACTTGTGACTTGAATGTCGCCGCCTTGAGGATGATGAAGGGGAAGAATGGTGATAAAGGCAAAGGTGTCCCGATGTTTCGATGAGATAGATATCGTTTTTTGTGGGAGTCAACTTTGACGATCCGACTACGAACGTGCGAAGACGTCGCGCCTTAGCAGTCGCTAAACCAACTTCCGAGGGTTATTGACCACGCCGAAGCACGATCAACCTGACCACGAGGGTCTATTTCCTGTGAGCAAACGAAAAACAAGCAAGAAACTGAGATTGCAATCTGGATATTGCGAATAAAATAGGAAAGCTTTATTAATGAAGGTGGGGTTCTGTGACGTCTTGGTCTGGTCGTTGGACACAAACGAAGGATGCGAAGTTGCAGCTATGGAGAACTTTTAGTCTAAACAAAACCCAAAGTCTAAACGATGCCCTAAGGGCTGTATATAGGGAGGAGAGAGGGGGAATTTCGTGGCCCTTGGAGGAGGGGTCCGAAACCAACCCTAATTCTTGTTTCCCCACACATACGGACTCTAAAAATGGCCTATACTTAAGTATTTCGAAAATACATGGGCCTGGCCTAATAGTAAGGTGATGATGCGCATGCCATCATCTCCATGCTTGAACTTGCTCCAAGGTTCATCTTTCTTGTCCAAGCTAGGCCCTTCATTTGTAAGCAAAACAAATATATCCAATTTAGGCAGCATCATATTCTCATGAGCATTAGAATCGTTACCAAGAAACGAAAGTACCTGATAATTCAATTGGCGTGCGCGACCTCTAGTAATTGGTCCAGTATATATAGCAGCAGGGGCTGTGGGTGTAACAAGGAAGAAACTAAACGATCATCGTGCTAAGCTAACAGATGGGTCAAGTCAATCACATCATTCTCTAATGATGTGATCCCGTTAATCAAATGACAACTCATGTCTATGGTTAGGAAACATAACCATCATTGATTCAATGAGCTAGTCAAGTAGAGGCAAACTAGTGACACTCTATTTGTCTATGTATTCACACATGTACTAAGTTGCCGGTTAATACAATTCTAGCATGAATAATAAACATTTATCATGACATAAGGAAATATAAATAATAACTTTATTATTGCCTCTAGGGCATATTTCCTTCAGTCTCCCACTTGCACTAGAGTCAATAATCTAGTTCACATCGTCATGTGATTTAACACCAATAGTTCACATCTTTATGTGATTAGTTCACATCTCCATGTGACTAACATCCAAAGGGTTTACTAGAGTCAATAATCTAGTTCACATCGCTATGTGATTAACACCCAAAGAGTGATCATGTTTTGCTTGCGAGAGAAATTTAGTCAACGGGTCTGCCACATTTAGAGCCGTATGTATTTTGCAAACTTTCTATGTCTACAATGCTTTGCACGGAACTACTCTAGCTAATTGCTCCCACTTTCAATATGTATCTAGATCGAGACTTAGAGTCATCCAGATCGGTGTCAAAGCTTGCATCGACGTAACTCTTTACGACGAACTCTTTGTCACCTTCGTAACCGAGAAACATTTCCTTATGCCACTAAAGATATTTTTGACCGCTGTCCAGTGATCCACTCCTGGATCACTATTGTACCCTCTTGCCAAACTTATGGTGAGGTACACAATAGGTGTCGTACACAGCATAGCATACTTTCTAGAACCTATGACTGAGGCATAGGGAATGACTTTTCATTCTCTTTCTATTTTCTGACGTGGTCGGGTTTTGAGTCTTTACTCAACTTGACACCTTGCAACACAGGCAAGAACTCCTTCTTTGACTGTTCCATTTTGAACTACTTCAAAATCTTGTCAAGGTATGTACTCATTGAAAATATATCGATCGTCTTGATCTATCTCTATAGATCTTGATGCTCAATATGTAAGTAGCTTCACCGAGGTCTTTCTTTGAAAAACTCCTTTAAAACACTCCTTTATGCTTTCCAGAAAATTCTACATTATTTCCGATCAACAATATGTCATTCACATATACTTATCAGAAATGTTGTAGTGCTCCCACTCACTTTCTTGTAAATACAGGATTTACCGCAAGTCTGTATAAAACCATATGCATTGATCACTTTACAAAAGATTATATTCCAACTCCGAGATGCTTGCACCAGTCCATAGATGGATCGATGGAGCTTGCTCACTTTGTTAGCACCTTTAGGATCGACAAAACCTTCTAGTTGCATCATATACAACTCTTCTTTAAGAAATTCATTAAGGAATGCAGTTTTGACATCCATTTGCCAGATTTCATAAAATGCGGCAACTGCTAACATGATTCAGACAGACTTTTAAGTATCGATATGAGTGAGAAAATCTCATCGTAGTCAACACCTTGAACTTGTCGAAAACCTTTTTACGACAATTGGAGCTTTGTAGATAGTAACACCAATATCAGCGTCCACTATTGCAGGATGCTGCTAACGCGACACTACGATCAGAGACCCTTCAAGAAACTGTGTGCGATGCCATAATCGCAAATGGTGTTGTATGAAGACCGTCAGAAATGTGTAAAACATTTGCGATGACGGATGCATCAAATACGATTCAGGTTTTAGTTTCGTGTGTGATGAAGGGCATACGGTTCAGTTCAATGAACTGTTTGCGATGAGGAGGAACAAAAGAAACGGGCAGCCAGATGGAGGCGTGTGTGATACACAGCATATGGTTCACTCGGATGAACTGTTTGTGAGTAGGCAACACAAAAGAAACGGTCAGCTAGATCAAAGGTGTGTGTGATATACGACATGCGGTTCAATTGGATGAACTGTTTGCGTTGACACAAGAGAACAGAAACGGCTCAGCTAAACAAGATGTGTGTGATACGCAGCAAACAGGTCTGTAATCAGAAATGTGTCTGAAGACCGATAAGAACACAGACGGTTGCTGCTAATAAGATGTGTGTGTTGTGCGATGGGATTGCATACAGAACAACAACATACACACACACACACACACTTATAAGGACATGCTTGCATAACCAAATTAAACATCCACTTACATAGGTAGCTACTACAACCATGGCATTTGCACACACCAAAGTAAACTATTACATGCATAATTACGTAGGTGGCTACTACACACATGACATTTCCACACACACCAATAAAGTAAACTATATATTACATGCATGATTAACTAGCATAAATGATCATTTGATCATCATCTACTTGTTGTGATGCTTGCTCTTCTTCTGGCTCGATCCGGGCTCGTCGATTTGGGTAACGAGGCACTTCCTCATGTCAACGATCCGCCTATGCATCTCGTAGCATGTGTACACGCTCTTGGCCGTGAACCTGAGGTGAGCTTCATCCAGTTGCCGCATCCAGGCCTTGTGCCAGGATACGGGACTTGTTCTCTGGGCATCCTGCTTCATCTCTTCGTAGTAGGGGTCGATGATGGCTGAGGTGAGTTCGACCAGGGAGTCCTGCTTTGTGCTGCCCCAGACCTTGTAGTGGTCACGGATTTCGACAAGGTTCTTCAGGCCAAGCCCGTAACACTGAGCGCTTTTACATCGTCTTTGGTATCCACCATGGCAAACTTGTAGTCGGTGCTGTTGACAAACCTGTTGAAACAGTCGCAAGGCCCTGTGGCCATGCAGTAGTGGTAGATGAGGACATGATGGCGCACACACAACTGGGCGACGACAACCTTCTGATCTTTGCTGGGACGACCGGCGGTGTACTGGAGGTTGATGCCGACCACCTTGTACTTGGCTCCAACAAGCAACTGCTCAATGCTATTGATGTAGTCGTCTACCACTGCCGGGTCGATGGTGTACACCACCGAGAGATCCGTCTCCCTCGCGTGGATCTCCACTCTATGCTCGCCGAACTCCATCGGAGCGCCGCTGGACATCCCCTCTCTATGTGTCATCATGGGTGTGCTTGTTGTGTTGTGGGGCGCGATCGAAAGGTCGAAGAGACTAAGGTTATAATGGCCGCGGGAATTAAAGGGGAAGTCGGACGGCTAGGAATATTGGCAGGCCCTGATGGCAGTTCTAATTTGCAGCGCATAACTCCATCGTGCCGCAAGTAACTGCATCACGTGGCAACGCGCGCGGCGCAACCGCATGGATATGCGGCCCCCGACATGATCGTGCGCACGCCCAACCGCTAGCAAAGCGCGCGCGGAGGGACGTGAGCAGAGCGCTCCACGGTCGCCTCAAGGAAAAGTTGTCCACAAGCCGAGCGCGCCGACGGACGTGGAAGAGATGTCGGAGGCATCAAGCAAGAATCTGGTTAGAGTTGCGTGTGCGATATGTGGCAGACAGTTGATCCATCAGAGCTGTTTGTGATGGAATAAGCCGTGTGTATTGCGGGCAAACGCTTGCTGGTGCATAACCACAAAAAAGTGTTAATGCATGTTACAAAAATTGTATAGCTGGAAACTATGTTCAAATACAACTCCAACGATATAATCGTCAGTGAGGCCGTTCCCACGCAACCTCGTAGGTTCCCGTGCAAGCTTCCCGCTCGACTCTGTGAAATCCCCCAAAATCCCAATGCTTACCAGCCTGCTATAAAAACCCTCACGGCCGGCGAGTCCTGTGTCGCATTCCC